>NC_089533.1:3514478-3821503 GCF_963924715.1 Thunnus thynnus | reverse complement strand
GTGGTTGAGTTCCCAGTCAAATGGAGGGATTTGCAATAAAACATGGCAATGGTACAAATCATGGTGTGTGTGGTAGCTGGTAGGTATCCAGTGTCTGTGCTCCTGTTTTATTGTGTTCTGATCTGGTTTACATGGAAACTTTTGTAGAACAAACCCCAAAATCTGTCCTCCTCTGCCTCGTTCATATAGTTCTATCTGTTAATAACACATAACAACCATCTGACTGTGTCTGTATTGGTCAGATTTATGTACTTGGTCACATATGTAATTATGTGTCTGTTTATACTGTATATAATTATATGTACAAAGTGTGTGTGCAGCTAAAGCTTTGTTTATTTACAGTACAAATATCAGTTATTTCAGGTGTATACAGTGTGTAGATGTATGTATCTATACATTAAGTTTTAATTGCGTATGTATTCTATATTCTGTTTACATCCTAATGAGGGCTGCGACTAACAGTTATTGTTATTATCGAATTCTGAAGTCCAAGGTTTTGTTTTATCCAACTCACAGTCCAGAATATTCAGTTTAATATCCTATAAGACAAAGAACCTAAGTACATCTTCACACTTAAGATGCTAGAACAAAATATATTTGGCACTGCTTGAAAGACAATTTAAGCGATTAATCAAATATCAAAATTGTTGCCAACTGATTTTCTCTCAGTACACTTAATGACTTATCGTTGACATTATTAAGTGTTTTATTTTTATTGTTCTTATATGCAAACCTATGTATTTCACTTTTTAAATTGGCATTCATTTTATCATTTATAATAGAAAATACAAAGAAAAAACAGGTTGCATGGATTAATATTACAGTGAAAAAAGTGGAAAAAATGGATTTAATACAATAAGACAAAGAAATAAAATATGGCAGCAGATCTGTGTACAACACTTATTGCAGCACATATTGAGTTGTTTAGCTCATTTTACAATAATTGGCAAACTTTTCCTGGATTATTCCTCATGTTGGATGTTTTCAGCACCATGGACAGCTGCCACTTAGAAATCCCTTCGTATGGTCAGTCCCCTCAGGCTAACAGAAGGAAACTCTCCTCTGCAGCTAATTCCTAAGGAGACAGGAGATGAGTAGCTTTTCATTCAACAGTTCATATTTTCCACTACTGAGGTGGAGTTTTCTTGAGGACTCGTGAAAAGCTACCAGCTGTGTAAATGACAGAAAAGAAAGGCTAATTGCCATCTTAATATATGTAGACAGATCCACTCATTGTTGGAGTGTACGTTAGGGGGATAATTAAGCTCCAGACTCTTGATTAGATTAAGCTGTTTTTGGTCCCCAGTGCGTGGATTAAGTGCTCATTGCCCAATGTATTTGAGCAGGAAGTATTAGAGAGATCAACCTTGTGGAAAATCAGATCTTTCTTTATGGGAGCCGGTTATGACCCCATCATTGGCACAGAGCTGGATTACCTCAGGTCCAACTGGCTCTGCAGGTATTGAGCTTCTCTCAAGTTGACACATATGACATATGAGGTGCAGCGTGACCCCGCCGCCCTCCAGCGCATAACTCATATTTTCTCCAGCCCCCCTCCCGGAAAAGGTGTTTGACTTTGGTGGCTAGACCAGGTTTGTGCTTTCATACACCGTGGCTGTTGTTGCTTTTCACAGGCTTACTAAGGTGTGACAGTGCCTTTGATTTATGGGTTATTACTGGAGCAGTGTAGCCTATCGCCAACTCATTATGAGTTTACATTCACATACATCAATGCATGCATATTGCATACAAATCCCCCCCCCCCCCCCCCAAAAAAAACAAGAGCAATTGGACTTTCTGGGGCCCAGAAATAGTAGCGATTTGTTAAGAAGAGGGGAAAAAAAACACCTTGGAAATTATCAAAGAGAATTGTTTTTGCGCCCTTTAGCAACTGCGCTCAGATGTCCACTGCTCCAAAAGAAGAGACTAATTTAAATGTCAAGGTCAGCATTATAAATCACTCGGGGGAAAGGGGGCACCCTGCAAGTCCAGGCAGTCTATTGGTACGTTGGCAGCAAACAAAGTGCCCTACACCTCAATGGGTGGTTGGAGGGGGGGGGGGTATATGGGCGTTACCTGGCCAAATGAGACACAGAGTTTGAATATGTGTGCGGACCCACTAATGGAGCATGATGTTAATGGCAGAAGACATTAAACCTGGCTCTCTGTGTTTTTAAAAGCACCACTAATCTGTCTCCCTGTCAGCTTTATTGAAGCAGCGGGGCTAGGGTGTGCATCGTTCATTAGGATGCTCACTGGTATCATCCACCTGCAGGGTTAACACTGCACACGGCACAGTAACGCCGGGCCGTCATTCCTCAGGCAGAAACCTACAAGCCACCGGTTATATACGAGCTACCATGGATCTTCATTGCAGCCTAGTTTATCTGCGATTGCGAGGGACTGTCTGCCGTCTTCTTTGCAGCAGAGGGTTCCACCTGAAACACACTGGATACATATTATTAACCTGTGTTACTCCCCCAGAAATGAGCCCCCCCAACAAGATCAAACAGGAGCATCGCCGCTCCCCATCACAGAGCGATCTGTGACTGAATTGGTGTGTGGTGAATTCACCCAAAACATGTCATGGAAATGAATAAAGAAGAATAAGGTGAGGGGAGGGTGACGAGGGGGCGTTACTGGGGATGAAGAATAATGGGGATGACTGTGTTGTGATGGACTAGGCGTTGGGGGAGGGTGAGGGGGTGAAGAGCAGAGGGAAGGGGGGATGTGAGGGAATTTCGATTGCCGGTAGAGAGGAGGCCAACTTAATCACGTCTAGAGATCGGTGTGTTTATATGCACCTCCACAGCTTGTAATCAGACGTCCACTGGACTGATTGAAGGTTAAGTAGAGAGCTGTGGATCACATCGCCTCTCCTCTAATCTGTGACCGCAGACATTTTGTCGCACCGTCACACCGACCCTTTCTACTCACCCTGAAGCCTTTCACCCCAACCCAGCCATCAGCAGAGGACATATGTAGCTGCGTGATTGGCTAAAGATGGTCCCAGATGGGTTTTGAGATGGGGTCATGCTGAGGTTTGGGCCTTGACTGTCCAGCCCATCTGCTCCATTCCCCCTTGGGGAAGTTCTGAACATCTAGTCGGGTTGTTCAACAACCTTCACCTCCCATTTGTCTCTACCCAACACCTAGAAACGCCCTCTACCTCTCCCCCATCCACCCTCCCACTGTTCCCCTCACTGCTAGCCCATTGTGTCTAAACTATGCAAAAGCCGTGGTGCGAAACTTAGTGGTATTGCATCCATTACCTGCCTATGCTTCAAGGCTGCCCCTCACCAGGCATCAGGAAAGGATGCGTACAGCAAATGTGGATCCTTGCTGAGTACGGCACAAAGCAGCGAGCTGGGAAAGGGGAGAGTGCTCGATGAGGCGCACCTAGAAAAGATTAAATCTATTGTTTCCTTGTCTTCCCCATAATGCATTCTGTCATAGGGAAAGCAGTGCCACACGTCTCTCTCTAATGTATTCTGTCATAAGGTAAGCAATGCCAAGTCGAGGATGTTCTCTGAAAGTCATTTTCTCTTCTCTTGTGTGTTTCTTTTCTTTCCATAGTAACAGGGTTTCCCTATCCTGCCACAGGCGCTACGGTGGCCTATAGGGGTGCCCACTTGCGAGGTCGGGGGCGGGCTGTGTACAATACGTTCCGCACAGCTCCACCACCACCACCAATCCCAGCTTACGGAGCGTGAGTATCAAATCCCTAACCTGAATCTAGGAAACAACAATGAGCGCTTGAGACAGTGCCAGACTTTTAGTTGTGTTCGTGTTGTTCCGACTGTGTTTGTTCTGTATGTGAACGAGTCTTTTCTGTTTGCATACACGCACCG
Organism: Thunnus thynnus; assembly: GCF_963924715.1. Classification (NCBI taxonomy): domain Eukaryota; kingdom Metazoa; phylum Chordata; class Actinopteri; order Scombriformes; family Scombridae; genus Thunnus; species Thunnus thynnus. Next base: position 3,817,652 of record NC_089533.1, on the reverse strand, counting down.
TGTTTGCGTTTCTTTCCTAAGTTTAGGTGTGTTAGTCGTTATTTGCCAATTTCAAAGAAGTGATATTTACATGATTATATTTTAAGACCATGAACTTTATGTTCAAGAGGGATTGAGGTGATGAGTGTCAATACATATTGAACAAACAAGTCAGAGTACAGGATTAGACCAGGCTTTCTCAATTTTGGAAAACTTCAATATCTAGCTAGTTTGTTAGAGAACACCGATTAGATTCAGTGTCCAGTGTTTGATTTCAACTACCGGTTATCAGGTGTTGCTGTCCATTTACTTTGTTATTCTTTCTAAAGGGGTCTTCAGGGAATAAAATCATTGTTGGTATCTAGGTATGTATATGCTGTAACTGCCTCGGCCTATCCTTATATTTGTACACTTTCTGTTGACAAAGGAGGAGCAAACAAAGCCACAGGGAGAGCTGTAGAGGGCTGAGATAGCGTATAACTGTGCAGATCTCACTGGACTGTGACCAGGGCCTATGCTGATCTCCTGGCTTTGTGCAGCCCTGCCTCACACTCATCTCTTATCAGCAGTGGTCTGTGTGGCCGTGGGAGAGGTCTGACGGAGGCCGGCCGAGGGCCCAGTATAGCTGTCTATCTGTGATTAGATCAGGATCCGTCTTACTGCAGAGAGACTCGCAGCCGAAGCTGGGACTGGAAATCCCACGTCCCCCTATCCCCTCCCTCCCACTCCGGGGCCCTTTGCTACTGATGGCAGCTGGTTGATTTATATAGCAGAGTCATGTGACGGAGCTCCTTCGCTGCTTTCTTTTGTCCTCCCCTCCTCTCCCCACCACCACCAACACCACCAGCCCTCCTGACAACACTGCAGCAACTGGAAAGACAAACAATTTTACCAGAGCAGAAAATTGGACGGGGGATGTGAAACGGTTGCACTTTTCGCTTTAATGTGTCATTCTTTTTTTTTTTTTTTTGTGGTACAGTACAGTAACGCTGCTAAGAGCTGACCCCACAGACCCACAAATGGTTGAAACAGGAAGAACATCAAGGGCTGAGATTCAGTTGGGTAGCATGTACACCGAATAAACTAATTCTCCTTTTCCTGTTCTTCCATTTTTACAGGGTGGTGTACCAAGATGGCTTCTATGGTGCAGAGATCTATGTAAGTACAGTTGGCTTTTCTTCTTGCCTGCTTAGATGAAACAGAAGTAAAGCAGACAAAAAGCCTAGCCCTGGAGACAAAAACGTGATCCCCTCAGCCCTCAGCGTTCTCCCAGCCTTGCTGCCAAGCCGGCGTCGATTAGGCCTCTGTCTGCTGTGCCAAGAAACCCGACAACAAAATTTAAAACCCCCTCAGCTCCTCCCTCCTCTCTCTTCTCTCCTCCTATGATCTCAGACTTTGGCATAGAGGCAGACCCGGGCTCAGTGTCCCGTGTCAAGTTAGGTCATTTCTGCCTTTAGATTTGTCTGGGTTTTTTTTGGGGTAGCTTGTCTTCTGCAGCCCTCCCCTCCCTCCTTCTTGCTCCTCTCTCCTGTTTTTGTGTTTGTGTACACTCCAAGGGTTTGGCTGGGATATCCCTGCCTGCCCCAGGGGGTCTTGTGCAGGCCTGAGTGGAGCCGGTTCCTCCCAGCCATCACCATGTGGGAGATAAGAGGAGCAGCAGCAGATAAAGGGATTAGCCGTCCCTCTGGAGCTGTCCGTGCAGGCAGGGTCACATCTGGGGCTGGCCCTGCTGCACGTCGCCCTTGACAGAGAAAAGCATGGAGGCTGTGGAGATAATGCTAAAATTACCACGCTGCCCCACTTTGACATCAGTCCAAACGTTTGCGGGGGGATGTAATTTGTCCCTTTGATTCTGCTGCCTTTTTCTTTTCCTGCTGCCGTCTGCTGAGATAGCGAGATGACAGTGGGCACAGCGGCAATGACAATTGCCTCTCACTTTCACCCTGACAACGACCAGTGTCTGGGAACGAAATGCTGAACCCCAGTGATATATGACTTACACACCAGAGCCCACATGATAGGACTGTATTTCACTGGCTTTTATTGTAGCGACACCCACCGCCACAGAAGAGACATGGGCTCTGTGCTCTGAGTGATATTGTTTGTCTCTCGCACTTGTTCAGCCACCTCCAGCTAAGTCCTGCACCCCGGCGTCCCTTGACCAAGACCTGGCCGGGTCGGTCCATCACTCAACCAGTCAGGCCAGCCCCTTGTGCTTTACTGCCATTAGTTTTGGCACTGGCTACTGCACTGCTTCAGACTGGCTGAGTGTGCGCAAAGGTCTCGAGTGACCAAGAGGAAGCCATCTCTTAGCCCTTAGTGTCCTCCACGATTATTCAGTGGACACTGGCTTGCTGTAAAGATGTGTTGAAGCTTCCTTTTGGAAATAGATGACCTGCTAACACATTAGTAGAAAAGGATACTGAATGCATACAGGTATAAATACACACTACATACGTTGCATGTGCTAATATATACTGTATGCATGTAGAAACAGATGAATACACAAAAACACACACACACACATAACAGACAAAATAACAAATGTGCTGCACTGTTGTGTGCAGGATTTGACAATGTGGGAGAGTGATTTATTGGTCCGTGTTTGTTCAGGCTGTTGCTGTAATCAGCACAGTCCCAAGGCACGGCTGTCCCACAGGAAGTCATCTGCCTCAAGTGCTGTGACTTCCTGTCCCCGTGGAAAAACCTTGAAGGGAACTGGGGGGGGAGGGGGGATTCAACGACGAGGACCCTGACCTGATTTCATGTGCAACCGCGGCCCGCAAACCACCGCACCGTCGCCTCTCTGCACCGCTCTCCAATCGGACGTCTTTCCCCCCTCTCGAGTTTAAAAATGAATGAAAAACATGCATTATTAAAAGCCACCTATCCACCGTATGGACGCAGATGGGCACACACTCCACTGGCACTAATAGAAAAACAGTGGGAGAACAGCTTCATTTTTCAAAGAGAGTAATAGCAGCACTCCACAATGAGGTCTTTAATTCCTTCCCCACTCTGGCAAATGAATACAGCGGTCCTGACTCCCCAACGGTCCGACCGTCTTCTGCCTTCTTACTTCATTTGTGAGCCAAGGGGGTCGTGTAAAGGAAAAAAGGGGCTCTTCAATAATGGAACAGCAGAGCCTCCTCAATCTAAAAATGGGCTGAATTTTGGGGAGTTGGCTCACGTGGCCTCTGTTATGCTGTTGCTTCTACTGGGATGAGCCTCTGGTGTCAATGACTTACTTCACCCACCCACCCCCCCACCCCCAAAATATGCAACCTCTCAGCACATCATTCATTCCCTCTGTTGCCACCACCTGCTCTTATACACCATATATCAAACAGCACCCTCTGGTGTCTGAAACTGGACCTGCATCGGAGGGAATGTGTCTTTGCTGGTCAAAATATTGTGCAGTGACATTTAACTATTAAGGCAATTTAAGGCTCTATATCTGTATTGTTGTTTCCTTGTGTCTCAGAGAGCTAACCTTTCCCTGTGCGGGTTGTGCTTAATCATTGATTAACTAACACTGTGGTATTTTTTTGCAGGGTGGATATGCAGCATACAGATTTGCCCAGCCCACCACCACCGCTGCTTACAGTGACAGGTGAGAATCCCTCTTATGCGGTTTTCCTGTTGTACCGGATGTATAAAGAGTCCCAGGTCATTACATATAAGCGTCAGAAATCAATATATGCATCATTATGTAATCACAGCGATCTTAAAAGGCAAAGTCCACCTTAAAATACTTCATTAGATGGATGTATCTTGTATCTCTGAGTCCGTTTTGTTATTTTTTTTTTGGGGTATGTTTCCATCAAACATAGAGCTTCTTTCTTAAGCTACTTTTTTTTGCACAAATGTTCAAAACATCTACAGTAGAACAGGCGTAGATTCAATTTCCCCATCAGCAGGAGACAAAAGAAACAGAATGTGATGCAGATAACACACATGATACTACGTTCAGCTGGCTATCTATCTGTGCTTATGTGCACGTTGATTTTTTAAAACAACAATTTGATCCTGCGGGCTGTCAAATAGAGGCAATTACCGACTGAAGTAGGAAGAATAGATGAGGAAGATTGGAGGAAAATGAGCGCAGCACCGCAAAAAAACACACTTCATCATGAAAAATAATTCTTGGAATGAACTGAACATCACAGATTGAGATCTAACAGTGTAGAAGAAGCAAAGGGTGGATTTTTTTTTTTTCTCGCTTTAATTAAATACAGCAGTTTTCTGTGAGCCGAACGTAGATAGAGAATGGATATGATGAATGAGGAAGTGCTTTCTTTTGGGGTTTCTTACGGGGGTTTTTCCCTCCTTTTTTTTCCAGTTATCTTATCTATTAGGGAAAACCGTTGTATTCTTTTTAACTCAGAGCCAAAGAACACACACACACACACACACACACACACACAAAAAAGAGTAACCTCGTTGGACTCGATGAGAAAAGCGGTGATATATGTTGTGACTCTCTGCTTGTGATGGGAGAGTGGGTATATCACTGTGGTATTTATGAATGGCCTCAGGTCTGAAGGGAGACGGAGGGGAGAGAGAGAGAGAGAGAGAGAGGGAGAGGGACCAGCAGGAACTCTATCACTTCTGAGTGATGTCACTCCGGTTCAGGTGTGCTCCGTTTGAGGAGGCGTCGCTGATTCATTTCGGCCCCTGAAAGCCGTTGTCAGCCCGGGATGTGGGCTGGTTTGGGAATCTAATCTGGGAAGGATTGAGCATGTCACTTGTGATAACGTACACCCTGCCTGAGAGCCTGAAGATCATATCGATAATGTAAGATTTATCAGGCCTCGCCGCGGCTCGAATTATGAGCAGCCGTGCTCGGCGAGAGCAGAAATTGGACAGCAGCTTTTTTTTTCTCCCCCCCCTTCTCTCTCGGAGTGATTTAATTCCTGTTTCTCTTGCCTATACTTTTCCCTGAGATTTAATGTAATTCGCCTCCAAGTTGTTTGTTTTGCTTTGTCTGTTTGTTTCCTTTTGAATAAGCGGTCATGCCCATTGGATCAATAGGGGTTTGTCTGTATTGTCTCAGCAATACCTTATCAGACTTAACCGTGAAGCAGTCAGCCAATCATAAAAAGAGGTCACCGGCATTGTGGAAGGTGCGTGAAAACCCCCCCTGTAAAAATATGAAACATTTATAATCTGAAAAGCCTACAGTGCACACGGGCTGCATTACCAAAGCAAGTAACTAAACAGAGCTCATACATAGCAGCAGTCTAATGTATCAAAGAGAGGCCTTGTGAGGAGCCGGTCACAGCGTAGAGACCCCAGTCGGCTCTGTTGAGGCTCTGTGACATTGTGCAGGGTGGTTTGACCTGCTGGTGCCACTCTGGTGAGAGTCATTTTGTAGATATATTAGCTTTAGAGGGCCTGTGGGGTTCGGTGCTCGCTGAAGATAAGAGGACCACGGAGACTTCCCCCTGACCATCTCACGGCACCGGCCTCCTCCCCAAAGGAGCCGAGACAGCCCCTTTTTTTGATTTCACGTCCTAGCCGCTGACCTTGGGTGCTGCCGGACTTAAATGGGCCGAGCCGTGTTTAAAATCTTATATAACTCAATGTAACTCACGCGAAAGGCATGAATGCTGTATGTCTTGTTGTCTCCTTTAGGAGAATTTCCTCCTCTCTCCACTTTTTTTTTTTTTTATTCCTGGTTGATTTGGTGCCCTCAGTCCTTGGCTGGGTGTGCCTTATCTGCTCCGTGCAGACCCTCATTTGCAAGCGAGCATTGAGGAAAAAAAAAAAAAAAAAAAAAGAAAGTAAATAGAGGAATATGTGAAGTCGAGTAAATAAATAAATAAGGCAGACACATCTTGTCCTGTCTCAGAAGGAAATTGGAAGGATTAGTTCCAAACCAGCAACAATGAAAAGACAGGGGCGTGAGCCCAGTGTGCAGCCTGGGTAAACAAGAACAGGGTGAGAGACCAAGCCCTCCAGCACCAACTGTGTTTCCTTCTCTGCATCTTTCTTTCTCTCTGTCTCTCTCTCTCTCTCTCTCTCTCTCTCTCTGTGCTCATTACCTATTCCATCCACCTAATCAAGATGACAATGAGAAGACAAGTATAATTCACCAACCTTTGAACTCCCCTTTTTGAACCCCCTTGTATAATGTAGGAAGCCCAGGAGGCTGAGGAGGGAAATAATTGATTGTGTTAGAGACTTGAAAGAGTTGACTTGAGGGGTTGAGCATTAAACAAGCATGCATAAATGTTCTGCTCTCCTCGTCAATGATAGATCAATGACCGTGTTCTCTTTGCCTCCCGTCGTGCAGCTATGGCAGAGTCTATGCAACAGCAGACCCCTACCACCACACGATTGGCCCTGCCGCCACATACAGTGTGGGGACTATGGTAAGTCAGTGAGACCTATCCGTTATCCGTTTCTGTCTGTGTGCAACCCCCCACCCCCCCACCCCGTCTGAAACATCACGACACAAGCTCACACACACACACACACACACACACACACACACACACGACTCACACTCCAAAATAAAGACCAGAGACTGCAGCAGTCACTGGTTTTTATTTATATATTTATTCATTAATTGATTTTTGTCATGCTATCTGGCACACCCTAGTGGAGCTGAGCAGTACTGTAAAAACCCCGGCATGTGGAAAATGGCTCAGACATTTTATTGCAACAAAACACGCAAGCTCACCTCATGCATATATTGATTTGACACCAGTTCCTGTTGAAATGAGAATGAGTGATCACTGCAGTGTTTTGGTTTTTTTTCTTTTTAAATGAACTTTGCATCTTAACAACAACTACATTTCCAAGCTTCCTCTCTTCATTCTACATCACTCAGCTCGCTACAGAGCGAGTTGGCTCATCTTTATGTTTTTTGTTTTTTTTTATTCCATTCAGCCAAAACCAAAATTTGAAGGGATGACGTTGAATTGTTAATGTCTGTTTTTAGCTAGCTTTTGCAGCTACTGTAACATCAAAGATGAAAAGTGATGATAAATAAAAGAAAACGGAGAAGAGTTTCTCTTTGGATTTTTTTTTTTTTTTTTTTTTAAATGATGATGATGATGATGATGAGGGGATGGGACCGGGCTCGCAGACCAAAACCTAGAGATTAAGGACCATCAAAACGCATGCAGCAGCGTGCCGTGGGACATAAAACAGAGAGCGAGATGGAGGGAGGGAGTTGTCTCCCCTCCTACCCTATAAAGCTTGATCGGAGGCGTGCTCTCTGCTTGAGAAATGACTCAAATTTACCATTCTGGCATGCATGCGATTTTTCAACAACATAAAAAAAAAAAAAGCGTACAGTTCCCCGGTGCAGCTGCTAGCTAAAAGCTTTCATTAATTAAGACATTTCTTTTTTCCTCTTCATTTACTTAATTAAAAAATGTGCTTGAATGTTTTTTTTTATTCTTTCTTCTTTTTCCTCCAAATTTCCTTCCATTTCTCTGACACTTTAATCGTCCTCTCGATGAAAGTAGAAGACAGGATTCGGCCCCCCCCTAAAAAAAAAAAAAAAAAAATATCAGAGCTAATGTTGTGTGTGTTGGGAGCTCAGGGAGTTAACACGGACTCGAGAGAGAGGGTGTGTGTGTGTGTGTGTTTGTGTGTGTGGTGGTGAGCAAATGGCAAGGCTACAGGGAAATGGGACTGTGCTCTGTGCTGAGGCCAACATCTAATAGACTGGCGAGCTGAGGAGAAAAGACCAGTTTGGCTCCTAATTCTTTAATCATATATGATTAATGGTTCTCTAGCAGAAAGGAGTCATTTTTTTGCATTTAAAAGCTATACAATAATTAGTTCCACTGAGGTTGAAATTCTCTTTACTCATTCCCCAGCATAACAGAAAGAAGCATCTCATATACGGATAAAAGTTTTGTAGAAGAGGGCTCCCCCTAAAATTAGCCAAAATTAGCCTTTGAAGACATTCAGTAGCTTTTTTCTGAATTCCTAATTGCAGCAGAGCCACCGAAAGATGAGAGGAGGGACTGTATGTGTGTGTGTGTGTGTGTGCATGTGCAGGTGTGCATGCATAGGCCCCCCCCCCGCCCACCCCCACCATGCATGCTTGATGTGTGTCTGTCCTAGATATCTTGAGCATGGTGCTAAATCTAAGGGCTAATATCCTGTGGTGGTTTGCCCCCTCCTGAAAGGTGCAGACACCTCCGCTAGACTTGAAAAGGAGCTGTGATTAAACCTCTCTGAACTTATCCTGCTTTGGTTGAATCTCAGATATTGTTACTGCCCAAAAAAAAAAAGGGAATATTTTTTCCTCTAGGGGGAAAAAAAGCACATTATTTTACAATGCTTAACGTAATTAATTCAAGAATTTAAAAAGTGTTTTTTTTTTTTTTTGCTACTATGGTTAAAAAAATTTAAATCACGTATTTAATTAAGCTCAAAAACCCACCAATCCACCTTAACTCCTGCTTTGTTCCTAACACACACTCATAATGTCTGCAATTAGAGGATCAATTTCACCAAAAAAATCAAGTAACGGGCTTAAATAAATATATTATCCTGTCAATCTGCTTCATGATAATTGCTATCAGAGAACCGCTATATATATATATATATATATAAAAAAAAAACATATCCGGAAAAAGGAAGGAGATTTGTGGAGAAAGAAAAAAAAAAAAACCGACTAAAGCTGTCACCTGAATACTGATTGGTACTTTTTCATCTTTGATGTTGCAGGCTAGCCTATACAGAGGAGGGTACAGTCGCTTCACTCCCTACTAAAAGAGAAAAGAAAAAAAGCGAGAAAAGACAGAGACATTTCCCCCCCGCCCCCCCTCTCTCTCCCAACAAATAAACAAAATAATCTAAAAAGAAAAAAAAAAAAAAACAAGTGAACACCCGGTCCTTGGTGGAGAGTTAAATCAAACTAAAAGCTTCCAGGTCCCCCCCATGCTGAGCCCCTTCCCCCCCCCGACACCCTCTCAAGCCGATATTTCTACGACAACCTTTTTGATGTCATCATTGGTCTGCTCTTGTTTCGTATTCATTTTGTGCTTTTATTTTGGAAAGTTGTTTTTTTTTTTTTTTTTTATGCACATGTGCATTATCTTGATTGCTGTATACGGGTGCTGTGTCACCATAACCAATGTGAGCCTACTGCAGCACGCATGATGCATGCTCAGAGGTGTGTGTATGCAGTCGCTGTCATCTGACTAAGAATATACTGGGGCATTTCTATAACATATATACATGACATCAAACAGGAAACACACAACCAGGTCTGATCAGGTTGACGCCGATCGCCCATCAATCCCAGTTCATTCCTTTCTAGAGCTTCTATTTCCCATTAAACACACAGAAGTAAAGACTCTGATGAACATGCCTTTGCTAATTCTTAGTTCAAAGACAGCACTGCTCTGATTGCTTTTGTTTTGTTCTGTTTTTTGTTTTTTTTTAAACGTTGGAGTGTCCTACTGTTGTGCACTTACAGTAGAGCCTTACAAGCTGTACTATGTGGTATGACAGCATGCACTGTAAAGGGTCATGAAGGTCAGATTTCTGTCTCATAGCGCAGCCAAGTCTCCTGCAAATGATTGGACGTTTATTTGCAACTGTTCTGCTGTGGTGGTTATGTTTCAAGGGGGCGGAGATGACTGCATTATTTTATAGAAGTGCAGCCAAAATTAAATATAGTGGATGATGAGTGTGGGTTTGCATCTCATATCATACAAGTAGTTGGTCAGTTTTGCAATTCCTTAACATGAGGAGATTTAAAAAAAAAAACAAAGCAGCTTCGATCTTCTTCCTAACTTTATATCAGCAGTGTTTTTAGTGTTTCATATGAGTCAAGCTTCAAAAATATAGGATCCAATAATAACCATTATGCAACTTGATCGTGACTTTTGTTAACAGACTCGACAAAGATTCTCCAGAATCATAGAAGACGTTAGTTTTCACAGACTGGGTAGTTGTGCTCTTCATGATGAATTAACTCATTTTGATGTGTTAAATTGGTGGAATAGCCCTTTAAATTGCCACAAATATTGCAAAAAAAGTTTGTACTGAAAGTTTGCGCTCACTTAGAAATGACTTTGCTTTATATAGTAATATTTTGAGGCTGAGTTGGTGGTGTTGTTATAATGGAAAACATTATATCAAAAGGTGTTTCTGATATTTTGCCAACCTCAAACTACAGAAATACAATCTCAAACATGATCATAGGGATTGTATATTGAGTATATGTGGGATTTATTGTAGTACTGTATTAAATCAGTGCAAATATTCAATTAACTGATTAGTATATTGACAGAAAATTCTGATAATCAATGAATCATGGGGTTCCGGCTCCTAAAATCTGAAGATTTTCTGCTTTTTCTTCGTTTTATTTGTTTATCAGAAATAATAAGACATTTGAAGACATCACCTTGAGTTCTGAGGAACTTTCTGACTTTTGTAGTTTAACTAATAATTCAGTTAATTAAACAAAAAAAAGGGTCATTTATTGATGATGAAAATAATCATTAGCTGCAGCATCTTCCAGTTTCCCCCCCCAAAACATAATCGCTAAATATAAAACAGTCGCATATGAACTTAAGTTGTTGCAGGAGACACGGTTGCGTATCGTCACTAATACACCATGGCAGATTAAATGTACTCGAGGTGCACTGTAACACACATCTACATCGACACACACACACACACACACACACACACACACACACACACACACACACACACACAGAGTAAATGACACAGCACTCAGGTGGGTGAACCTGACAGAGGGCTGTTTCTGCTACGAGTCACCGGTCTCTTTTTTAAGCATTGCACAAAAAAAAAAAAAAAAAAAAGTTTTACCTCAGGATAAGCTAACTGAAACTCCCAAACTTAGAATACAGTGCTATTCACTTCTCAGCAGGCAGGACAGTTTCATTTCTAACACAACCAGCAGCAGGTTCGTCCTCTTTGCAACATTTTGCAGCTTTTCTCGAAGAGCTAACTTTTGATTTTTGTTTAAGCAAAGACCCCCAAGAGAGGATAATAAAATAAGACTGTACTGTTGTTCTTTATCAAAGCTACTGTACTATATATATATGTAGACATATACTGTATAACACATTTACACTGTATACACACATAAAAACGTACCACGAGTACAGTCAGATGTTCTATAAAAGCACCCGGGAGATAAACGTGTGAGAGCGCGGCAGTGCTCGCCACTTAGTCAACATACAGTCGTCGCATTGGCTTCTATTACAACTTTGTGCTACGTGAGGTGGATCTGAAAAAGAAAAAAAAAATCTCTGTGTAGCTACTGTTTAGCTGTCAAAGATTTCAGTGCAGCTATGGAACTCAAAGCTATTGCCAATAATATTTAATTTATATGTACTCACTAAAGTGTTTGTGGTCTCCAAACAAAAAAAAAAAAACAACAAAAAAAATATGTTTGTTGCACTTTATTTGTTTTTTTTTTCTTTTTTGTATACTTTCCGAGATGTAACATATTTATAAAAGTATCATATACAGCTAGTTATGTTAAGTCCAGATGTTAAAATGATATAAGAGTAATGTTGTATATCCAAAAAAAAAAAAAAAAAAAAAGAAGATGAACCCATTATCTCATGAGTAAAAAGAAAATCTAAATGTGGGATATTGTTCTTCCTTTTATATGCTAGTAAGTACTCACCATTTGGGGGGGGGAGGGTTTTATATGAGTCAAAAATGAACTTTGAATTATTACTTTCACCATTTTCAAATGGGAGAACTGGTTTGTGCATTTGTAGGAGTTTGTCATATAAACTCTGCAGCAGGGTGTTCAGTTAGTGACCACTATTAGTAAGCTAGACTGGAATGAACTAGTTTATTTTTGTTTGTTTGTTTTCTGATCTGAATGTGTGTGCCTATGCATATATATATATAGATATATAGATATATATATATATAGATATAGATATATATATGCATTTGAATGTGTGTGTTCGTGTGTGTGTGAGGGAGAAGAAAGAGGAAATGAACACAGGTTGCAAACATACTGTAGTTTGCAGTGAGCTAACAGTTTTACATGACATAACTCTGCGTCCCTGTAATTACATCACGACCGCTCAACTCTGACCTCATGTGACATCAGCGGCAGCAAAAATAAATACAGACACTTTATGGATATTTATAACAACTACTCCTCATCTCATGTAACGGGAGACTTACTTTGGCTTTCTGGAAGTTTGACCCGTTTGGTCTGTTTAACTAATATCACGTGAAGTAAACATATGAATATATAAACAAAACAAACATACATACAGACTGTAGAGACTGGAGACTGTAGGATTAATTGCAGAAATTGATGTATTGGATCAGTGCAATCAGTCAATTGATTTGCAAAGTATGTATTTGGACAATTAGGATAGTAAATCAATCAATTAAGCAACTAACAACTAATTATAACATAATTGAGTACAAAATGCGCATGAATTACTATTTTGTGCCTCCATTAATGACTTAATATGTGCTCTGGAGTTAATCGTTTGTGTGCACAAATCAGCAGAATGTGACTTTTAATTGTTTTTCATCTTTTTTTTTTTAAAAGAGAGAATTTACACAACACTGATCAACAGGTATCTTTATATATCTCTGTCCAAAGTCGATTCATTCAGTTATTGATTCGAGACTACACAATACTAATTCACGTGCACAATAAATTAATAAATAAATAATAATAATAATAACCAGTTAAGTCCCACTGAGGTTGGAAACCTCTTTTGCAGGAGAGACCTGGTCAAGACGCTTAATTTGGCAAAATTAGCACCAAAACACAACTTTTAATGTGCTGCATGGCCTCTTCTTTCATTTTCCCATAGTCTAGTTTTCAGCAGCTTGCTAGAATACGTTGGGAAATTACGCTCTTATAGCGCAGAGCTCCACGGATTTTCCCCATGCGGTCAAATAAAGTCCATCTAGATCCTGACGGTGCACCTGGAACCTCCTTGGGCCTCCATCAGTCTTCCCTCTAGACTTAAAAAGTGTAAGAAGCTAAATTTGTTATGCAGATGCGTCAGAACTGATTCCGACTTTTATACCAGTTTATCCAAACGACTTGTAAATCACATTACACTACTAGACTTGATCTTGAATGTGCTTGAATGCTGTTCTTCTCATAATTATTTAGGTAAACTGACCAATGGGACAAACTTAAAGCCAGTAGCTCTTCCTCAACTGTATCATTGACATCCTGCTTTCTACATTTAGTCCAACAAATAACAGTTTTATTTATTCAAAGACCGTCTGGTCAACTGTTTAAATTAAAACACAATTTTGACATTTAAATTGTGAACGATCCCATACACTAAGAGTCCTATAAGTCATGTTATTACAGGGACAAGTTTCGAGTTGTTGTCATCTGGAGTCGCTCCTATCAGTCTGCACGGGTTTGTCACAAGTTTACAGGAAAAAAAAACAAAAAAAAAAAAAGTTCAAATTAACCGTTGTTAACCTGTTTAGGTGTCAGCTTATCAAGGCTTAAATGTTAAAGACATAACATGTAAATAATAACTCTGGTAGTCAGTATTGTAGAGGTCTGAGCCATTTTTATTACGCTTACAGTAAGTCAAACGTAGTTTAGGTGTGAATTTATAAAACAAAACACTTTGATATTTTTCCGTTTAGTTTGCTTTTCGTTGTATTCCATTACCAGCTTAAATATGCAACCAGACCTCTATTTGATCCAAAACATTTGTTCGTACTTATTATTAGTAGGTATTTAGGTATGTTTACATATCAGCAGAAAATACTCTTTATCCATAATTTATATTTAATACAAGTATTCATAAAAAGCCCTGATAAGCTGGCGGGTGCATTTATTAATCCACCTAAAAGATTTGTACAAAAGAGAACCAAGCAAAAAAGTTACAGTACTTGTAAATACATTTAAATGTATATACACACACACACACACAGTATATCGCAATTCTCTGAGTAACTGTTTTATATGTATTCCTATATGAGTGGGGTCATCTGTGTATTTTCAATTCAGCTGAACTTGTTCTTGAATTGTATGTAATTTCTATAATGAGAATATATTGTCTGAAAGGTGTAATTTTTTTCTTTTGAATTCATTTAATAGGTAAAAAAAAAAAAAAGTATTAAACTATTATGACTTTTCTTTCTTTTCTTCCTTAAATCATGAATTATTTTTTTTTGTTGTCAATATGTGACATATAAGTAACCTCTGATTGTTTTGAGTGTCAGAATAAAGCAGTTATAAGAACATTATGTCTGCCTTTCACACATGGATGATGTTGCTGATGTCGACTTAACAGGTTTTTTTTTAATATTAATTCATTTTTTGTGGGTTTTTTGTTTTTAAAAAAAAAAACATTTTTTAACTTATTCCTAGTGGTGTCTGGCCCTAAAGATAGTCGCTAATAGGTGTTTTTTCTACAGATCAGCACACTGTGACTTAAGGAGAGAAGCAAATGATGGAAACATCTGTCCTGCAGAAGAAACTGGACGTGTCTTATACGTTATAGAGTTTGGTATTTACAGATTACCAGCATGGTCATGGAGAACTTTCTTTTGTTGTAACTCGGTTTGAATCCCTTACTGAGCCGTCTGTTCAGCTTTAAACATTTGTAAAGCTGAAAATAACTCAAAGATGGCTTTTAGCGGTAGCCTTATTAATGTTCACAACCTAAAAAAAAAAAAAATAAGAGGAACAGCATCACATTTAAAATGATTAAATATGTATCTGACACTTTGAAATCATCTAGCCGGCTTGTTTTTTTTTGTTGTTTTTTTTGTACATCATAATTTTCAAAAAAAAGCTGCTGCAGATCCTGATTCAGAACTATTAGTTTGATTGGCTTAAATTATTTATATATGATTTGAAAGTGGAGACAACTGATACTGATGATGTGATGCAATCAGCGGATCCTTTTCATTAGAGAAGATTTTGACACTGTGTTGCCCTCGTTCTGCTACAAAAACACGAGTGGTGCATCTTTTACCTTACTGGTCATCTTTGGCCACATACAGATGCAAGTATCAAGAGAGTCTGAGTCTCATTGTTTTGCACATTGCTAATGTGAGAATCCAGGTATTTTATCAAACTGGAACCGGATTAGTTGTAACTCCTGTTGTTCTGTGCTACCTGCACTGCTGCCACAACCACTAAGTTTTATTCACCAAACCAAAAACTATCTGCTTGGCCAGATACCACCAGGTCTAAGTAGACGAAATATGTATTTTTGTAATTTAGGTGACCCTTTAATGAGTTTGAATATCTACACATAGAACAGTTTTTTCTTTATAAAGCAAGTAGCAGCTTTAAGACGTGAGCGAACCCTCTCCTGAATCCTTCATGTCCGTGGGTGATTAATATATTTGTGTCTGCAGCTCTTTCAGTTCTGGGCTTCCTGTCAGTGAGGAGACTATATGTAGCTCCGGCGCTATTGTGCTCCCTCCCTGCTGAGCTATAAGACTGCGTGCGGATATTTTTGTATGGAGGGTCCCTAGTGAGAGAGCTCAGTAAATCTGAGGTAGGGATAGATAGAGGAGGTGGTGAAGCTCGGGCCGGTTCTTTCCATGAGAAGAGGGAGATAGAGAGAGGAAGGGGGGAGGAAGGGAAGGTGGACGCTGATTGAACACGCCACTTGTTTGACTGTTTGTCTCTCTGGATTGGAAGTAAAGGGGGGGCGGGGGGAGGGGGGGGAGGTGACGCACTACAAAGCCGTTTCGAAATTAAAGCCTCGTCTTCTTTCATTCATTTATTTATTTATTTATTTTTTGTCAGAAGCTCCACGGAGCTGCCGGAGATCGCTCCGAATTAGCGAGCATCTGTCATGACGAGGGTCCTGGGACACTCTCCTTGCCTCGCCCTCCCCCACCACCTCAACACCCACGCACCCTCTCCTCCTCCTCCTCCTCCTCCTCCTCCTCCTCCTCCGCTCCCATCCATCCATTACACCGAGACTTTTCACTTTGCACTGCCAAACTGCCGATCTCCACTTGTATGATTACAGCGCACTCTGATCTTTATTCTGGGGAGAGGCGGTAGCACTTGTTTTGGCAGGCGTAAGGCCTCTGCTCCTGCTTCTTTTATGCAACGTTACAAGAGCCGGGATGAAAAGTGAATGAAGCTGTTGTCTCTCTGCCTCTCAAACTTTTTTTTTTTTTTGTAGCCAGAGTTCTTAACGCGGTTTTCCGTTCAGCTGTAGTGAGTCAAACGGTGTGTCTTAACCTTATATAGTGAACTTTTTCCTCCTTGTAAGAGTATACATTACGTAGATAAGAAAAGGCCGTCGGGGTGGGAGCACATTAAAGAGGGTGTGTGCTGTTTATTACATATATTATCTCATATGTTGTGTTTTTTTTTTGTCAAAGAATTATTTTCTAGCCTTTACTTTCTGTGACAACTAAAAAAAAAACTTGTTCAGAAAGAAAGAAAAACTTCCAACATCTGCTCCACACTGTCTTTTCATAGCACCTCTCATTATGTATGCCTATCAGAGACATAACATTCTGCATATTTACCAGTCTCCCCACTTCTCTCCCCTGTTTCCAGTAAATACAAAAGGAAGAGCTGTACTCAGTATTGATGGACATCACAGATGAAAACAATGAAGAGAGGAGAACTAGCTTTAAGAAAATAACACAAGAAGAAGAAGAAGAAGAAGAAGAAGAAGACGAGAAGGAGTCCCTCTACTGAGGCTGGCGAGGGAAGACGGGAGGCGTACAAAGTGGCGCCGCGGCAGCGGTGTCAAACCAGCCACAAACTTGACAGACGGAGTGAGCCAGTTTCCACCAGGGACCACCTTTTTGCCGGGTAGAAAAAGACAGAGAGAGAATGAAAAGTGTCCCGTTATTATAAAACATTTTATTTTTCTATACTTTTGTGATTTACAATGGTAAAAAAGTGTGTATAAAGCAGTATATATGTACAAATCTGTTTTTATGTTTTTTGGTAAGGGAGATGAACAGTTGGCCCTTGATGCTGATTCTGTGGTATGCAGGAAGGAGGAGGGAGGAGCCCCCCCCTCCTCTCTCTATGGCACACTGCTCCTGTCGCCGAGGTCATGAAAACAAAAACATAAACAGAAAGGTGGCAGGGAGAGCTCGGCATCCAGGCAGAAGCACTTTCTACGCTGTACTTCCTGTGGGTGGAGTCAAAGGTCAGCCTCCTGGTCTCACTGCTCCACCTTCTTCCTTCCAGCCTCCCCGCCCTCCTTCCTTCCTTCCTAACTTCCTTCCTTCCTTCCTTCCTTCCTTCCTTCCTTCCTTTTTGCGCCGGTGATGTCGCTCCTTCCTCCTTGTTGCGGTGTCACTGACCGGCAGCGCCTACTGTTAGCAGCGTCCCCCGTGGATACTGTCATGATGTCACTTCCTCCTGGCAGCACCATTGGGCATCCCCGCCCTCCCCAATGGGCAGAGTCACTGGTTTACAGCGTTGGGGAGTGGGGGGTGAGCCACAGCGGGATGGTGAGACGGTTATAACGCCGAGCCTCCCCAGTCTGCCCCTCTCCACGCCCCAGCAGAGGTCAATGACTGAGGACTAGTTAGAGAAAATGGCGCATAAGTCGCCGACTTTACTCACCTGCCAGACTCCGAGCCCAAGCCTTTGTGTCACTCTGCACCGACGGACAAACTATCAGACCAACGCGGTAATAAGGTGCGTACAACTACCAAGGATGCACGTTTCCACCTGACGAAAATAACTCATCAACGTCCATGTAACAAATTGAATTATAATCGAATAATCCCATTGTACTACATCAGCAGGTGCATAACCAAAACACAAGCCTGAGACATATAGACTATGTCGCTAGATAAAACATTATAGAAATACAGTAGTGCCCATCCAACGGTAACGAGGAACGAGGGCTGAAATATGTCAATTTTTTTGTCAATGTATTCTGAGAATATTTATTTGTGTGGTTTCTATTTTTTTTGTTTTTTTTGTTTTTTGTTGTTTTTTTTGCAGCAGCACTGAAAACTTTTAAAGAGGAAAAAAGTTTTAATTTGGTGAAAGCGAAACCTTAATTCTTTATATCAGGAGAGTCACTGTAAACGTGTTTAAACAAGAATGTTGGTTCAGTTCTTTGAATGTACTTTAATGTCTAGGGTGTCCAATAAGTATGTATTCTTTTTCTGTATATAAATATATATACATATCTATTATATGGGCTGTGGTGATGTCAGGGAGTAGAGGGGGTGGACAGGAAAGCCTTTGGCCCCCGAACATAGATATCAGACCCTTAACCCCCGCCCCCGCCCCCAACCCCCACACCCCCCCCTTCCAACTAAATATGTCCCTGATATTTACTGTAACATGTGATCATGTGTTATATGATTGAAAGTGTGATGGTGATAGTGTGAAATGATCTCCCCCCCACCCCTAAAAAAAACCCTTCTTTACCACACACACACACACACCAACACACACACATCCTGTGCAGACACACACACACACAAATCCCAATTTTTTTTGGCCCCACCCAGAGTAAAAACATCAGATCCTACTTTTACCCCCGACAGACACTTAGGCAAAATCTGCAGTAATTTCAGCCCTTCAATCGGAGCTGGGAAGACTTGCTAAATAGTGCAAGGTGTTGTGGGTGTCAGATAAAAAAAAAAAAAAAAAAAGTTTAGGACTATTGATTTTTCTTTTCTTACTTGAACCAAAGTATGATTTGAACACACAGTCTCAGTGCTCTTTGATCAGGAGACAGCGGGACTCGGTGATGATGGCGGAGCCCGGATGTGTATTGACGTGACCCAGATTTCATTCGCTCATCGCTGCTGAGGAAGAGCTCGCTCCCTCTGCTAATGTAACGAGCTCCAGCTGATTAAGCCCGGCTCGCAGCTTCCTGCAGCAGCAGCAGCAGCAGCCTCAGTTCGTGAACCGCTGTTCTCATGCTGACCCTGGTGGACAGGCTGTTTTATTGCATATTGGAAATAACCTGCTGGCCCTAAGAAGAAACTTTATTTTAATCAGAGGCGAGCAGGTTCGGGTGAAGCACAACTTTGTTTGAGAGTTCAGGGTACACTACTTCATCAGTAGTGGTTCTGTGTGAATTGTTCCAAGAGGGTAACACTAGGTTTAAGCTCCTGACTTCCTGTACAAAACTACAGTGTGTACTGTTAATATCCTGTACAGTAAATCTCACCTCACACTTCTTGATTAACTTCATCTTATTTCAGGTTTAAAAAAAAAAAAAATCAGGGCTCCTACCCACGCGACCTCTGTTCATCTGTAGACAGCTTCTCATATATTACAAAGAGTATCTATATCATGGCAACTTACTGTTGTGATGTCTAATTGGGGTAAAGTCAGTCATTTGTTCTCCCATGCAGCGATCATATGCAAGCTTAGCATTTTCATACCTGCAGGTTTGTTTCCGAGAGTCACATGACTCATCTGGCCTACTTGCAGCACTACAGACTTGTGGTGGGTCAGAGAAGACTCAGGAGCAGGCTGGAGTTTTACTTTGACAGGAACTTCCTGGGGGAGGCAGAGCTGCCCCTTTGGAGGTAAAAAAAAAAAAAAAAAAATCAGCTTAATGTTCGGACTTAATCGGCAGAGATGAAGAACCACAAGTTTCTATTGTTTTTAATTACCAACAGTGAAGTTTGGTCTGATTTTGTCCACTGAATGATCTATGCACTTTGCAACAAAAAACAGATATGATGTCACATGTGAAAGGCACATTTTAAGGAAGACTGTTAATCCACTGTTCACTTATTTATTCTAGTTAGCTAGCGTTTCATAAAATCTATAAAGGTTGGCGTTATTTTACCTTTTTTTTCTTACTGTCAACAAATCCTTTGAAAAGGCCAAAACATCTCTCAATACTCTCAGCCCATCAGTTACTACTGAAGATACAGATATTTTTAAAATGTATAGTTTTATTTTGAAAAAAAAAAGGTCTAAATTATTTCCTAAAACAGCTGGACATTGTAGTTTTTAGCAAACATTACTGAAACAGTAGAGAGAATGAACATTTGGTGCTTTAGAGAGTATTTCTGGCAGCAGGATGGTGTGTGTGTGTGTGTGTGTGTGTGATTGAGTCAAAATATGTCTTCATGATAATGAAGGAACATGTCACCCCAGTGCGACAGTGTGACTCATTGATGTGTTTTTGAACAACAGAGCTCTATGACACAGAGGAATAAGATATATCAAGCTTTCAGGATTCATGGGATTTGTTGATAATACGGAAAAAAAAATATAGAATATCACCAGCTTTTTTTTTTCCTTTGATAGGCGTAAATTCCCATCTAGCCCTGACATCTATAAGTAAGTAAGTTACTTTATTTATACATACATACAGACATAAAACACAATAAGAACAGAAATAAATAGAACAATTAAACAAAGACAAGTGTAAACAAATGGGCCTTGAGCTGCTTTTTTTTTTTTAAAGGTGTCCACAGATCTAATAACATTTCTGCTCATTTGTCTGTTTCAAAATAAGACGATGTTAACACTGTCTTGATTAAATTGTGTGTTCTTTGTGAGAGGTCACTATGTAGCATTTCTTTTGGACAGTCATGCGGCCGTGCATGTCAGATATCAGGCTGCCGCTGTTTTTGACTCTGTGCAGATTTAAATGTCGAGTCGTCAACGGTTAACTCCGACAGACGTCGTTTCTATTGATTCTGATGCACATATAGTAGCTACATTTGCACTTTTGTGTATCCAAAATAGGTGTCATTAGTTCTTTTTATTCTTATTCTCTTTATTATTATCATGACTGTTATTATTGTTATCATTAGTAGTTGTAGTGTTAGTAGTAGTAGTAATAGTTGTAGTAGTAGTAACATTTTACAATGTTGTACCAAAGTTAAACTGAATATTATTTTCATAATTATTTTTTTTCATAATCAAAATCAAAACTTTACAATGCTAATAGGTCTCTTAGTACTACAGTAGATGATACATTAAAGCTGCATTCATTTGTGTTTTGGCCACTTGTTTTGCAGTTATTTTGAGTCTCTTTAGGACGGAAGATAATTAAAAACAACTACAGCTCCCATGAGCCTTTGTGATTGATAATGACTATGGAGAGACAGAGTCCAGTCTGTTCTAGTAGCTTTCAACACGTTATTGTATTTTCTAGAGGATAAAACAAACTATTCACCAACTACATTTCCCACAAGACTCTCATTGCTCGTCTCTGATTAAGATTCATGGAAGATGTAGTTTGTCACTATGAGCACCCACTTTCATGTTACACACAGGCGTTTTATCCATTGTTAATATAAAGATATCAATAGGTAGAGTTTTAACTTATCTAACTAGTTAGTATTACTGGTCTTCCATGTTAGTATCCGTACTAACATCAGTGGTCATGGATGGATACGGAAAATCATTTTTAGTTTATTTACTGTGGTAAAACTGTGGTCGTACATCTCTGCCCGCTGAACTACCGCCGTGCCCGGAGAAGTCCTGCCCTTTCACAAAAATGTCAGTCTCATGTAAAACTCCAGCCTGCATCTCAGCGGTGGGATTGGAGCGGGGGGGGGCGGGGGTTGAAGCGACCCTCCCTTCCTTCCTTCAGATGCCTTCAGTAAAATGAACTGGTCCTGATCTTCCTGAGCACAACTGCTTGAGCTGTGACACTAGCAGGATGTCCCCCCTCTGAGAGTCCCCCCCCCCGCCTCCCCGCCTCCCCTATCCCCGCCCCCTCACCCCCCCCCCCCCCCCCCCCCTCCCCCCCGATCCCAGCACACCTGCCCCCCCACCCCCGTTCACACCTGTCCTCCTACAACCCCCCATCCACTCTCCACCTCCCGCCTTCCAGTATGTGAGTCGACTGGCCCCTTTTGTATTCCTGGTGTTCTGTACATAATAACCCTCCCCCCTTCCCCTCCCCCCTCCTCTTCCTCCTTCCCCCTCCTCTCCTCCCCCAGCCGTCCCTTCAGGGGGAAAATGACAAAAAAAAAAAAAAAAAAAAAAAAAAAAGATCCTCTGACTCCCCAAAATCTTGTATTTTGTTCTAATAATGACAAAATTTATTTATAAGGATTTTTTAAAATCTATCTCTTTCTCCTTTTTGTAAATGTTCCAGTTAAATAAAGTTTAAAAATGTTAAAAAATTAAATGGATATATTGAAAGGTTAAAAAAATGTCTCTAGAAGTCCCTGCCCCCTCCTCTGGCTCTGTACTCTGAAACTTTGTGTTTTTGTTTTTTCTCTTTCTGTATGCTTCTCTTTACGTGCTTCAGATGAAGAGTTCTATTTATTATGACATTAACGTTATTATAATTATGACTAATTATTAATATTATCATCATCCTCATCATCCTCATTATTATCATTAATAAACTTGTCTACTTCAGCCTCCGTGTCTCGGCGCTGTTTTGTGGTGAGTGATGAGTTGCTGCATGCACGGGGGGCCGACTGGGACTGCTGGTAAGACTACAAATCCCATGACGCAACATCACCGTGACACCATATGAGATGAGCCAGGTGGAACAGGGGCGGGGCGACACTCTCAGACCCATTTGTCTTTTGCCAAACACCCCCCCACCCCCCCCACTCCCCTCCGGGTTTACAAGATGGAGAGCACCTGTCTGTCGCCGAGGCCGCCATTTACCCAACCAGAGGAAAGACAAACTCTGAAGCCCTGAAGCCTGCGAGAGGAAAAATATAGACACACGCCTTCAGGGGGAAGAACGAGAAGCAAAAGAAAAAAAAAAAAACACAAATGTAAATACTTCAAAAGATCAGCGCCTCTCCATCATTGTTGACTTTGTTTAATCCTTTGAGCCTCTACAAACAATGGGAGATGGGATTTTTTTTTTTTTGTCACAGCCCCCCCAAAAAAAGCATAAGAAGATGAAAAATTGAATATCCAGAAAACATTGTTGTTTCGTGTCACTGCTGCAGCAAATCAAAATGTGCACAATATGGTCTGTGCAAAAAAGGTAAAAGTGTTCCACATCCTTTTTAAATGTTGGTGTTTGGTTGTATTTTTAGCCTGAGGCCTGGACTGAAACCCAATTAAATAACAGAGTTCTAGCTCTTCCTTTCATCGTTTAGATGGAGCGTTTATTGAAGATGGACAACTAGTATATAACAGCCTCAGTCATGAAAGTGTGTACAAACACACTCTTCAGTACATACTTGATAGTTCTCACACGTTCTCACTCCCAACTCGTCACATATCGAAGAAGTTTGGTCAGGACCCCGTGGCGTCACTTTTTAACGCACGGGGTAGCGGTGGTTAAGGTCTGGTTAGGTTTAGGCACAAAAATCACTTGGTTAGGGTTAGGGAAAGATCATGGTTTGGGTTAAAATAACAAACCGCGCTCTCTGCTGATTTCCAACTTTCTGCCAACAACGTTGCAAGCCATCCACCTCCTAATAAGAAAGTCAGTTTATATAGATGTCATGTGAAGTACGTCACTTCAGAAATGTTGATATGATACGTATTACAGGTGTTGAAATGTAGATATTCAACATTATCTGTGGTTTGCAGAAACATACAACGCCAACGTTTTATTCTGGTGACCAGGCTGAAATTTGTCACCTTATTTAGACGTCATCGGTCTCATGGCGTCTATTTCAGACATAATGGGAGTTCAACAGAAGTCTATCGGACTACCCTGCACGTTAAAAAATGATGGTAAAGGGGTACCCAGTGCATTAAAAAGTGACGCCACGGGGACCTGACCAAGCTTCTTCGATATGTGACGAGTTGGGAGTGAGAACGGGCTGCGTATTTCTACAAGCGTGGACTTACTGTAGAATATTGTATGGATCCAATATTTCCCTCCTAATTTCTCCTAATCAAGCTTATCTGAAGAGTCCAGACTCAGTTTCTGACATGTGATTTGTGTTACATTTCACGGTGAGGAGTCACCTGGTTTAAACTTTGTACATACAGTAGGAATGTACAGCACCGGTCACATGTGCCCAGTTCCATACTGCAAGTGTTGGGCTTGTTATTTGAAATGTTTAATCAGTTACTCATTGCATATTAACTGAAAAGTATATTTTTACTAATTTCTTACCAGCAGAAGTCATTATTTACATTACTTTCTTTACTCAGCGTTGATCCTACAACATATTCTCCTCCATCTTCTGTGTTTAACATGTATAGAAACTAAAATAAGAGTTATTTTAACAAGCAGCCTGCACTACAGTGTGGATGTATTCACTGACCATCAACAGCTAGCTTAATAATGCTATTTCATGTGTCAGCGGGTTTTATCTTCCACCTTATATTACACATTCTATGTATTTTTAGTTCCATTTTATCTATTATTTTTTATTATCAAGGGGGCTTTATTCCGTTTTCATTTTATTGTATTGTATTTTTTATTATTATTATCAAGTGGGTTTCATTCTCCATCTTTATGTTACATAGGTGCTGAGGTCAGCAGTTGGTAGGTTTGAGAAAAGACTGTGTTATGTGTGTTTTTTTAACCCCCACAGCACCACTAAGGGTTAGACACTGGGGTAAACTGGAAGAAGCTTATTTCAGTTAATCAAGACCGGTGGTGTGTCTGCGTCCGTTGGGAAAAAAGGGAGGTTCTGTTTGCTTATAGCTTCAGAGACCTCGGTGCCGATTTACAGATTGTGTACACATGGAGAAATACTTTCTGAGTTTTTGCTCGTTAGGTCTCAAATAACCACCACCGTATGCTTTACACGTTTTATTTTCCATCCTATGTTACATTAATGTTGTTTTTTTTTTTTACATGCTTTTATGTTCTTTTTATGTCCCTTTCATGTGAAATGTGCATGTAATTTATTTTGTTGTAAAGCCATTTGAGCTGCATTTCTTGTATGAAAGGTGCTATACAAATAAAGTTATTATTATTAATATTATTATTATTATTAATGTTAACCCCAGTGACTGCATGCAGCTCTCAAGAAGTCCTGTCCTCATATTGAATTTGTGGAGTCACACACCTTTAGCAAACATTTAGCGTGCTAACCAAACACCGTCACCTAACCGTCAACTCTCGCATGTCATCTGAGTTCATCCAACTTCCCAAAATGTCAAAGTTACAGAGTTTCTCTAGAATTAGTAACTGTAATGCAATTTATTGGCTTTTAAAACTGTAATATTACAGCACTGTTTACTGGAAAACAGTATTGTATATAACACTGCGTACTACATTATAATAGTAGCATGTATTATAAAGTAATTGTCATATTACTGGTAAACTGCAAAATGTTTTTACAAAGGATTAATTTTATTTTCCACCGTCTGCACAATGTTTTAATGTTTTCCAGTCTTGAGTTTCTTCACTATTTCTTTTGTGCATTGCATTGTGGGAAACGGTTAATTTAAGAAGATTTAGTATTATATGCATACTGACTGTTTTGACTTAAATTTGTCACTTTCCCACAGAGTGCACATACTGAACATCTGTTTATTAGTATGGAACCAGGACATAGCTATACTGTTAATGGTACGGCTGGTAGATGGATGATTGATTTATCAGTTATTACTCTTTCACAAGAGAGCAATCAACCAGAATGAGCTTATTTGTAATCAGAGGGAACGATCAAGTTTATTTGTTTTGCCCAATTTCATACATAATGTCTCACAAGTCTTCCTGGAACCTCAAAAAAATCATTTGGATATAAAGAAAAAAAAACACAGTAAAATGATGTTTGGACAGATGTTACTGAACAACAGCATTAGTAAAGAATAGTAAATTAAAAAATAATAACTTTATCATTTTAAAATGTGAGTGACTGCTAAGAGTAATTTGCTCTATTGTTTTTTATTTCCATACAGTAACTGTAATGTCATATAACACCCACTTGGTGGCACCATCTCTCTCTCTCTCAGACATACTGGAGGCCTTATCAGATGTATAATTCAATCAACACTACTGGTTTTTAGCTTTGACCACTACTCATTTGTGTTAACTGAAGTGTTTCAGCTTCCCTCAGAGTCCCAGCGTTTCCTCTCTCAGACACCTGAGCAATGAAATATTATCTCCTCATTTCATTCATACATGTAACGGTTGATTAAGGTCAAATGGGGATCTAAAATATGATAAAAGCATCTGTTGGGCTTGAATAGAATCTGTCACCCTAACCACAGCAATTGACCATAATCACACAATTATGAAGCGATGAGACACTTTGGCTTTATGTGGAGGGTGCTTTGCTAAAATGGCCCACGTAAAACCCCATCTGTACAAATGGGCCTTGGATTTGAGCCAAAGCAGGGGCTAAAAGACCCGATATATCAAGACACGGCACATCTAGCAGAGGGGACCAGAGAGCCGCTGACAAAACCGCGAGTCTGTTGGTGTCAAAGAAAAACACGGCTCAAATATTTGTAGGCGCTATCAATTTTGTAGGTACAGGATTCCCTCGTGCCGCTTTGACAGCAAATAAAATTAATGAAGATGATTCATGAGCCAAATTACTACTGAATCCAAACCAGCTCATAACACAGTTTGCTTGTCAGTTTATTCAAGTATTTATATTACACTAATTAATCTCAGCTGCCATAAGAATAGGGCTGAGTGGGGTTTTTTTTTCCTGTCTTTTCTTTATGAGTGTACACATCCAGTTCCCAGTTTATTAGGTTTACCTTGATAAAAACTAATGCTAGACTCACACCGTCAAGATGTTCAGTCATGAGGTGGATTCAGCTTTATGGTCATTCATGTTGTTTCTAATGTTTTGTCTACCTCCATTGATATAACAGGGTGGACAAAATATTAGAAACACCACAGTACAGCACAATACAATTTGACAGCACCATAACTTCAAAAATTACCATAAAAACGCTTTCAAGTTTGTCTTAAAACAATATTCAGGTTTTTTTTTTTTTTTTTTTGCTGTTATCATTCCTCCTGTTCATACTGACCATTAGTAGACCCCTCCATGATGCACTTATAATGTAAATGACGGCGGACAAAATCTGTAGCTCTTCTGTGCAAAAATGTATTTAAAAGACATAAAGCTAATGTGAGGCTTCAACAGTCTAAATTAGACCAATCAAATCAAAAGCTTTTAAAATTAGTCTCTTTAGTGTCAAATTCCCTCTACTGCCCTCTACTTTATTTGACTAACTCAGACAGCTGAAGCCTCATATTATCATCAGACAAACTTTTAAATACATTTTTGCTCAAAATGAGGACTGTGGATTTTGTCTCTCATCACTTACATTGTAAATATATTAGTAGAGGAGGAATTATTACAGCCAGAAAAACCTGGTTCAATGTTCATTTGGGCTCCTGACTGTTGTTTAACGACAGACGACTAAGTTTTGCATTGTCATTTTATGTGTATTTACAATTTTTGTCAAAGTGTGTTGCATCTCTTGTATGAAATGAGCTGTAAATAGTTGTAATAAAATATTTTATTATTATTTTGAAGGCATGATTTACTGCAGGGCTGTTGTTTTTACGCTGCATCAGTTTTAGCAATGACTGTACCTAATAAATTGCTGAGCGTATATTTGTGCATATGTGTAAAAAAATACACTGCAAATGTCTTAGATGGTCATTATGCACACATCTGTATCCAGCACATGCAGTGTGTTAGTCCCACCTCACTTTATAGTTTTTACATATATATATTTATGTATTCTTTTTTATTTATTTATGAATTTATTTATTATTTATATACTGCTATTTTAAATATGTATACTGTGTATGTATGTAAGTATGTATATGCATGTGTATACACTGAATGTGTGCATGCATGCATGGGTGAGTATGCATACAAAATTTATATTTTTAACTGTCTTTTACCTTTTCTCTTTTGTCTTGTTTTTCTTTTTTTTTAATGTTTTTGATTTAACTTAACATGACCACTATGAAAATAAAGACAACAATTATAAAATACCATTCATAAAAAACAACAATAGGGCTGCAACTAACAATTATTCTCAGTTATTCTCTATTTTGACAAATCAATTCATCTTTTAGTTTATTATATGTCAGAAAATAGTCAAAAAGTTTCCATTTCCAATCACCATTCATCACCAATTACCATTTCCAGAGTGCAAAGTGACAAAATTATTACTATTTTGTCCGATTAACAGTCCAAAACCCAAAGATATTCAATTAAAAATGATATAAACAGAGAAAATCAGCAAATCCTCAGGTTGGAAAAGCTGGAAGTAGATAATTTTGTTTTTTTTTCTATTTGCTTCATAAATCATTTAATCAATAAATCAAAATTGTTGCATTTAATTTTCTTTTGATCGACTTGATCAGTACTACATACGAGAATTCCAGTTGTAGTTTACTCACTTGTATTAACAGACTCTGTCCGATCACTCCCATTTTATTTTATTGTAGTGTATTGTCTTCTACATTTTTCAACAAATCCTCCAAATCAAATGACTAAATAGGTCATTAGGAGGACAAATGTCCTGTTTTTTGGTGCTTTGTAGTTAAACCAAAGATAATTTTCCACAGTGTGGACCATAAAGTTCCTTCCACAATAACAAATACCAGCTGAGAAGAAGATAAGACCCACTATGCCTCTAATAAATCAACTAATGTAGCATTCATCAGTTGCATCATATTTTTTTTTCTTGCAGCAGTGGTTTAACAGTACTCGGTGTGTACGTATGGGAGCGGAAGAGTCTCGTCCTTACTGTCTCTGAGTTTCTCAGATGGAGGGGGAGCAGCAGGTTTCTTGTCTGGAGCTTTAGACAGTGCATCCATCAGCCCCGCTCTCCGCCATCTGCTGCTACACGGCAGCGCTCGGCCCGGTGAAGTGCCATCTGCGGCCGACTTCACTCACGTCGTCGCTCTGAGAAGTTTTACTTTGGACTCAGAACAAGTGCTGTGTGACTTTTATTAAGTAGAACAGGAACCCCTTTATAAAACGGTGGCAATTTTATTTGTCAAGTAAAAAAAAAAGAATAAAAAAAAAAGTTAATATCAGATGCAAAGAGGAGTATAAAAGGCAAAAACTGCACATCACAGGCTCCTTCTGCAGCATCAATCATCCAAATAAAGTTTGAATTTGACAGTAAGTCTGATTGTTTTGATATTTTGTTCACATAACTTCATGTTGAGGGTCTATTAATTATTCTGGCAGCATTTATCTTCGGTATACTGTACTGTACTGTGCTGTGCTGTGTAGGACACATGATCCAACTTTAGATGCTGTAATTACACAGTCTGTCCACAAGAGGGAGACAAATGCCTTAGAAACATGGACAGGCTTTGAACAGAAAGCACAGAAATCTTATTCTTACATGATCATTATAAGTTAAATATTATAATGGGACCAAGTCACTGAAACAAGTGTACCATTGTTTTATTTCTACAGACATCTCACAGCCAGAGGTAGAAATATTCTCAGATAATCTCACTGGTTACACAGTAGGAAGTAAATGTTAAGGAAGAAACATCCTGCAGTGAAAACTGCAGTCTGACCAGAATTAACTTACTAGCTTGATAACTTTAAAAGAAAAAAATTGTTTAAATAATGATTTGATCATTTATTATTTTAATGTTTATCTTGACAAGAGTTGCTTCTCTGCCGTTCAGCATTTCCAGTTATAGTTTCAGTCTCAGTTAGTTAGCTGTAATGTTACACTGATGAGTAACTCCATCATTAAGATCATTTCTGTCAACTAAAAAACAAACAAACAAACAAAAAAAAAGACTAAAACTGAAATCTTCTTTCAGCAAAGTATTTTCTGTGCATTTTATGTTAAGTTCCCTAACCAGATGCAAGTTTAGTGAACTTCATGAACAACATTTTTAAAACATGTACTTTTCAGATTTGGTATTTTGATATTTTACCCCACTTTCTCCATTATATTTCATATATAAGATATTTCTTATTCTACTACATTTGCAAGTTACAAGTTCACTTGAAAGTTAATCTTTATCATTATCGTTGTTATTATATTATTATTATTTTAACAACATATACTGTAACTTTGATATTTTTTCATAAATTACTGATAAGCTGAAGTGAAATCTGAATTGAAGGCGGGAAAATTTAATTTTAACTTTGTAACTTAAAGTTTATCCCATTTTTTCCACTGAAGTACCTTTAAATCTGTAGATATCTGACAGTATCATGTGTGTATTCTTCATCAGCCTGTTCCTGCTGTTTGTTTTATGTGATGTTAACACTGAGTGAAACATTCAAACCCAAGACTCTGTGTTTTTATGGCCGCATCGTTTCATCAAATGGAAATTTTACAGATGTTTTGTGCATCATTTTATACACATTTTTCTAAAATTCAGCCTGACGTTTAGTATCTTTGGAAACTTTGAAATCTCCACTACAATTGAAAATAAAGTTTGGCGTGTTTGATGACTGTTTGGCTGCAAGCATGTGTAATGTCTAACCCATGGGAGGCCACTTGTTGT
This sequence comes from Thunnus thynnus, assembly GCF_963924715.1. Lineage (NCBI taxonomy): Eukaryota > Metazoa > Chordata > Actinopteri > Scombriformes > Scombridae > Thunnus > Thunnus thynnus. Next base: position 3,787,392 of record NC_089533.1, on the reverse strand, counting down.
GAAGCGGTTAAAAACTCGGACAGGAGGACATTGTATGAGGAGGATGGAAGAATACAAAGAAAACAGTCAATGTCGATAAATTATCTTATTATTATTGTCATATTTTACTGATGCGTGTATACAAATGTCCTGCAGCCTTTGAATGCAGCACAGCCCGGCAGGCTGACACACAAAATATCTTTAAACAAGTTGCGTTCAGCCTCGTCAGCAGGCCGCTCTCACCCTCAACATGAAGCCTAAAGGCAAGAAGAAATACTGTCCTGCGTGACACTCGCTCCACTCTGGACGGCTTAATATGATTGTGGTTTAATACCCATTACAACTGAAACTCACCTTCCCTCCTTCAACCTATTAGGGAAAATAATGATAAGAATCCTGAAAAGAGCTGCGGTATAAATGGAAACAAAAGTGCTGGGCTCGACAGAATATAAGAGCTCCGGCCACAATTTGAAGGATTAGGTGAGCACACAAGTTGATGACCCCGCAGCCTTATGGGTAATGCAAGGTCAGGCGGGGAACTCGGTGATGTGAGAGCCGGGCATTAGAAAACTCACTTTGTTGGCACGAGGCAGCTAATCAACGACGGCGCAGACAGATGGAGAAATGAGGAAATGAGGCCGAGAAGGAGGAAATTGGAGAGCGAGAGGAGAGGGGGGGGGATATAATAATGAGTTAAGGTGGCTAATATGAAAGTTTGTATGTCATTAGGGCCACAGATAAATATTATTTTCATTACTGATTAATCTAACAACTGTTTTTTCAATTAATTGATTAATTGTTTAGTCTAAGAAGCATGAAAAGTACCCATCACAAGTTCCTGAAGCTCTTCTTGTTGTTTTTAAAAGGGAGAAAAGCAGCAAATCCTCATATTTGAGATGGAACAACAAATGTGGCATCTTTTCCAAATAAATGATCAATAAAGGATCAATCAGCGCTGCTAAAGCAACACCGGAGTGATGTTTAGCGTGCAGGTTTGATCACATGCGATCCTGCTGATATTTTCACACTATTCCACTGAGGAACATGCTGGCAAATGTAGCAATGTGCCAAGAAAGGCAATGAAGACGACCTAAGAAGATTTAACTTTTTTTTTTTTTTCAATAATCGGCTCTTCAAATGTTTTTTAGGCCTCAAGGACACTCGGCAGCACACCTTTAATTTCTGTCAGTTGAAAATTTAGCGTCATTTGAGAGTATTTTCTCATTTTAGGTGACACAATCCTCTAAAAGTCTGTTAAAGAACAACAATAACGCACCAAATGAGTCTATTAACATGCTGTCAAAGCCTCGTTTGATTTAAAATAGTTGAATTCTAATAAAATCACCATTTTTTTTCTCAGTTAGATGACAAGAACTTTTACTGTCCAGCACAGTAGTAGATACACATTTAGATTAAAATATGGACACAAAGAAAGACTGATTAAAGAAACCTTCGATGAAAAGAATAGTAAGTTACAGGAGATAGTGGATCAGTAGAGGGGAGGCGGGATGCTTTTCTCTGCTATATTCTGGCTGAAAAGAGAAATAAATTCTTTTAACTCTCCTCTCTCTCTATATATAAAACTTTAAAATTCTCTTTTAGAGGCTTTTCTCACCCAAAACATTTACCTGACTGCTCCGGAAGCGAGCTCTGATATCAGAGGTACTGCAGACAAAAAATGTCCTGACATGTGATTCATAGTAAAAGCGTAATATCGACCTGATGATGTATCGGTCTAACCCTGCTCTCTCCTCTCTTCGCTGCTGCCGGCTGCCAAAACGCTCAGGATTTAGAACCACTACTGGTGTCCATCTGCACACCGGATTTAAAATGTGGCTTCGCTGTGACCCGTCTGTTGTCCGAGGCCTCTGGAGACGGAGGGAGGAGAGAAGGCCGTGCCAGGAAACACTCGCTCACTCTGACAGCCCCCTGTCCTCCACAGACATGTGCAGTTATGCAGCTTGCGTGGAAAAATTGTTGTCAGGAGGTATCAAGCATCCAGCATATAAAGAAGAAAATGCTTTTTTTCTCTGCTGTCATATTGTGCAAACTGATGCAAATTGCAGTGAAATCAGATTATGATCAAAGTAATTTTTTATGTTTTAATGCTGAACCTTTGGTCTGAAGTGCACTTGGAGAATAATCATAAGGCTGCTGTTATTCGTTTGCATGATAAGTCTAATTTCAGATAAAGAGCAGAGGGATTTTGTGTATTTGCAGAGCTGCAGGTTAGCGTTATCAGCCGGAGCAGCATGACCTGTTAAAAACGAAGGAGTGCATGAGAGAGTGTGTGTTGTGGACGATCCTGCCTGTTGGTTTAAGGCAGCTTACAGGGTGTTTGTTCCAGCCAAATCCATTTTTATTCACCCCGTGGATTATGGGACTGGTTGGCACGGCTGCCCTCCCGGTACCAAAGCCAAAAAAAAGGCCATGCTGTTGGATGCCCTGGATGTAGAGCACGGAAAATAGTGGGACATTTTCGATACCTTACAAAAGCTGCCATATTTTCACTTTTTTTTTTTTAAGCCAAGAGGGCAAAGCTAAAACAGCATTCAAATGGTGTCAGGTTGAGTCTCTGAGCTGCCTTTAGAGGGTGCTGACACACTGGTGATGAGAGCAGCTGTCTGGACGAGGCGGGGAGGGGGAGGGCGGGGAGGAGGGGGGGTTGAGGACACACTTCTCAGCCGCCGCATGTGTGTGAAGTCTCAGGGCCAGTGCTAACAAGTGACGCTCGCCTGCAGAGAACGTCCTCAATCAGACCTCTGTGTCTGTCACAGTGTGAAAAAAAAAGGCACTGCAGTGGTGCTGCTCGCTCTGAAATCTGAAATCTAACAGTTGGCTTGTAGTTTTCATCATTACACAAGAAAGCAAAGAACAACCAGATTTGTTTGTTTAACCTCATGGATTCTGAGATCATTTTAATTTAAACCTTAAAACCCCCTTAAACTTTTTTATATTATGTTAGCAGATTTTAAATGGAACAGGTTGAAATAAATTAATTTGACCAAACTGAAGCCCTGTTTTTTATGCTACTCAGTCCTATTATCTTTTTGTCTGTCTTCACTTTATACACCTTAATACTTTGCTTGAAACTCTTAAAGTCCTTTGCCATTTGTGTATATGCAAAATTTTGTTTATACATGGAGTCGTCAGTGAAATGTATTTCTGTATAGTATCTCATTCTTGGCTGTAAGTTCTGTTACTCAACTATACTTTATGGACAATAGTATGTTGACACCTGAGCATTACACTCTTACAGTTAATGTCTTAATGTCTTATTCTGACATCATGGGCATTAATCTGCTGCTATAACAGCTTCCACTCTTTTAAGAAGACTTTCAACAAAGTTTTGGAGTCTGGCTGCAGGGATCTGCTCCCGTTTAGCCACAAGAGCATTAATGAGGTCCAACACTGATGTTGGGTGATAAGGTCTGACATTCCAGTTCATCCCAGAGGTGTTGGATGGGGTTGAGGTCAGGACCCGTTCTAGGACCTGGCTTTGTGCACAAGGGCTTTGTCATGTTGAAACAGGAAAGACACAAACTGGTGACCCAAAGCTGAAAGCACACTATTGTACAAAAAAATCATTGTTTGCAAAGTTTTTATGTTTTAACTGTGTATTATGTTTTTTCATTGTGTATTGTGTGTTTTAGTTTTGCATTTTTTAATTAGGGTTAGGGGTTAGGGTTAGTAGGGTTAGGGTTATGGTTAGTGGTTTAGGGCTAGGGGTTAGGGTTAGGGATTAGGGTTAGTAGGGTTAGGATTATGGTTAGGGGTTAGTGGGGTTAGGATTGGGGTTAGTGGGTTAGGGTTATGGTTAGGGGTTAGGGTTAGTGGGGTTAGGGTTAGTGGGTTAGGGTTATGGTTAGGAGTTAGGGTTATGGTTAGGGGTTAGGGTTAGTAGGGTTACTGGGTTAGGGTTATGGTTAGGGGTTAGAGTTAGTGGGTTAGGGTTATGGTTAGGGGTTAGGGTTAGTGGTTTAGGGTTAGGGGTTATGGTTAGGGGTTAGGGTTAGTAGGGTTAGGATTATGGTTAGGGGTTAGTGGCGTTAGGGTTAGTGGGTTAGGGTTAGTGTTAGTTGGGTTAGGGGTTAGGGTTAGTGGGGTTAGGGTTAGGGTTATGGTTAGGGGTTAGGGTTAGTAGGATTAGTGGGTTAGGGTTATGGTTAGGGGTTAGGGTTAGTAGGATTACCTGGTTAGGGTTAGTGGGGTTAGGGTTAGTGGGTTAGAGTTATGGTTAGGGTTAGAGTTATGATTAGGGGTTAGGGTTATGGTTAGGGTTTAGGGTTAGTGGGGTTAGGGTTAGTGGGTTAGGGTTATGGTTAGGGGTTAGGGTTAGTAGGGTTACTGGGTTAGGGTTATGGTTAGGGGTTAGGGTTAGTAGGGTTACTGGGTTAGGGTTATGGTTAGGGGTTAGGGTTAGTAGGGTTACTGGGTTAGGGTTATGGTTAGGGGTTAGGGTTAGTAGGGTTACTGGGTTAGGGCTATGGTTAGGGGTTAGGGTTAGTGGAGTTAGGGTTAGTGGGTTAGGGTTATGGTTAGGGTTATGTTTAACAGTTAGGGTTAGTAGGGTTATGGTTAGGAGTTAGGGTTAGTAGGGTTAGGGTTATGGTTAGGGGTTAGGGTTAGTAGGGTTAGGGTTAGGGGTTAGGGTTAGTGGGGTTAGGGTTAGTGGGTTAGGGTTAGGGTTATGGTTAACAGTTAGGGTTAGTAGGGTTAGGGTTATGGTTAGGGATTAGGGTTAGTAGGGTTAGGGTTATGGTTAGGGGTTAGGGTTAGTGGGTTAGGGTTAGGTTTAGAGTTAAGGTGACTTGTTGTGGGTTGTCGCTTCATCTGCTATGATTTCTTCCTGTTTTGTATGTTGTATTATGCCTTGTAAAGCACTTTGTGACTAATGTCTATGAAAAGCACTATACAAATACATTTTACTTACTTGTTTGTTTGTAAAGTTGTAGCTTTAATGTGTTCTTTCGTTGGAAAGAAGGGGCCTAGTATAGTCCAAACAAAGAAAAACACCTCCAGTTTAATGTCGACATGCATCACCTCTTGGATGTCTGTTTGCCTGGGAAGAGAAATTAATTCTCTGGTGCTCTTACTGAGGTTTCTCCATGTTTAGCTCCTTGGAGGAGTTTTTTCTGATTTAAAGGTCTAAGGATAGGAGACAGTGTCTCGATTCATCTCTCAAGGTTGTACAGATTGTAAAGCCCCGAGGATCAAACTTGACTTATTGCTATATCAATAAGCTTGACTTGAAACTTGACTGTAAACAGGCCCTGATGATTTGTTAGAACACCCCGGTGGCTGCAGGGGCTTCTGCAGTGATTTAACTTCCCTTTGCATGTTTTAGTTTGCTATCACATTCATCAGCCGCACTAACTGTCCACCCAGAAATAGAGGCCTGCTATCAGTCTGTGACAGTTCAGCTAATGGGTTTGGATTGCAAACAACATCTCTCCCCTCTGGTTTGTAATTCTGTGAGTTACAGGATAACACTAACATGTGTCTGCCATCAGGATGTGTGTCTGACAAAGATGGAAGTTTATCAGTGACAGATTGTAAGATGTTGATACACCACTTCTGTGTACGCTCATTTGTAAATATAGAGCCAAGCTAAGCTCAGCTGTGGGTGGTAGATGGATATGTGAGGATATAAATTTACCTGTATAACAGACAAGCTCTATAAAAAACAGCTGAGCCTCATTTTGTGTATACTTGGATCATTTTTTTTGTTGTTTTCTTTTTTGGCAACATATGGCTGTAAATGTAGAAAATGCACCAGTTGCCTGAGCAGTGATGTTGAGTTGTTTACAGTGACTGCACCATCCATCAGGCAACAGGTCTCAGGTTGGCACAAGTTCCCAGAGAGCACAGATGCTTAATGGCATGACAGGTTGTGTCCAGGCTCTCGGGCCCTGACTGAAACGCTGCTAGCTGCTCAACAGCCCTGCCAGACAGCCTCAGGACACCCAGTGGACTCAGCTGAGGCGGCAACTTCAGACGCTGCTGGCTGGTAAAAAACAGGTTTGTGAGCTGGATGACACCACAGTGTAAAACCTCAAGATGACCACAAACCATAAAACCAACTTTGGCTGTGAATGAGGCTTCATCTTTGACATTAAGAGTAAATTCTCATGTAGTGTGCTTCAGTAACATTTTGAAGTGCTAGTGCTGTACTACATTTTGGGAGACGTACTACTTTTCCTCCACTACAATACTACAGAGAAAATTCCTATTATACTGTACATCCAATCAAGATAAATATGACATTTATTACAAAAAAAGGACAAAAAACTTGTGAAAACTGGAGAACACAATGACCTTTAAGCAATATATAAAGAGATTTTGAGAATTAACTCAAAATGTTGGGAGCATGTGGTCTTTTAAAGCTATAATATGTAATTATTCCACATTAAAATGTCTAAAAACAACTAGACCTATGTTATATATTTTGTTGAGTTGTGTAATTACACTATCCCAAATGTTTCCAACAATTTTCAAACCCAGAGAAATCTGTAATTTAATCAAAGTAACAGACCGTTTAATTTGGTCGCATGTCAATGGTGTCATACCTCCTCTACCAAAGAGAAAACATGCACGAGATGCATACGGCGGCACTGTGTTTGTCTGCTACAATGGCGTCTACCAAAGAGTAACTTACACACATACAAGATAATACATCGGCGTTGTGGTTGTTCTACAGGAACTGTTATAAATTGACTTTTATTCAGTTTTAAGCCACATTTTCATGATAAATTTAGGTCGCTTTTAACTATATCTTTTAGCTGGAAGAAGGATTTTAGTCATTGGACATCTGGATCTTAAGTTATCAGAGAAATAAACTGGGCAAACGTTAGCAGCAGCTCAGCTAACAGCCCCTCCAGGAAGTCCGGTGGTCACCAAACATCGTCGGAGAAATATTGATTTTTTAGATGAAACAGCTTTAATTAGTATTTTAACAATTTTAATCTGTGTGTACATTTGTTTTTGGAGAGGAGACCTCTGCAGATAATTCGGCTCCCGGGAGAAACCGGCCGAACGTCTAGATCTTATGTTATCGGATGTCCGGTCCGGTCGTCGCCGGACATCATCGGAGAAACACTGATTTTTCAGGTGAAACAGCTTTATTCAGTGTTTTTACCTGTAATCTCCGGGGCTGTTTGTTCTGGAGAGGAGGAGACCTCTGCGGGTAATTTGGCTCCCGGTAAAAACATTCCGAATGATTAACACTGGAGTAATCCTATCCTGGTGAAGCTGGTTATTTAACAATGAAGACAACAACTCCCATGATCCCTTGTCTTGAGCAGCTTCTCCAAAATGCAACAGACGAGGAGCAACTTGTGTATCTACACCCCTACTTTCTATGCTGTTGTCTCCCACATCACACCCAGTTCATGTATGTATGTATGTTTCCTGTGAATTCTTTGTGTGCACGCTCTCCACCAGTGAAAACTGCAGTGTATATAGAGGCAATTACTGAATGCAAATGTGGCTATTGCAGAAATATACCAGTCATAATAGTATCAAAAATATAATGTAGACCCTAAGAAATATAACTTCATGGGCATTTTTGTGATGCAAGTTTGTTTGTAGATACATTAAGAATGCAGGACTTCTTTTTTCTTATGATGGTGTATTGTCATCTTATGGTACAATTTGCTTAAGTGAAGAGTATAAATATTTCGTCCACCACCAACTCTGTTGAATGTCCACATGTCACACTCTAGTAAGCATGGTTTTGGTCATTTGCAGGACATCTAGACTATATTTGTTTATATGGTACTTTGCTATTTTTGCTCACATTAAAATAGAATCTTTTAAACTCTGCAGAACCCGTGTTTATACATAACCTCAACATGTACACACTTGAAATTTAGCCTGGTTTTAGCCTTGACGTCTAGACATCTGTTGGCCTGAAAATCAATGCTTACTGGGGAAGATATTTTTAGCTACAAGTATTAAAAAACATCGCCACATACTGCACACGCTGTTCATCCTTCTAAAGATGACATTTGATCACAACCAATTGACACACAGCATGTGTCAGAATGAATATGTTTGTTAGGATTTAGTCTCTGTTGTCAGAGGCAGCAGTGATGGACGGAGTGAGACAGAGAGCAGTGAGAGCACCGCTGTGCAACAGAGAAACTGAGGTTTCAGGGTGTAAGCTGAGATGCTATTGGTCAATACTTGGAGATGACGAGGATAAATTCAGCCTCCCTCTTGGGGATCTACAATAGCCAAGTTTGGCCTTTTACCTCTCTTGTTTTTCCCCGCGTCAGTCACATGAACGCTGCTGAAAATAGCTCCAAGCAAACCCAGATAGAAAAAGAGCAATCGCGGTTGTAAATGCCAAAAGAGTTTGAGCCACGGCGACGGCCGAGATGACGTTTGGTTTGCCGTCTGTGAGGATATTATTTTGGGTCAGATGTGCTTCTCGGCCATATTGTCCAGTGAAGCGAGAAGGCCAGGCCACAGAGAGAGAGAGCATATGCCTGCCTTTCCCTCTGCTGCTGACCCTGACATGTGTTACTTCCTCCTCGATCAGCCCACCTGCTCGCTCGCAGCCTTATAGTTCACTACGAAGGCCAGCCATACAGCAACAGTGTGCAGCTTGTGTCGGTCTGCAGAGATTAAATTTAGAGTGTAAGGGCTCATCAGAGAAGATGTTGATTCTGGCTCATATTTTTAATACATCATAATCATATTTATATTGATCCTAAAGGCTGCGGAAGCAAACACAGATAAAAAATTTATTAGAACATTAAGATTCAGAGGCTATTTTTGCTTTTCATTCACTATAGTGAACAGAACTACTGAATTTATTCCCTAAACCTCCCAAAACCCTTACATATTAAAGTTCTTATACTCAATACTAAATACTAAACATACTAAACATAAATGGACATAGCAACATTAGAGAAGGTTAGTATGTAGTTAATGTTGAGATTTCAGCAGAAAAAGCAGCAATGGCTCCATCTTAGATAGTATATTAAGACTTTTATTTATCAATTCCTCTTCAAAACTTACTGCAATTGTTGTTTCCATCCTGATATACTGCACCCACTGTTCATGTGCTTATTTGCAACTTGTGCCATAAAGCCTTAATTTCTGAGGATGTGCACAACCAACACTCTGTATGACATATGGTATGCATTTTAAAAATAAGTATAGGAATACAATTAAAATTAAGGTGCAATGTGCATGGAATAAGTTACTTTAAAATAGCAGAATTTTCTCATTAACAGACCAAAGCGAAGCCCTAAACTGTGGTCCGCTGTCACATACTTTAAATAGACAAGGTTAAATATTTAAAGCCGCTATGTGTCTGGTTTGAAAATGTCCTACTTTAGCACCCCCTGGTGGCAGAATCATGAAGCTGCTGTAGAAGACAGCGCCGCACAGAAGTGACTCTACAAACAAAACTTAAACCTTCACAAAACCTTCAAAAATTTGCTGTAATCTCAAAAACAATTCTCAGCATGGTTCCCTAGACTTATATTATTATTTATATTATGGGATGTTTTATGCGACATTTATCTGCTTTTAATGGCTGGTTTGTCTGCAAAAAAATATGTTTTCTATCTATGTGTGACAACATTTTACACACAAATATGATTTCCACTGAATAAAACCGTATTAGTATAATTTTATTATGAACAATTTCTATTCAATGAAAAGACTTAAATAAGTCAGAATCTGCACTTATGACTTTGTCCACATATTTCTGCATGTCATGAGCAATGAGTTATGAATATGAGTGAACGCTGTGACTTCTTAGGGTTAAGGAATTATGGGTAAAATGCAGCATTAATCATAGTTCAGTGTTTCATGGTATCAAGGGCCTGGCTGACAGCAAGCAGGCTGCAGACTGAAGATCTTCCTGTTATCTTCAACAAGCACAAATACAAAAATCTCTCCTGACACTGGCCGACATGTAATTATCTCTTGCTTTACAGTCCCATCTGTTTGCCTTATCGATCACCTATTGATCAAGGAAAGCCAACTTTACTCTATAAGGTTTTGATCACAAGTAGGGGATTCGTGGACATTTATTACGGTGCAGCGATCGATCGGGGTCATGTGGCCCAGCCTCCGCTATCGGTCGAGGAGAAACAAATATGGCCTTGCTGACACATCTCTCAGTGCAGCCCTGACAGGCTCATAAAATCCCACTGATGTCCTCCTGCCTCGGAGAAAGGATTCATTTTTCGAGGGATTCATCCACAAGGGAGGAAATTAAGATTAATGGCTTTTCATTCTCTGCTACAGTTTTCAGTTGTCTTTGTGAGGGAGACTTTTTGCAGCTCGGCGATGTAATATATGCAAATGTAACCAGGGTGTGCATAAATGGGTGCTCGCAAAATTATTTTGTGCTTATTGAAAGTCACTGGTGAAGTGAAAGAGAGAAGTACAGGCTGTAATCCTAAAATATTAAGAAGAGAGAGCAAAGTGCACAGACAACCCAAGGTGTTTTTGAAGCGTCCTTTATCGTGCAAAGCAGTAAGTGCCTTTCTCCCTCTCGACTCTAGGGGGAGCTCAGGCCCTGACCCAAAGAGAAAACTGGAGCTAAAATAGCTCCAGGCAGTGAGTTTATGGAGAGTTTGAGAAAAGAAGAGACAGACATGAGTCACCTGCAGACAGCCTGCATGGGTCTGTTAAAGTCAGGTCTGTCTCAGTGCTGTTTCATGTCCTGAATACCAGCATGACCTTTCAAAGATTTCAACTTTAAACACAACAACACCAAGGTTCTGTGCTGAGTGGAGGGCAGTTAAAATAAGCAGTGGAGAGAAAACAGTCATCTGACGACGACCAAGGTCAGTCAAGGTCAAAGCCGAGGTTGTATAATTAACACTGATGCAGAGGGTGAAGAACTATCCAGAGATCATTGTTCTGGCATTTCACTTAAATATCTCATCTCTCAATATTTTACATTATTAATGAAAGTCTGTGTCATAACAACATGATTTAGTAAACTAACTATGTCAACCACATCTTGTAAATCCATGTTTAATTATAATGAAAAATTATAAAAATACAGATTGATGGGATGTAGGACACACACATGGTGCCCTAAATGCTACCTCACTTTACTTCTCAGATGGTTTGGAGTCATGATTATCAATTCAGATGACTTTCTAGGATACTGACAGGGCAACCGAGCACACAAAGGGTCAAAGTGAATATTTAACTAAAATTATTCCAGATAATTATAGATTGAGTATAATTTTTTTCTAACAATTGGTTAATGATAGTTGACAGCCATTTGACTTGAATTGCTGTTGTATAGTTGTTATTTTTAATTGATATTTTTATTTTTTCATTCTTATTATTACTATTTCATCTTCAACACTCAAATTTCTTATCATAATGTAACGTATCCATTACAATGCAGCTGTACAGGAATCTTAGAAATTTATTGCAGGAATTTAAAGGCTAAAAGGCTAATAGGCTTTTTTAAAATCTTTATTTATTCAGGGGAATTTCACTGAGAGCAATGCTCCCTTTTTCAGGAAAGCCTTGACCACATTCACACACGTTCACACATTCATACCTGGAAGCTGCCCAATACAACCCCAGTCTGATCTGCCGGCCACTGAGCAGCTCCACTGGAGCAGTTGGGGTTAAGGGCCTTGCTCAAGTGCGCCTCAGTGGTGGTAATGAGGGAGGGGTAAGCGCTGCTTCTTTACTTTCCCCACCCCAGATTTATCCTGCCGGTCCGGGGGAATGAACCGGCGACCCTCCGGTCACAAGCTCGCTCCTCTACCAATAAATCTTTATATTGCTGAAAAAAAGCAGCTTCGGTCTCGTCTAGTGCAAAGTAGCATCCATAAAACGGATGCAATTAAGTCAGGAGTGGGTTTTACTAACATAAATATAAGACGGTGAGGTTTTATCAGTCATCTTCTTGTGAGTGGTGTATCTACATCTGAATATTTTGAAACTCCCTGTTTCAGCAGAAATACATATTTTTGCGGACAGTAAATCTCTTAAGTGATCATTTTTCTCAAACTAAAAGATCTTCTATTAGCAACAAACTGCAACAGGAAATCCAGCAGTTTCAGGTATTTGGCTCCCATGAAGCTAAATAAATCATTGCACTCCAGAACAAGAAGAGAGGAGGACAAATCGCTCATGTTCAATGTTCAACCTGAACCAAAGAGCGGATTAATTGCTAATAATCACCTGGAGTTGTCTGTCTCCACATGTAAATGGAAAAAAAATCAAAAATCAGTTTCATCTTGACTTGGGTTTTGCTAAAAGGCTCAAAGTTACCACAGCAGGACTTTGGGATTATAGAAAGAAAAAGATGAATGAAAGAGAAAACAAGGCCATGCAGAAAGATTTTTAAGATTTTTAGGCCAATATCCATATTTGCATTTTTTTTTAAAAATCCCATGATAGTATATCAACCAATATTTGTTTTTAAAATGACTATTGATCAAATTATCGTTATTAGATGTATCATTTTCATAGACTATGTAATGGTCAACTGACTAATTTGGTCATATAATACACAATGTATACTGGTATCAGTGTATATGTTGGCTGATAAGAAATTTTACAACAGGAATGACAAAAAAAAGTATGTAGACACCTCTGAGCACATACATTTATGTACTTTTGTTCTGTTTTTCTTGGTTTGGAAGGCGTCTTAGTTCCAATGAAGGCAAATCTTAACCATACAGTGATATTTTAGACTATAGTGTAGCCGTTGCTCTATAGAAACAGTTTGGGGTTTTCCTGTGACAATGCCCTCGTGCACAAAGTCAGGCCCATTAAGAAATGGTTTTCCCAGTTTGGTGTAAAACAACTTAACTGGTCTACGCTGGACTGGGACGTTGACTGTGACTGTGACACTAATGCTCCTGTTGCTGAATAGGAGCAAAATAGCCAAAAACCTTGTGGTGTGAAAGTCTGAAACCAGAAGAGCGGAGGCTGTTGGACCAGCAGATCAATGCCAATGAGATGTTCAACAATGGTCATGTGTCCAAATACTTTTAGTGTAGTGTTATGGGATATGTTGCTTCCATAAATTAATATTTCTAACAAGGTTTCCTTATCTGGTTAAGAATAGTGACAAAGTTAAGTACTGAGTGACATTTTACAGATGAAAAATAAACATGTCAGTGCTTCCTGTTGGGTAAATGTTGTAATGGCAGCACAGTTTCTAAATCACTTCAGGCATTTGTTGTGACTTATCAGCAGAAATGCATGCTGATACAATATCTTTCCACAGGACATATGTTTGGATACAGTAGTATGAAGGTACAGTACTGTATACTGTACATGCATGCCTATAGAAATCCATGCGGCGCGCTTTACATACACAGGCACATGCAGTTCATACTTACAGAAATAAGCACAAAGATAGGAGATAAAAGGCGAGCACTGACTCTGTTTGTCCCAGAGTACATTTCAAGGACAAACCTGTTGATGTGAGCTGCAGCAAGACAGACAAGACATGGAGCGGAACGGCAGCAGCCCCCCCCCCCCCAAAAAAAGAAAAAAAGAATATGTTGACAGTGAATGGGTGTCAGGGAAGAGTGAGGAAAGATGATGCATTATACTGTGATGGCTGAAAAAGAGGCTGTAGTATGTTGAGAGTTGCAGGGCGGCCGGCGCTCCGGCAGCAGAGGGAGGGAAATAAACGGGAGGGGTGGAGGGAGGGAGGGAGGGAGGGAAACAGGGAGGAGGGAGGGAGAATGAGAGGACAAATCCTTACTACATAATGATTAGAGCTCACAAGCCCTTCCTGTGACACGGAGTGTAGGAGTCAGGATTACAGCCGGCCAGTGAAACCAGAGTGAAAGCTCTGCTGATGGGGGAAGAAGGGTCACAGGTAGGAAGAGCGAAAAAAAAAAAAAAGACAAACAGGACAACAAGTGCATTCAAGTGAAATATCAGGAGCAAGCAAACAAGGTGTGTTTCGGAGGGGGGGGGAGCAGGAGGCGGATCCAAGCCAAAACTAGCATTTTAGAAGATATTTCCAAACTCCAGCGGCTGGCTTACTCGCATCTGTCCCTATGCTCTGGCCATCTGTCGCCGGCTGCTGACAGCCTCATCCCGGGCAGCTGGATCATTTCTCCGAGTCTCATTTTTTGATGGAGCGGCCACAAGAGCGCCGCTCGCACCAGAGGAGGGCGAAGAAGGGAGGCTTGGAAAGAAAGACAAGGGTCACCCTGCAGAATCTGTGATAGATGGACTCACAATGTGGACAGGTGCCAACAATGGAGTAAATCTGTGTTTTTCATGAACTGCATGGCAGTGACGGACAAGAGCGAAGAGCTGATTGTTGAGGATTTGTTGTTTTTGTGTTGATATATATATATAATACGGTGTGAGTTTTCTGGCAGCTTTTTGGAGCTTTTTTTCAAATCTCAATCTCCAGCCAAGAGAGGAATTATTCTTTTTCCCAGAGATGAGCAGCCGCTGAAGATTTTTAACTGGGCTTTGCACAAATATGCACGCTCACAGGTTTCTCCTCAAAGCATTCTGGGACATCTTACCTGAAAATCCTGCTCTGAGGTAGCTGCCTCAACTTTATTCTAGCCTGGACCACTTAGCCGAGAGACATAAGTGCAACTGTGGACGGCTACGATTTGTTAATTTGTTTTATTTCTCCTTTTCCTCCTCCGGCACCTGCTCACTTCGATATCCCTCCATCACTCCGTCCATCCTCCTCCTACCCCTCCTCCTCCTCCTCCTCCTCCTCCTCCACCTCTTCCTCTTCCCTCCCTCCCTTTTTACCAACGAGTGATAATGTGACCTTCTGCCAAAGTGCTGGAAACCATGCCACCGTCGCAGCGGGCTCCTCTGTTGCTGCTACTGAAATAGACTCAAACAAGTGCAGGGAGAGGAAGAGGAAGGAGGGGGGGTGAGAGGACGAAAGAGGGAGAGGAAGAGAAGAAGAGGGCCAAAGGGGAGAGAAAGAAGGAAGAGACAGGAGAGGAGGAACAAAAAAAAAGAAAAAAAGAAAAAACGGGAACAGGACGGCTGAAGCCGCAGACAAGGGATGAGTGGTGACGAGCCAGGGCTGGATGTGGATTGCCAACACAGGTAACGCATCACCTTCATCTTCCACTTACATGTGTCATCACTTCACTGATCTCATCTGTTCACGCTGAAGTCAAATGTTTTCTTTTTTCACTTTCAAAACTGAAAAGTATAGAAATGCTCTCTGCTTCTTTTTCCTGTGTTTGAAGGTGTGTTGTAGTTTTTTAAGTAGCGTCCCCGCTTCCTCCTCCTCCTCCTCCTCCTCTTCCTCCCTCCTCCCTCCCTCCTCCTCTCCTCTTACTGTCAATAGAGGAATTATCAGAGCACAGAGGATCAGATCAAAAGCGGGACTCGACAGAATCCTTGTCAGGGGATCAGACAGCACGCTGTGTTTGACTTTTGTGCCTGTTGTGTTGTGAAGGTGTGTGTGTGTAACTGTTGCTTTAACTCACCGAGCTGCTTGGGGGGGGGGGGAGAGATTAAGCAGAGCGGATCGATGCGTCATTGTAAACAGTTAGAGCAGCTGAGAGGGGCTTTGATAGGCTACCTGCCCGTGGGACCTGGGACACTGCTGCCGCTGCTGCTGCTGCTGCTGCTGCAGGGGAAATTGAACTGCCACTGAAGAGTGACTTTTCAAGACGCGAGAGAACGAGAGGTTCCTGTAATTATTGAAAGATCCGTTCTGGCACTTTGGCTCCGTGAATACAGAAATGGTCTTTTTTTTTTTTTTTTGAGGCATGAGACTTGAGACTTGAATCGGCAAACTGGAGGCTCAGTTCTGTCTGAGATCGGTTGTGGGAAAGCTGAGAGTGACGTGTAGAGCAGATGAACAAAATAAAAGATAAACAAGACTAAATTAATGGGTTCGTGAGGGCTGAAAACCTTTAAAAGTAACACGGAGACAGTCACACACAAGGCAATAAATAAAGAGCAGCAGAGCAGAACAAGGACAACGCCATACTTGATATAAATCCAGCAATGCAAGAAGATCACCTAGATGATCAGTTACATCAACTAACGTGTCGAGTGTCTCCTTATTACAAAGTCTCAAGAAGCCATCAGTCAAACACAGGGAGGAATTCATCCATAACAAATGATCAGACTGTCCATAACTGACAGAATAACCGAGTGATGCCTCTTTATCTCACAGATTATCCCGTCGTTGACCATGAAAGCCCGTCGAATTCATTCATTTATGTATGAAAGTCATGTGACAGTGAAGTGAGTGTGATGACAGAGAGGTCACACGTCAAGAGGAAGGTAGCTCTTCCTGCATTTGATCAAATCAGACGTGACAGAGATGCAGTGAGACGAGGAATCCGCTGGGACGTTCCTGGAGATCAGTGGGTCTCAAAGAGGGGTCCGGGGGAGTGCCAGGGGTCCTTGAGAGGGTCCCAAGGGGTCCCAAGCAATTTATTTTCACTATAATTCCATCCATAAGTAACACAATGACATGTATGAATGTTTTGGTCATGGGTTTCATACACTTTTCATACAGATGGGGGTCTGTGGTCTAAATGTGTCAGTTTAGGGATTCTTGAAAAAGTTTGAGAACCACTGCTGTAGACTAGACAAGTTTGGCTTTTCAGGAAGTGAATCTGTCTCTCTTCTGCTTCTTTGGCTGTTTGACAATGTTTATTTTAAAGGGTCAGCTCACCCAAATTATAGAAAAAACAAAAATCTCACTTACCTCAAGTGGTGTGTGTGTGTGTGTGTGTGTGTGTGCAACCAAAGTCTAATCAATACAGAATTCAGCTGGTGTTATGGAGGATTTTTTTTTACTTAATGACACAGACCGCTGAGCTCTGACTCAAAACACACTAACAAAACACACTGATAAGATCCTGCATCAACGTCCCTGCCTCATTTTAAAGTGTCAGTTCACCCAAATGACAATAAACATATTGTGACTGACTTTGGGGGGGGGATCACAGCTCAGTCCACTCGCTGCTCCTCATCACAGGTTTTACTCTTTTACCTCTCAGACTGATTTATTGGTCATTTTAAATGCCTAATGAGCTAAAATTAGAAAAAGGAAGAAATTGGAGAGAAATCTGAAAAACAAAATCCATCACTGAGATAGATTTTTTTTTTGCTTTCTGACCCCGTTTCTGCTCTAAAACCCTTGATTATTTTTTTGGGAAATTACTCTTCATCATCAAGCAAGATAGAAGACTTAAGAAAAGTTAAGAAAAAATAATTTCATTTGGCAGATTTTATCTTCTCTAGTTTCTATTGTTCTATTTCAAACCAAAACTGGGACTTCTACTCTCCCAGTTATGTTGAAGAATCCACAGACCTCACTGGCTATTTGTACCAAATACAAATTTTTTAAAATTAATTTAATGTTGTACCATATTCACCTCCACTGTATTGGGATGAAGGCAAAAAATGTCAGAGGCAGATAATTCAGTGTCTGAGTAACTGAACCAAGGCTAGGTACCACAAAGGTGAGTGAAAAATAATATGCCTTTCATTTTGTCATTTGGGTTAACTGTTCCTTTAAAATGGGTCAGAAACTTGATTTGTAGATTCATCACTTAGTGGTTTGACTGTGAAACAAGTCAGATATCAGCAGTGACAGTCAGTGTCACTAAATATCTCCTACTGGTTTGAATGTTAGCAAATTCATCCATTCCACAAGAGGAAGTTTGAGTCTGTGTACATAAAATATGATTTTTCTTTTAGTAGCTTCACCTGAGAATGAATGGGAGTGTGGGACGAGACAGTGTGAACAGTGCGGCAGCAGTTAGGCAGGTGAAAAATGGCTGTTCATTATGTTATGCCAACCATATCCTAGTTTCAGTAATGGGATGTAGCGATATGTATGTGAGTGCAATATGAACACCCATGTCAATGTGTGTGTGTGTGTGTTGGGAAACATGTGACAGGAGGAACCGAGGCAGGAATCCTCAGCCCATCACACAATATGATGCTATCACACACACACACACACACAGGGTAACACACAAACACCGACAACCATGATGGAGGAATCTGGATGTCAGTCTGAGCGAGGAGACTGATCAATAACAATAACTGATATATTCAGTGATTAAGCAGATTTATTTATTTTGTTTTAAACAGACGCTCTACTAATCCCACATCCACCCCTCCCCACTGCTACACACACACACACACATACACACACACACACACACACACACACACATATTTGTATTTCTGTACATGTGAGGACCTCACTGACATATATACATTCATTCTGAAGAAGTGAGGACAGGACAACATGTCTTCACATCCAAAAAAATGTCCTTACGGTGAGGGTCGAAAGTCTGATTCATAACAAAAACTAGATGTAAGAAGTAGGGATGTGCAGAGAGTCCAGTATCTGTATTTGTTGAGGCAGCAAAATTATTTGTATTTGTATTCGAATAAAAGTGGAAAGAGGCTTAAAAATCCTGTTTTTGCTTTTATTACACTTTTTTTTACACAATTTTAGAAAATTAAAGTGTTACAATAAGTGTTTATGGATAAACTACCTTACGAAGGAGGTCCCCTTCACCTCTTTGCAGACAGACCTCTAACTAACAAATATTTTTAAAAATATTTGTATGAAACAAATATGTATTTGTATTCGGGCACACCCTTAGTAAGAAGACACACAGTAAGAACGTTTATTGGTCACCAGGTTTTTCTACAGTAGTCGACTAGTTGCAACTAATCCAATAAAACTGTGGAGCAGCAGTAACATTTGACTCTTAATACATGTATCAGTTACAGTTTATTATGTAGGTTTACTTCTTAAAAACAGTGCTGAGCTGCTGTGATCATTTGTAACACTACCGTCATCACATTTAGCAACTCTACAAGGCTTTTCTGCTCAACATTTTACATATATCCATATTTTTCTTCTGTTTTCTCACAAGCCAAAAACCCTTCCCCTGTTTGAAACTGTCCCATGATGGACATTTCCAAGGCTGTCTCACATGGTACCAGATGGTTCCCATAGAAAAGCTTGAGGACACAGCTGTGCGCCGCTAAACCAACCATTTAGTCTTCATCGCCAACGTCTTTTCTCCTTGTAAAACCGAAAAACACGTCTGTTTGAGCATAGATCTCACCTTTGTGTCTCTTGTCCTGGTAAATTTTCTAGTGCAGCATCTTCTTCAACTCACTCTGGTGCTCAGGTTGCTCATTACTGCCCCTGAGGCCGGAAGGTGGAAAACACTGACTGGTATGACTGATTCCCTCCAATGGCCACAAACAGACCTGGTCGTAGCTATAGGCGACCTGGGCAACCGCCTAGGGTACCTTCTAATGGGGGGGGGGCGCTGATATAACAAGCCAATTTCACTATGCACCGGAACAAGCTGCGGTTAACATGCTCCCAGTGCGCCTTGTTTACAACTCAACATGTCAAAGGAAGACTCAGGGATGAGCAAGCGGAGTGTGTGGGGACTGGAAGAACCAGAGAAGTGCATTTCAACATGAAAAGACAAAAGCCATCAGGGGTGCAGGTCAGAAAAAGAAAAAAAAAGAAGAAGAGGAGAAGCGTACCAAATATAAAGGTATGTATTTCTGAAGGTTTTAGTCTGTTGACACATCAGCTAAGCTGGTTAGAGTTAGAATGAAAAAATCAACAGGAAGCACAATGGTCCAGGTATCATCGGATAATTCGTAATTCATTTGTAATTCAAAAACCAAAAACGGTAAAACTGTTATTTGTTTCAAAACAAAAAACAAAAAAACGTTCTTGGTGTCAGAATCAAATAACGAAAAACCAATAAAACTCGGCCCGTTTTTGGTTTTTGACGATTTGTTTTATCGTTATTCCTTTTTGGACGAAATCACGTGATCTATTCCTTTTTTGTTTCCCAACAAAAATCCAGAAAACCAAATTAAAAAGACCGTGCAAATTTGGTTTAGAAATCAAGTATTTTTGTCAGTTTTGTACGATAGCGGAAGCGGCTACATTAGCCTACTCATGATCCTCAGCGACCGTTGCTATGGTGAAGATGCCAGCGACAGCCACGCGTGTGTGTAAACGGGATGACGATGGGAGGCCTCATTTAAGCCCTACACTTTCACTTTTGTAATTTTCATCAAACTGGACTTTAGATGCATTTTATTCAACCTCCACTGTTACATAATGTAATTATTTATTAATTATTTATGTTTAATTTATTCTCGTCACCTTCATATATTTCATACACTTCATTTCTTTGTCCATAGCACACATTATTCTCTTTACAGTTCAATGTTCAGTAAAGTAGGTTGATCCCGATCATAACCAATAATCTGCAGTACTACATAATGTTATACTGACTATATGTTAAGGCTGTCATTGCTCGTAGTTCTTGACAATCATGTTCTCACATTGTTTATTGTTATTTAAAATCTTTGTTTTGGTTTTAAATGATTTGATGTGAAAGGTTTTAGTTATTAATCATGTATTTGTTTCAAAAAGAATCTACACATTTTGTGGCTGTATTTGTATTCATGTTGGATATTATTCATTAATCTTTTTTCTATTTAAATTATATTTATATTTAAGTTCTATAATGTCTCTTTATGGCTTTGGTTTTTTTTTGCTGATTTTGATTTGATGTGTTTTAGTCATATATTGTAATTGTAATTGGATTTGTTTCAGTAAATACTGTAATAAACGAAAGGCGTGTTTGTGTCTTTAGAACCATTGCTGCACGTCTTCATTTATTTATCTATTTAATTTTTCGGGGGGGGGCTTGCTTGGGTGAAGCTCACCTTGGGTATCAAATATGCTAGAACCGGCTCTGACCACAAGGGACAGTAATGAGCACATTCCACCATCAAAACCGAACGTGGACAGGTGACACAAAGGTGAAATTTAAGCTCTGCAGAAGTGCTTTCAACACATTTGTTTGCAGTTGTTTCACAATAAAGGCTGAATACTGTAGTACAAGTGTTGGTGTTTTGCACACTAACTGATGTTGGTTTAAATCACTCAGGAATAGTTGACACTATATTTGTATATTTTCATGAATATTAAGAGTTTGTTATGATTCTTTCTGCTTGATTCCTTTAAGTCATGATGACATTTGTTGTTTTATTCACTCAGTGTCCAGCGGTAGAGTTTTACTTTTTGAAAATCCTCGGCACAGGAAGTGATGTCATTTATAGTTGTGGTTTGTTTGGAATAAATGGAACTGGGTTTGTGGTGCTGAAACTTGTAGTTGGTAAACTGATGAGTCAACAGACAGAAAATCATCAATTTTGATTTTAACAATACAACTAGGTGATGATGAAGCAGTTCTGAAGACACCACATCGGGCTCTGTGATCCTGTCGTTTTTCTTTATTCTCTGATATTTTATAGAGTGAATGATTAGTCAAAAAAGAGTCAACAATAATGGAAATAATCATTATGCAGGCCCAGTTGTTAGTATGAGCAGAGGTCAGGAAAACAGCAGAAACTCAGAAACTTAACAGAAACTTCCTTTATGTTTAGCCTCACTGTTTGACAGCAAAAGAACGACTACCAAGTTCTCTGAAAATGGTTAATTAAGCATTTTTTAGGAATCTAACAGACAGAAAATTGTTCCTTTCTTATGACCTGCTGTGTTGTTGCATGTCACTCTGCAGCGTCTTCGCCTGTGTTTACAGCCTGCAGGCAGACTGAAACGACCTCTGGGTTTGTATCTCAGGGTTAGCGGCTGCTTTGTCAGCTGTCCAGCTTCTTCCACGAACACTTAGAGCCGATCTGCTTAATCAAATGTTAAAGATAACCAGACCTCACGCCATCTTCACTGTTTCTGCAGAGACGAGAGAGGAGAAGGGGAGGAGGAGGAGGCGGCTGATAGGACACAGGAAAGACAGAACGGTGGGGGGAAAACTAGCCATAGAGATGAAAAACACAAAAAACGATTGGGCACGCTTGCATAGACAACGGTTCTAAATGAATATTGCGATGATTGACAGCCAGCCACAAGCATCCAGGGTAGTAAAACATTTACTGCAGGGGAGGGGCGGAGGTTGCAGGATATCAGGGCAATCTATCCAAGGTCATGAGAGAGGAGCAGTAAATTTCACTCAGAATCAGGCGATGCTGCATCACCATGTGATCCTTTTCCCGCCAATTTATAGAGACCTGACAGGCCACTTTTACATGTTGAAGCACAGATCTGTGTCGCGATACCGCAGGTACAGAGATCCTCCGGGGTGCTCTCATGCTATGCGGGCTATCTGATGAGATCTTAAACTCGGGGCAGAAGAAGTCTGGCAGGCTGCGTTGCTCTCCCTCCTCAAGTTTATGGCTGCGCTCACGGGCACAACACAGAGTCTGGTCTCATTTATATTCATGGCGCAGCGCCGCTTGCACCTCGTCTAACGTCCTATCCCTGTTGAGAAGGAAAACTGACACGCCGTAGGCTGGGGGGGGGGGGGGGGGAGCAGGCATCTCCTCTCTTTTCCTTGTCATTCCTCCGCCTTTTGTGGATACTCCCAACCTGAGTTGTTTGTGTGCATGTGTGGCTGCATATGCAATTTGTAGTATGGGAATTGATTAGGCTAATTGCTTTCTATTCACAGCTACATGTGCGCCGCTTAATTTTTCACAATTAGCCCAGAGCGGTGACACGGCGGGGAGCATCTCCATGAAGGATGATGACAACGATAACCTTAGAAAACTACGCCTGCAAAAAAAGTGAGGGGCTGGTGACACGGCTCTCGAACATAAAGAGCGGTTTGACTTTGCATGATGAATCTGAAGAAATCAGGCTGGATACGCTGCAATATAATGTCTAACAAAAAGTGACACACAGGGCGTCCTGGTGGCTCAGTTGGCAGAGGCACGCAGCTTGTGACGATGACGTAGTTTAGATTTATTCTGGTTTTCTTTGTTATATCTCACCACCTAACAAATAAAGCCAAAATCCTCAACAGTCCAAAGAAAGATGGTCACAAAGAGGTACAACTTTTGGCACGACACCGTGTTCTACAAGTTGCATAAACACCCTTCCCCGGAGATGAGGAATTGTTTTCCTTTTTCTGGGGACTGTTTATTGCAGCAAAAATCAATACATCATCTCCAGAGAGAGAACTATAAAAGCCAAAGTTATTTATGACATGCTCTTATTGTTTTCTATGGAGTAGTTTTACATGTTTTAGCTGCCGTTAGATGGACAGGACCTGTCTGTCACTTACTTTTTTTTTTTACAGTATCTGACTGTAATCCAGCAATATTTGTCATATTAACAATGAATCATATGATCATATGATATGATCCTGTGATCTGCTACTCTACAGAGCTTTTTAGCCTCATTTAGCTAATTTATTTACAAGTTTTGGTCAGCAGACAGATTAACCAAACTAACCAAAGCTAAAGTTTGCGAACATGTTAGTCATAACAACTTTATAGAGTGATAATATGTCAGATATTTGTGGCTGTCAGCTTTTTTGATGTGTTTCTTCTCTCTCATGACTGAATTATGCAAATTTACAAAGGTCAGTAGACTTAACTCTGGTTTAAAGGCGGTTAAAGATAAAATCCATATAGTTTTTTGTGATCCACATGGGGGATCGTTGTCGCACATCAAGACCGACATATTTACCGTGCTTAAACAAATTACTTCTCGACATGATCCAACGCTATGTCAATGTGTAATGGAATCACTCTAGCAATTAACAATCAAAGACATTACCTGGTCAGTCAAGGGCATTGTCAGGCAGACAGATAGTTGTTTACACAAATGTGAGATTAAATTACATGCACAACTCTGTGTGTTATATTTCAATTAAACATCAACACTGCAGTGGATTTCAGAACAGCCAGTCATGCACATAGTTTTGGATTTATGCACAGTGAATTTGAGATATCCACCTCTGAAACTTCACGAAACAATGGACGTCAGTAGAATTTCTTTATAGTCTGAGTCATAGTTGAAAATGTGTTTTTTTAAAAATTGTTTTCAACAATAATACACTATGAAGAATTTTCAGTGAAGTAGTCCCAGTGAAAACTGTTGACAGTGATGTCTGTGGATTATCCTGAATGACTGGAACATTGTTTCTGTAAACACGGTTTGCTGTTGAATATTTCAAACATATCTGTCATTGCCAGCCTAACATCCCTAAGAATTACATTCAGATTGCAACTCACAAGTGCCAATGCAGGAAGTAGTTTTCAAGTGTTTTTGGCCATTTTTGACCAAAACTCTCAGACTGAGACCTTGTTGAAGAGGTGACCTTGTCCCGGTTATAAACTGTTGGTATGGTTCATTTGTGCTATGAGCGTGATCCGACCTAGATCCGACCCAACTGCAGGAAGCATTGCACATTTTTTGGATTAAATCAGCTCCCGTAGCCAGCTGCACTGTGCATTATTATTATTATTATTATGCATTATGTTGTTGTACGTGCTCAATATGTGCTCCTCTTCAGCCGGCTGAAAGCAGCACGTCTTCTTCTTCATGTAATGTGAAGCAGCTCATCGTCCTCTAGACGTTGCCTTGAAGTGCGTTCAAATGTGCTATTCTGCTCACATATTTTGGCTTGATATATGACCCAAACCCTCCCAATCCCGCAGGAAAAAACAAACTCTCCTTTCTCCGCCCAACAACCCCAAAAGATATTCTGACCAATGAACGGAGTGACAGCTCCCACATGGCTTTTGTTTATACATTTTGGTAGCAACTCATCCACTGATTCGCACCAAAGAAAACAAAGTATAGGTTTGAAAACGCCCTTAGTTGGCCAATCTAATGTGCATATATTGTAGAAAGAAAGACTTTTAGAAGATGCTGTCACTGAACATAATCTGGGATTTTGTACAATTGTCCAACATCAACATTCTTGCATGGCTCCATTGGTGACAAATATTTCAAAACCAGTACTCCAAAACCTCAGCACATTAAACCAGTACTATCTGCACGGCTAGATACTATTAAGGGCAAGTGAGACATTTTTTTGTGTGTGTGTATGTGTGTTTAATTTTGGAGAGCGCGCCCTTTAAACTGTTTTTAGTTGGGTTTATCTTATACATCCCTGCTTTAAAAACATTAGCAAAAGAGGAAGAAATCATTGTCAGTGCAATTTAAAGCACAGCTGGAACCACAAGACCACACATACACACACAAACACACACACACACGATAGATTAAAAACAAAGTGGTATGCTCATATGTGGATTAGAGCATGTGTACATGTGTGTGTGTACGTCAGGGGTCAGCTGTATGTGTGGGCAGCCACCGAGTCAACTTTGAGAGCAGGCTGGTGACAGCTGGACCGGTGGCGGGGGGGTGGTGGTGGGGGTGGTGCGGGTGGAGGAGGTGGTCTGGTTCTGCACGGGCAGCCACTGTTTCAGCTTAACCAGGGTCTTACACTGATCCCTTCTCCACATATGAATGCACATGAGGCTATAGGGGCCACCAAAGACTGACAGAGAACTCTTCTGCTACCCGCCAAACCACCCCCCCCCACCCCCTCCCTCCTCCAATCCAATCGTCCCCTAACACTCCTGTTTTACAGCCAGGTCAGCCGGCAGGGTCAAAGTAGGAATATTAATATCAGAGCGCCGTGTCCAGGCCCTTTAAGCCTCAGGTAAACATCCACCCATGTGTTATGGCAAAATGGATTACATTCAAAACACCATTGTAATCTGCAGCCTCGCAATTATTATTACCCTCCAAACACTTGCACATACAATCTGTTCAATCTCGCTCACACGGCGTCCTGACAAAAGTGAACCGCCGTCTGCTCGCAATAAATGTGATACAGCAAAGAGGAGAGAGATAGATATATCAAACATCTGTCCAATGACAAGCATGCACATGGACCTTTGTCCTTGGTATTTTAGCATAAATGTTGATCTCGTGACCAAACTATTTAGACTTTCTGATTGTTTTAACGTAAAGCACAAACACATACAATCTCAAGTTGCGCGACGTGACCGAGGTTATGCTACACACTGTTATGCGAGGGAGCTTTGCCTCAGCGCTAGATGGGATTTTCAAAGACACAACTGTAATAAAGCAGAACTACATAGCTTTCCATCTGCTGTGGCATTTAAAACCTGCTGATCACGGCTCCTCTGATACTATAGAATCAGAAAATCCAACTGCTCAGTTCAGCTCCACTTCCCTCCTGAATATTTAAATCCTTTAATGCACCGACGACACCGGCCAAAGCCTGAATACCCTTCGATTGATTCCTCTTGCATTATGTGAAAATTTACAAGCCAATTTCGGAAGCCCCCCCACCCCCACCACCCCCCAACCCCCCACCCACCCCCTTACACCTCCTCCCTCCTCCCTTATTCAGATACAGCAGTAAAGATCACGTCAGATTTATTGGGATTTCAGCTGGACAGGTTTTCATCCCGTGGCAGATCAATCACTTGTCATGTACAGTTAATGTAGAGGCGTGCATGTCTTAAATAAGTCTGCCCTGCCACTGGCAGAAGAGAAGGCAGGGGGGGTCCGTGACAGAAACTAATATCACTGAGTGAATCTGTTTGATGTGCCTCTGTCTCCAGGGGTCAGCAGAGATAAATCACTGCTGGTTTGGACTACTTGTGGTTTCACTTTTGGGTGCACCTCATCAGGCAATGCTGCTGGACGCCGGCTTGGTCTTATACTTTTTCATATGGCTGCCGTTTATCACGTGGCCATGATACAGAAAACCATAAAGAAAAAAGAAGTAAATCAACAGACAGGTTTAGAGATGGTCAACAGGTGGATTCTGCTCAGTTTGACCTTCAGAAAAAACTGAGCAGTTAAAGGCATTTTCTCCAATTAGCCCCCAAAAAACAGGCACAAGTGTCTGATATGAGTTACAGTTTATGTGTTAATCCCGACATTTGGAAGCAACTTTCTGTTGTTTTTTTAAAATGTTAATTGCAAACTTTTAAAAGATGTATTAACTGTTGGTCTGTCACTGGATGCCGACTGTCTTCTGCATGAAAGTCAGACATGCTAAACGCCCGACTACCATCCTGGCTTTAATCCTGACTCTGCGCCGCTACATAGGACAAGACGACTTCCTGCACTGGCACCAGACATCACTGCTAGGGACTCTAGGCTGTACCGCATCCGCATTAATTCCCAGTGCTCCGAGTATTATCTTTCACATATAACAATAAATCAGCTGACTGGAACTGGAAGTTTTATGAAATTTACCCAGTGTTACTTCCCATGTGAGTATTAAATTCTTTGTATTGAACTTTGAATATTAGCATTTACAATTAGACAATGAGACTGCACTGTGGAACAACCTGTCTAATGGAATAAGTTACATCACTCCTAAGAGCACACTTTTACAGATTGGTTTGAACTGTTTTCCCTTGTTTTTGGCAGCAAGTTATTGTCTTGTTCTGGTTCCAGGTCCAGATTTCTTTGGGGGGGGGGGGGTTGTAAACCACCCGAAAACCAATTTCGTAGTTTAGTAAGTTATTATGTGTATTAATTAAAACAAACCAATTAATGATAGTCAGAACCTGCAAAACCTTTACATAAACAATTAATTTTCTATTGCTTATTCTTATAACAGCAGTGATTAAACATTCAGATACTGAGTTGATAAATACAAGAGGGCCACCAATGACAGCAGTGAGACATCACAGGACTGGAAACCCCATAATTCACACATGATCTTTGGAAAGTGCAGCACAAAGCCACAATAGCAGAGTGTTTAGCATTGAAAACACGGATGTTTTTCAGAGTAATACCAAATAGCGAGAGTCTGAGATTAAAAAAAAGAACAGAAATAGAGGAGTGTTTGCATGCATTACTGTTTGATTAGATAATTGCAAACTTAATTGCGTGAATGCAGGAGGTGTTTGTGCACTCTGGTTTGCTTAATTCATCACAGGTTTCAGCACTTGTTTCCTAAACGTTTCTGCTAAAGAAGTCCTAAATGAGTCATTAACTCGCCACTTTTATTTAAAGATAACGGTACATAAGGGATCCTGAATGTCTGGTCAAAATTTACTGGTTGAGATATTTCATTCTGATATCTCGAGTGTTGTTGCCAAGCGTGGCTAAAAAATCAATATTGGTGTTGTGATTGGTACTGGAAATTAAAATTAAGTCTAGCATTTGTTATCTGGACTATTGAGGAGTCAGCCGTGTTAATTAACTTCAGTACCTAATTTCCATTACTCAGCACCGAGGAAAGTGGAGCCGTGCCAGACTGAATATAATGAATGAATGTAAAGCCCGGTTGATGTCTTAATACGAGCCTATCAGAGCTAACAGTGTGTTTGTTGTTTCGCCGAGGCTCTGTAGTGGCCTATAACTAACGTTATGAGCTGTGCAAATGTTTTAGAGGATCATCGAAGAGCAGCCAAACAATTCACAGAGAAATTATGGATTGAGGACAGTATGTGGCCTGGTTTTGTAGATAGCTGTACAAAGATCAGACGGGGATAACGGGGGGATAGGCAGAGATGTAACTTTATTTATGATGACACACTGGGACTGGTGGAGATAGTCTGATTCAGAGTTCCCTAAAATGTTGGGTTCAGGACCTGCACGGGAGATCAGAGATATTTCCTTTTGGGTCACAGATGTTACAGTATAACTGCGATTGTGGCTCCAGATATTGTTTTATTTATCTCAGACAGGTCACAGAGTACTTCAGATAGATCACATTTAGACCAGCGGAGAGAAAAAGAAGCTTTGGATGTGCTACAGCTCGCAGCGTGACACTTTTGATTTGACATTGACAGAAACCTGTGGACACTAAAACTATGTCAAACTGTGGGTATTTTAAGATACTGTTTTTTTTTTTTTTTTTTTGCTAGTCACCTCATTTTGCTCTCACTGTACTTATGATGGTGATGAATCTACAGATTAGTTAAACGCTTTAAGGAGATTAGCATGGCTGTAGAGCCTGGTTAAACATATTTATACAGGTGAAAGCAAAAAAAGAGACGTGTTTATTGTAATTATTGGGTGTCTTTGTGAACCAAGATATATCACAGAAATATCTTTCAAACTCAGAAAGCATTGATATCGTTCATACATCCGTGGAGGCTAGAGGCTGTAAGTTTCACAGTCTTTCACCTAATGCATGTTGGAAAAGGTTACAGCCGCGACCCTAAACAGGATAATCAGTATTAAAAAAAGGATTGACTGATGATTCAGGCGTAACAAATAAACTGGCACTTATGTGAAAAGACTGTATGAAAACCTGAACTGAAAGCAACATATGATTAATTTACTTTACTCCAAAGCACAAAATACCCACAACAAATCTACAAAGAGGTGATTGTGACATTTTCTAATGCCAATAGCAAGACAATTACAAAACTTTTCTGACCCGTGTCATGTTTTAATAGACTCTACTTTAGTCATTTTATTTATAATGTATTCAAAAAACACCAAAAACCTAAAGTCATACCTGCAGCTGACGTATAGGTAACATTGTTCCATTTCTCAAGCAAAGCATCAAAGCCGATACTGATGAATACTTGTGAGTATAAACTTATTGGCTTTAGGCACAAAACAGCTTGTTGAGAAATGTGTTTGGTTTGGGTGACAAAAAATAGATAAATCTAGATGATTAAAGTTATGGAAATTAACCAATGTTGATTGAAATGAGAGATTAACAACAGTTTCCTGTTTCAGTCACATGCTTTGTTGACCGACGCGTCCAAACTGGCCTTCCTGAGAAGGTCATGTTATGCTACTGCAGCCTTCGCTCCTGACAGATGAACCATAATTCTCACATCCTCTAGAGGTCTTTGAGAGTTAAACATATCAGGGCTGCAATATTAATTAATCTGATTATTATCTTCTCATTTTGTCTATAAAATGTCTGTAAATATTGAAAAATGGCTGTTATGAATTCCCACAGCCAAGTCGACGTCTTCAAATGACTTTTTTTGTTCGACCAACAGTCCAAAACCCCAAAATATTCAGTTTATTATCATGTATGACAAAGAAAAGCGTCAAATTCTCACATATGAGAAGCTGTAAGGAGGAAATATTTGGTATCTTTACTTTAAAAAGAAAAGACTAAAACAATTATTCAATTATGAAAATAGCTGCCAGTTCGTCAACTATTGTTGCAGCTCTATAACTTTTGTCATTGTTTTGGGAGGATGGTCTCTTTATTATTGAATCATTTTGCTCAGTGATACAGAAAGTCTCTGTTGGCAGCTTCACTTGTTTATGTAGAAGCTCTCTTCTTCTTTTGTGACTTTGCTGATGTCACTTACAGATTGCTGCAGCACAAGTCAGAATGGTGTTATTACAGTTCCTATAGTTAACCCATAGAGGTCAATAAAGGTCATAGATACCATGATGGCTCTTAAAACATGGTTGTATGAGAGATTACCCTACAAGGTGATTCTTGGGACCGTTTGGATGGTCAGCAGTTCTCCTGATGATGACACAGAGGAGGATGAGTTTATCAGCATGTGAGCCACATGACACAGCGGGCTCACAGATCCATAGATGAGTGTATTGATCACGGAGCAGGAGATGGGACAGGTGCACATTGTTAAACAACTGCAGCGCAGGCATCACGCCCAGAATATAAAAGCAGTCATTAAACACTGCGCGGATGAGACCTCACTTCTCAGCCAGATGTATTTATCGCCGCGGCTTCACGTTAATGAGCTGGATCAGGAACCAGTTGGAGGACTTGACACCTCAGCAGCAGTTCATCGATAGATGGCAGTTTTTTTTTATTTTTTATCTGATTTCAGAACGCTGGTATCAGAAAATGAAGAAGTGGGGAACTTGAGTTTACAGAATAAAATAGCAATTATTATCAGGACACTGCAAAGAAACGGCACTAAAATAAAAGTGTAGAGACGAGTAATATAAATGCAGTATAAACAGCTTACAGAACAGCATGTGAAGTGTGTTTTTTTAAATGAAGAATGATATGCTATATAATAAATAAGAAAACAAATGAAAAGGAAATTATAATGTAAAGAAAAACCAATGCATGAGATTACAATATACATAATATACTGCAGCAGGTAGGTGTATTATGATGTGCTCATATTTTCATCATTGAGTCCACGAAGTCCATACATATTGAGCAGGAATAGTTGAGGTGTGCAGAAAATTCTATTTACCTTATCAACAATATTCAATTTACAGGAGCAGATAACTTATGTAGGCTACAGGCTCAACATGCAGATGTGGATATTTGCTCGTTTCACTTTATCACAAAAGTCCAGATGTCAGAAGTGTGGAGGTACCGCCGACTAAAAACCACAAGGAAAAAATAATTATAATATTATAGTATGATAAAAATCCCAGCGGTTATTTTGAATTCAGCCTTTATCTGCACTTCTTGAATGGCAGCTTATTCTGTAAAAGAAACTGCTTCCACTATGTGTCACCCACTAGAGGGGGATAAGCACATCTTCAATGTTTGTTAGTCAAACAGCTCTGCAGGAGGAGGATACAAAGATTGATGCCACAGACTAGTGATGTTTCTCACTTTAAACTGTGCTCTCATGTTACATCTACTTAATAAATCTAATCTCTTAAACTTTTAAAACAGCAGTAAGAATCTGATGTTCTCCGGTCATATCGCTTCTCTACATCCCCCCTCGTACTAGTGTTGACTTTGGTGAGAGCCCACTGACAGAGAAATGTCAGCTATTCAGCTTATCTTCAGATGATAGATAGGGCTGTGCATTGTGTGCGTGCTTGTATTAATCATGTTGTGGGGACAAACATCTGTTTGCGCAGTCACATTACGGGGGGACTAACCTTCTCAACTTACCCTCTAATCACAGACTGAGAGAGAGAGAGAGAGAGAGAGAGACTTAGGTTTGGGGTTGGGGGTTAGATAAAGGTTAGGATAAAGACGGTGGTAGGCATTTATCAGTTATGGTTAAAGTTCAGGTTAAGCTGGGAATGAATGTGACTGATGTGTCACGGCATGTAAATGGTAGCTTTTGATCTAGTATCTAAAATAGACTCATGTCTTTGTTTGTTCTGTGTTTCTTTATTCATATTCTCTATTCATATGGGAGCTTCCAAACAATCTAATACTCTATTAACTCTTTGGCCATTAAGCAGATTGGATCAATATATAAAAAAAACAAATGTAAATGCAACCAGAGTGACTTTTATAACAGCAGATTGCTCAAACAAACTACATCTGGTGAGACACATTCAGGTATAAATGACTCCATCTCTCCATGCCGCTTTACTACATCAATACAAGCTGTCTGACACAGATATTATTTCAATACTGAAACTATTCATCACATTTTTTTCCAATGCAACAGGGACAGCAGCTGCAGCAGTTGCAGTCAATGTTCACGGTCATACAGGTGGTGTAAGACGCTGTAACTTTATCTCTTGTCGCTTTATCTCATCATCTGATCTGTGCAATCACTCAATATTCTCTGTGGAAGAGAGAGCAGAGTCATTAAGTGTTCACATGGAAGGGACAAAGCCTAAGAATCAGTATTGTTTGTGTAGATAGCTGAACTGTTTGGGTTGGGCTTCATCTACTTTATTTAGGAAATATTTCATCATGTCACCTAAAATGCACAATAACACTACTGTGCAGACATCAATATGTTAGCATTCATAAACATACATTTTTACTGGTACTTTTTTTTTTATCTACAGCAGGGAAAAGGGAGCTTTTAAGTGGAGAGAAAAAAGCAACATAAAGAAAAATGAAAGGTCCTTGGCTGCAAGTCGTGAACACAATTCAACAAAAGAACAGAAGACAAACCTCAGAATGACTGTTACTCTACTCTTTTGTTGCAGACAAGCAGGCGGCACTTTGATTTATAACTCTGCAACATCTCTGCAACACAGCACGTTGATCTATCATCAACTGTGTCTTGAATCATTATTATATAACCTAATAACTAACTACATGATAAAATAATATTTGTATAACTACAGTTAGGGAAGTGTTATAATATCTAATTGGATGTTTTACCTAAATATGAGATAAGTCATCTGGGTTCATGGGAAGCTTGCATCTATATAAGAGATAAGGATAGCAGGGTTTTGGTAGTAATTAGTTCCACTCACTCTGTCACCAGGTACAGTATGACTCATGCAGAATCCAGTTTGTAACAGCGTCATGACGCAAATGGCAACCTGTCTCTGGCTTGAACTACAGCTTGTATCATGTACTGTTTCTGTTACAGCCACAGGCCCCAGAGCCAAACAGACTGTGTGCTGTGATAATTCTGGATGGATGTACCTAGTTATGCATCTTTTTTTTTTTTTTAAATCTCTCAAAAAAAACCAATGGATGTCCACTGTGACTTTTGATCCCCAACATCAGAGCGAAGCCCTCAGCTCTTGTATATACACAGGAAGGGTTTTTTTTGGGGGGGGGATTTAGTCCAAGCACAGATGAAAAGCCTCTTTCCTTTATGTATTGGTACAGTTTACAGATTCAGTGGAATTTTAAGAGTTTCAGGGGTCAGTGCCCAGCAAATCTACAGTGCCAATCTACAATTCGGCTGCGTCACGAAGCTTACACGACAGCACGGTCCCGAATCTAAACATTAGATAAGGTATAAACTGAAAGCTCTTGTTTACCAAAGTAGGATTCTCCGGTTATTTCCTCTTCTCAGTATTAAAAAAGGCATGTTGACAATACAAAGCCTTGTCACAAAGTTATTGATGACTCATTCCCTGTTTGGTTTAATTCTATATCCACCGCTCCTCCAGGATTCGACCTTCATATATCTGCCTCAGCTTTTTCGCCGCCTTGATTAAACACGTGGAAGGTCAGAGCTTTTTAAGCATTTGGACCACGTACGTCGCTCCCCGTCAAAGACATTAACCCTAAACTATTCCACCGGTGTCGCAGCTGAAACATGGCTAATGTCATTGAAAAGAATGTGGCAAATGCCCTCTCTCACAGCAGGGACTAATCAATTTATAAAATGATTTATGAGGCAGTGCGTACCTGGAGAATAACATGTAAGACGTAGCATGTACAGCTTCCAACGCATGTGTGCATGTCTTTTATTTGGATTTCAGCTTGTGACATGACCGGAAAAACAATTCCATAATAAGTATTCTTGGGACGTGCCAACCAAGCATGCATGCTCCTCTCCAGCCTGCCTGCTTTGTAATGTTTTCTAAAAGAAGCCCACTGCTCAGTCCCACACAGGAAGTAGAAGATAGAGAGAACTGTGCCACACAGCAACACTGAGCCTCGTGCAGTAGCCAAATCTCTTGATAAGTTTATACACTACAATCAAGCCGTAGGCCATGACGCCTGGCAGGGATTACCGAGGGATTACAATATATTCACCCCACTGGGATTCCATCACATGGTGGATCAGATCTCTCTGACAGGGGACCAGTGTGCAGCACTCCCTCAGGGCCACAAACACTACTGTGACAGATTTGACAAAGAGCCTGAGTCTGTCTGACAGCGCAACACAAACCGCTGTCTGGTTACTATGTGAATGTTAAACTAACGCTACAGGGTTTGACATCACGCAGCTCTGCCTTAGCATTTCTCCTCCATTACCTTCCTGAGGGCAGAAAGCAATGCAATTACGGGTTTTGGAAGAAATTAAGGTAGTTTGGCCGAGAGTTACTGGTTGCAATCCAGTCCATTAGTGATGCAATGTTGCACAAAGAGCTCGGATTTGTTCAAAGGCGAACTTGGGGATTTCAATCCCTTTGTAAATATAGACTTTGCTGTTTGAATAATTAAAAAAAAATGTCAGCTTCAAAACCAGAAGAGAAAAACTTTCAGCTCACAATGAGAGTATGGACGTCAATTAATCATCCAAAACCCATGCATACAGACCTTTGGCAGATTAAGTTTAAATGCTTTTCGACCACTGAAAAATTAAGCAACAGCTTCAAAAGTAATGTCACGAGAGAAAAATTATAAATCCTCTTGTTCTCCATTTGTTGCATTAAACACTGGACACCATCTGTTGGGTTGGACCACAGAATACAACAGCAGCAGGGTGGCAGCTGCCACCCTAAGACACAACAGCCTGGCCGCAGCCTCATGTTGCATGCTGACACACTCTAAAAATACTACTCTGGGCTCTGTTAATGGGCTCTTACGCTGTCTTAGTTATGGCAGGCAGAGCAGTACACTGAGCAGAGATGAAACTAAAATAAGCCAACTCTGAACAAAAGGCGGTTTGGTTGGCTGGCCAGCTGGGATTACTGAGCATTATCACAACATTTCAGAAAAAGACAGCGACCGGTTCTGTGTATCTAATATGTCAATCCTTTCTTTTGACCCCTCCCTCCACTCTGACCCCTCCTCCAGGCAGTAGGTGACTGAGATGGGCGTTCGTCTAGGCTGCTTGAGCGACTCCCCGTGGTGGCCGCCGCTGCCGCTGCTGCTGCTGCTGTTTTGCACTGTCCCCTGCTGTTCGGGCCGGCCGTTCGGGATTCCCACGCCATCGGTGAACGTGGCGGTGGTGTTCAGCGGCTCGGCCTACCAGACAGAGATTAAAGGGCGGTTGAGCCGAGAGAACTTCATGGACCTGCCACTGGAGGTGAATCCCATCACCGTGCTGGTCAACAACACCAACCCACGGGCGTTGCTCACCCGCATCTGTGACACCCTCTCCACCAACCGCGTGCATGGCGTGGTGTTCGAGGACAACGTTGGGTCGGAGGCCGTGGCGCAGATCTTGGACTTCATTTCCACCCAGACGGCTGTGCCCATCGTGGGCATCAGCGGAGGCTCTGCTGTCGTCCTGCCCTACAAGGTCAGTGTGAGGGTGGGGTCTGGGAGGAGGCCAGTGAAGAGCTGGTTGATGTTTTAACCACGCCCACTACTTAGGTGGCGCTCATTTTTTTTGCCTGTAGTGTTTAACTGAAAGACACACATATATATGGCTTCCTGATGCATGAATTCACAGTTTAAGCCAACGTTTTGTGCATAAAATAACATTTGAATGATTATATGAACCTTTAAGGCTGCAAACTCATATTATATTATCGTACCTGATTAAATCTCCAGGTATTTTTTTTTTATTGATATCATTACCCACATATGATGCTCTAAACAGAAAGCTGTGTATAACAATGAGCACAAGGCACAACAGGATAGAGACAGATTAACAGGCATCGAATAGCAGCAGCAGCAGAGACGCCATCAGCTACAGTCCACCTCTGGGTTGTAAATCCTGCGTAATTTCCTAATGTTACAGGCTAAATGACAGACTCACAAATTCATACCCAAACAGGGGGGACAGCCAAAAGCTTTTCATTACATTCTCACTGCCATTCTGCTTTTCCTCTGCTATTAAATTCAGAGCTTTAGCAGACACACAGAGCCACAGAGCCGGGTTATAATAGTTAGCTTTCTCTATATCTGACTGACAGCATGAGAGAAAACCTACAGAGTGGTGTTTTGTACACACAGAACACTAATAAATCATTTATCTGTGATGAAACAGGACCCACGGCTAGTCTTAAAGTCTCATGTAACTACAGCTTAAAGTGTAAAGTAAAAGTACCAAATACCACAAACTCCGTTACAAGGGAAAGTCCTGTATTCAAATTTTGAGTTAAAGGTATAATATGTAATTATCCCACATTAAAATGTCTAAAAACAACTAAACCTGTGTTATATATTTTGTTGAATTGTGTACTTACATTATCCCAAATGTTTCCAACAATTTTCAAACCCAGAGAAATCTGTAATTTAATCAAAGTAACGGACTGTTACATTTGGTCGCATGTCAATGGCGTCATACCTCCTCTACCAAAGAGTAAACACGCACAAGATGCATACGGCGGCGCTGTGTTTGTCCGCTACAATGGCGTCTACCAAAGAGTAACTTACACACATACAAGATAATACATCGGCGTTGTGGTTGTTCCACAGACACTGTTATAAATTGACTTTTGTTCAGTTTTAAGCCACATTTTCATGATAAATTTAGGTCGTATTAACTATATCTTTTAGCTGGAAGAAGGATTTTAGTCATTGGACGTCTGGATCTTAAGTTATCAGAGAAATAAACTGGGCAAAAGTTAGCAGCAGCTCGGCTAACAGCCCCTCCAGGAAGTCCGGTGGTCACCAAACATCGTTGGTGAAATATTGATTTTTTAGGTGAAACAGCTTTAATTAGTATTTTTAATGATTTTAATCTGCGTGTACGTTTGTTTTTGGAGAGGAGGAGACCTCTGTGGATAATTCGGCTCCCGGTAGAAACCGGCCGAACGTCTGGATCTAAAGTTATAAGAGAAATAAACCGAACAAGTGTTAGCAGCAGCTCGGCTAACAGCCCGTACCGGACGTCCGGTGGTCGCCGAACATCATCGGAGAAACACTGATACTTTTAGGTAAAACAGCTTTAATTAGTATTTTGATGATTTTAATCTGTGTGCACGTTTGTTCTGGAGAGGAGGAGACCTCTGTGGATAATTCGGCTCCCGGTAAAAACATCCCAAACAATTAACACTGGAGTAATCCTATCCCGGTGAAGCTGGTTATTTAACAACGAAGACAACAACTCCCATGATCCCTTGCTACTTCACACCGTCATCACACTCCGTCTTTTGTCATTGTTTTGATTGAGAGACCCCTAGCGGCTGAAATTACATATTGTGCGTTTGAGTATTATCAGGAAAATGTACATAATTTAAATATCAAAATTTTAAAGTGTTCATTGTGCAGAACAGACTTACTGAGACATTATTGAGCAAAGTGGTCAATGTGGAGCTAATTCAAATGACTTTATATTGTTGGGAAGTTTAAAGCAATGCATCAGTATTAAACAAGCTTGTGTTTTGGACGTGAACATTTATCTGCAATTTAACTGTTAAGTACAGTCGTCACGTAGATGTAAAGGAGCAAAAAGTGTCATATTTCCTACTGAAATGCTGTGTAGTGAATGCACTTTCTGCCACTGCCATTTACTATTTTACCAACTTTTTTTTTTTTTTTTTGAACATGGAGTTAGATGAATGATTTGGCTTGCATTCTGAATATTCAATTAACTGCTTCAGAGTGCGGGGCAGAGTCTATAGTAATTACAGCCCTTAACACAAAAATGTAATCATTTCAATCACAACTCCAACGAAGGTCCAGATTTATTTTCTTGCGGCAGTCAAACAATCACACAGAAGGCCACACGTACAGTCATTTGAGTGCTAATTACATCAGCGATAAAGGGCATTAGATAGATGGACAGGCTATAATCTGTCATTTTAACATGACTTAATGATTAATAAATATCAGAAAATGCGTATTTGCACAGGAATGCGGTGGAGTTACATCAAGTTCAGGAAGCAATAAAAGATCTATATGAACTTTGTCAAGGTCAAACACACATTTTACTTGGTCAAATTATGTAATTTGTGGATTTCAAAGCCTGTTTTACATACTTAACAGTACTGGATTAGCTCTGTATGCAGTCCCGAGTCTCAGGTGGGGTAAACGTCTCAAGATGTGCTTGTAACACACACACACATCACCATCGAACTGCTTTTAGAGCTGAGGCTGGAAGGTTTAGCAGCGATGATCCATCTATAGGAGCACAATCATCCACTACAAAAGGCTCAACCACAACTAGTCCAACTATAATCCTTTCAAAATAGCTTTTTTTTTCCTGGTGACATTTCAGTGCCTCTTGCAGTAGAAGACACAGAGCTCGCCTACACAAAAAAAAAACCCAACATCACATGTTGAAAGACAGAGATAGTCGTGCAACATGGAGTGGTTGTACTGTGAACTGATGATTGTGGGGAGAAACATTTGTGTTCCTCGGGTCATTCTCTGGTCATTTTCTATCCCGGGAGAAGTAGGTCATGAGCAGTTCATCTCTATGTCTACTGAGGTTGGCTGGGGTAAGCAGCTGTCTTGATAAGGCTGAATGGAGTGGCACTGCGCAGTGTTTTCACTTGTGCTGTAACTCTGTTCTCCTCGGTCGAGCTTCAATAAATGTTCCTGCGTAAGACATTGCGGTCTCCTGACGAGTTCTACACTCTGGGTTAATCAGCAATATACTGCTTTGCCAAAATAAACTATCGATCGACTGCAACTTGTCCAAAACTCAGCAGCAAGAATTCTAACAAAAACCAGTAAAAGAGGTCACATTACTCCTGTTTTAGCATAATTGCACTGGCTCCAAGTAACACTGAGGATAGATTTTAAAATTCTTGTAACTTGTTTTTAAAGCTCTGAATGGGCTAGCACCTTCCTACCTGTCGGAGTATGTTCCCAATCGCTCCCTCAGATGGCATGGTGCCGGTCTGCTGAGGGTGCCACTGACGAACAGCAAGAGGTACGGCGACGCTGCCTTCAGAACATGCTCCCTCCTCATATCAAACAGGCAACTCAAAACCTACCTCTATGACCTTGCCTTTAATTGAATTTGTTTTACTTCTATGATTTTATCCCTTTTCCAGAATTTTGTCTTTTACTCTTTTATTATGTTTTAATGTGTATGTATGTGAATGAATGTATACATACATGTGTATATATATATATACATGTATGTATGTGTATCTATGTGTATGTGCATGTGTGTATATATATATATGTATATATGTTTTATATTTCTTGTGTAAAGCACTTTGAGCTGCATTTTATGTCATGAAAGGTGCTCTATAAATAAAGCTTATTATTATTATTAATTCCTTGACAATAATCCTGAAAGATTTGGGTCAAAATAAAACTTGTACATTAACAATAATGACTTGTTAAATGCAACATAGTGCATCTTGAAGAAATTACACAATACTAGTGTAGGATAGGCAGGTACCTCAGTTAAAGTAACTTATATAACTCATATGTGTTGATATAGATTTGACGTGACTCCTAAACTGTAGAGTTGTGATTTAAGAGGCCCTCCTAAAAAGAGATCTTGCATTTTACTAATACCAGCATCCTTCAGTATTTTGAAACCCACATCAGAAGAAGATCGTGTCAAAAATCAGGATTACATACAATAGAAGCCAAAAAAAGAGTGTTGATTCATTATCCTCAAGTGTCTGTGATTTGCCTTTCAGGCAATTTGTTTTCTAAATATTTTTGTTTTCTAAATACTTTCTACTGTTCAGTCAGATTGCATCACTTCCTGTGTAGACCAGAAGTAGGAAGGTGGTGAACAATGGTCTAGTTGAAGGCCAAAAGTTTGTAGCTGGAGTTCAGTGTCAATCTGGTGTCATCTGGTCGTTCTTCCCAACAGAAACATTGCTTTTTCACTCCTGATATTCAACTATATGCACATTGGCTCTGCAATAAAAAACGGAGCTAGAATGCTACATCCTAACTCTCGAGTTGTTTTTATGGAGTTTGGCTGGCTGTCTAGTTGAACTTACAACACTTCAGCAAGGACAGTACAGCCTGCGTACCAGATTCCAGGTTTTGAGAGTATTTAGGTTTTCCTTCATCTCCTGTAGTGAAACTGCATTATTTATAAATGGCAGGTCTGAAAGAACAAGCTCACACACAGTAGTTTCCAAATCAAGACAGTGTAGAGAAAAAGGTCATTTTTTTTTAATCTATTCTGTAATGTATCTAAGTTGTGAGGCCCAGTGATAGTACATTATATTAGGAAGTGCAGGTAACTTCCACACAAATTTACAAATCATACTGTAAAATGATTTAAAAAAAACTTAACTGGGATGTAATTAGGTAACATCTGCATTGGGTATTATAGCCTCGGTAAAACATTCATCTTTATAATGGCAACCCATCCAAGTAGTGATACTGATAAAAGGCTCCATCTTTGAAGATCTCTTCTAATTTCATTCACCACTGGGTCTAGATTCATTTTTATTATCCATCCAACATAAAAGAAACAATAATGCCTATACCTGAACCCATTAGGAGACAAATGAAAAGGAATGAATGTCCCAATAAATCAGAAAATCTTACATTTCCAAGTGGTAATGCCAAGGATTTCCCATAATAGATCATATATCCAGAAAACAACCCGAATTCATGTACTTTACTTATATTGTAAATAGTTGAAAAGACCACTGTAAATGAAATAAACACTGTATTTAACAATTACTTTATTTTAATTCATTCATTCAATATGTTTTATTCGTCAACTGATGTCTCGAGTAGAGAGGACGAGCCCGTCCGTTCTCTCTCTGCAACCTCATGTCTTCCTTCATGA
Source organism: Thunnus thynnus (assembly GCF_963924715.1). NCBI lineage: Eukaryota > Metazoa > Chordata > Actinopteri > Scombriformes > Scombridae > Thunnus > Thunnus thynnus. Next base: position 3,746,406 of record NC_089533.1, on the reverse strand, counting down.
GCTGAGGAAGCTCTTCCTCTCCGTCTCTCTTTCTCTTAAGCGGCTCGGTAGGATGCAGTACGGTCATTCTACAACTGGAACTAGTGTAATGGGAAATTGCTGATCGCTCAATGGACACACAAAGAGAGCATTGTTAGGTTACGAAATAATGTAATCAAATAATACAATCAGAAGTATAATGCATCATAGTTCTGGAGACAAAGATACATACCACCTAGCTATCTTTTCTTTGTCTGAAAAGTCCCTTAAATACTACTGTACAGAATTTAAGACATCTGTTTACTAACCTTACAGGTCAGCAACCCTCGGATAGAAACACAAGTCAAAGGTTCAACTAACCTAGGAACAGTCTTTCTTCCACCATATATGACAGTACAAATAACATTACCACTATATTAAATTAAGGACAAACCACACTATCCTCTAAAAGCTTATCAGATTTACACATAAACATCTACATAACTATAGTTTATCTTATCACTGGCTCAGGTAAGGGTATAACAGAATAAACTTAACTGTTAAACACACAAGTGCCTCATCTTACACAGCATAGCACACATAAACTAACACTAAACTAAACTTAAAGACTATCTGAAACATGTATGATATATTCAAAAAATACATCAAATGATAACCTACTATTCAGTTTTCTTTCTTCTGCAGCAGCTCAGCTTCAACACAACTACCTGACTGTACCGTGACAAAATAATCTCAACTCAAAGCTCCACTAACGCTAGATTGAGCTGTTCATTTTAACACATTTATATATGGAAATGTGGTGATATCTGTACATACAGAGCCCCAGAGGCAGCACTTTTGTGTCCAGTAAAAACATGAAGCTTCACTTTACATTCGGACAAACTAATGTGGCAGCTACAATCTGTGACACCAACATTTATCTGCCAAAAGGAATTATATCATATATCAAAATGCTACAGAGACATTAGAGCCAGCAGTAAATCATCAAAGAGCAAATCAGTTCATTGGATGTCCATCTCCGAAAACGTTTCCAAACAGGCGTTATTTGGATAAATGGGCCACATATTGGGAATCTAAATGGTTACTTTCTTGCCTTGTGACATATTAGCAGTCCTACAACGAAAATTACAACATCTTAACCTGGCTCAAAATCTCTGTCATATCGCTGCTGGTTGGTGCGAAACATATTCTGGGATGGGTTGGGCTGCGAAGGACCCATCTGTTGGAAGGCTGCATTTCTTGGCTGCGTTTGAAATGGGACAGTCTTGGTTGCACCGCTGTGATGCATTCAGTCTTCAGATGAAGGCTTTGAACTCTATAGGGAAGGATAAACCTTTTACAAATAATCTGAAATGATCTGAAATCTTTAGTCATCTTTTAGAGAGTACAATCATTTTTTCCCTACTACTTTGAATCTTGCAACATTCTCTACTTTTTTGAGAAATAAGGAAACACTACTGAGACTCTCATAATTTCTTTAATACATATGAGTTTGCAGACAGCTCCCCTGTCAGTTGCAATCATTTCAGAAAACATGCTGGGTGCTTGTCATCAGCATGGCTTCTTGAGGTAATAAAAGAGATGTCACTCAGCAGTTAATGGTTCCCGCTGCTCATTTACACTCTAACTATTCTAACTTGAAGACAGTAACGGCAACTCAATCATAATAAATTACCAAATAAACACATGTAATAAGAAATATGCGTAATGACAAAGGCTGGCAGCTGTTAATGAAAGACTGCTTTTCATTGGTAATTAGCCGGCGAAGAAAGTTGAGACGATTAATACATGTCGAGTATTGAATGCATTAAAAGCGCCTCACAGAACCGCTAGTGCATGCATTATTAATATGGATGGTCCCAGTCGGGAACCAACTGTAATATTCTGCTTCTCACTGAGGTACCAGGCCTCTGATTGACACGTACACCTCCCTGCCTCAAATAATAATTTTATATTTATTATTTTTTTTAGACAAATAACCATTTCTCATTGCCTTAGGTCCCTATGCAGACAAAGCTCCACATGTGGTTTTGCATATTTTTTCCCTTTTAACTCAAAAATTTCTTCCATTAAAAGTTTTTGTTGACCATATTCTGAAGCATACCGTACATTTTAAGAGTTTCTGATCCCGTTATATTAGTACATAGTTTTATTCATGAGCTTAATTATGTTTCCCGGAAATCAAACACTGAAGACAAACAAGGGAAAGTTCCCACAAGCACTTGGACATCCAAAACAGTCCTTGCCATTCAGTATGTTCATTATGTACCTGCTTTAACAAAAAGGTGTCTAAGTTGGTTTTCATAGTGTGTTGTAAACTAACAGCTGCCTGGTAGGTAAGCAATCTGGAGATGCTATAGCTCAGTTGCATCCCTGCTGTCCAAATGTCAAAGTGTCCTTGAGCATGAGATACTGAACCCCAAATGCCCAAATTGTGTGTTTGCCAAAACACACAATTTGGGCATTATTTCTGACTGTACTGTAAATGTAACCACACTTCTAATGACTTATATTCTCTAGAAAAGGGTCAGTAGTATAGTTAAAGTCTACAAGATTTGCATTTATTGGGCTAAAACATGTAAAACCACCAGTAAAATTGTACAAGTTAAAGGTGCAGTATGTAGAAATAGTAGCATCTAGAGGAATGAACCTGGCAGAAATAGAATATAATATTCATAAGTATGTTTTAATTAGTGTATAATTGCATGAAAATAAAAATTGTTGTGTTTTCGTCACCTTAGAATGAACTCTTTATATTTACATAGGGAGCAGGTCCCTTTCTACGAAGGCCGCCATGTTGCACCACCATGTTTCTACCGCAGCACAGAACAGACAAACCAAACACTAGAGAGGGCCTTTTGCGTTTTTTGCAAGTTTCACGGCTATCATAGGTTCTCCTACACGATTGGAAGGGGGGGGGGGGGAGTATTCAGTTGGTTGCAATCTTCAACCTCACTGCTAGAAGCCACTACATCCTACACACTGGTCCTTTAAAAAAACAAGCCCATAAATTCTACAAAAACCATTTAGTGTTGGAACTATTGATGTTTATAGATTGATATATATAGATAAATATATTGCAGTTGGTGCAGGCATGTGCATACCTTTTTTTATTTTTATGCTGGTTCAGTTCAGAGAGGGGCTGCCAATAGCAGGCTGTTTGGAAGCAGAGAAAGATGTCTGTCAGCGTAACATCCAAGGGACCACTATAGATTACATCACACCCAGAGAGTTGGAGTGATGGCATGTTACCTCTGGGATCAGTCTATCCACAGTAATTATAGCGGAGCATTTCACAGAATCCAGATGGCGGAAGTCCAGGTTTCTACTGCATGAGCGGAAATCTAACACACAGTATTATTAAAGTTATTCTTTCAGAGAGTAAAACTCAAGGTTTGCTAGATTAATAGAAGCTTATTCTATTGGACATAAACACTGGCAGAAAAATCATTTGCCTTTCCAGTGCTGTAAAAAGGTTTTCTCACATGTCAACACTGGTAATCACCTATGTATGCTTCAATTTGTATTTAATTAATATTTAAATGCTGTAAATGTAACAATTTGTCAGACATGAAAGAGATGATTTTTGTCCAACCCTCTTTGAATGTTCTCTAAATAATCAGCACGCCGCCCGTCGATTGATTTATGTGACGCTGTCAAAGGTAGTCAACAAGGTGATGGAGCTCATTCATTTTTCATACATATCGCTGAGAGCCGAGGCTTTGATCTTCCTGAAAGTGACAGCATTAAATTAGGTGATAAACCAATTCCTGTCCTCGGGACATGTGAGTTTGTTGATTGGTAACATCACGACACATGTACCATTATTCCCTTTATTATCCATCCAAAAAGGGGAAAAGTAATGGAATCATTGCAAGCGAATGTTCAGCCAGTGAAGGAAGAAATGTTAAGACTGGATGTATTAAACAAAGTTCGCTCCACTGAGAATATTGCTATGTGTGCATCTAAAGATCAAGTTCATTCGAGCGAGCAGCCATATGTCAACTGAGATGGACAAAAAAAAAAATCAAAGCTACGTACTTCACTATTGCCAGTCAGGTCAATCGGTTCCCAAGGGGCCTGCACAGCACGCAAACAGTTGCTGAATCAATATCAGTAATCATGGCTGACACAAATTACTGAAATGTTAGTGAAGCCTAAAGAAAGCTGGACCTGAGCAGGTTTAAAAGCTTTATCTGCTTCTTTTACCCAGACACCACAGTACAGGACATCTGAGCCAAACAACTTATATAGCTCAGAAGCTTTTGGTCAGGTTTTGACAGCTAGTTGAGGTTACGGAACGGCCACAGTTGTGTTTAAAATAATCTATTGTCTGTTGGTAGGAGACAGGATGCAAACAGCAGTCCCCAGTGTCCAAGTCAGACACTTTGTACACCCAGTTATCCACTTTAAGTGCTTTTCTGGCATCATAACAACATCATGCTACATTTGGACAACCACAAGTCATCCATGGTCAATTAAACATGAACATAGGTTGTGTTAAACGCTCCAGAGGGAAGTTCTTATTCTCTTGCAAAATGATACCATGCAAAAAACATGTCATTGCACTTGATAATACATCACATGCTGTAATTCTTCCAGGACTTTAACTGGATTCATCACTTCCTGCAGCATGAAAAAAGTGATATGCATGAAAAAGAATCATGTGAATCATCAGGGTGAATATATTGTCCAGCATCTCAGCTAGAGTAAAAGCTGTACATTAGTTTTCACTGAAAATCCTTCTTAGTGCAGCTTCTCACACAAAAACTGTGACAGCATGCTCTCTGAACAAATAAAGATTTCCTTCAAAGTAATTAAACACTCAAGAGGTTGTTGTAGCTTTATATTTCCTAAAGAGGCTTAGCGCGGATTCTGCTTTTTCTCTCATTATGTATTTAGTTCAATATCCTGACCTAAAATTCAAAGCATCCTTTGAAGCGTTCATTCTTCAGGCCTGACAGATCACATCCTCCGAGCCACAGAGCTGTAAATGAACAAAAATGTAAGTCAGACACCAGTGAAAACCTGATTGTCTTTGCAGGAACAAGAGCCTGCAGGCTTTTCTCAAAAACTAGAGCAGTTCCCCCTTTTTTTTCTCCTCTGTCTGCCTTCGCTGCGTCCTGAACTCACTTGTCTCTACCTCCACCTCCCGCTGCATTTTAAAACCACTGGCACAGTTACAGTGTAACCTGTCTAGACTGAGGCAGGGCAAATACAAAGGAGTTATACAAAGCAGTCAAAGGGGAGAGCAAGACAAGGTAACATTGACTCAGTACATATGTCTGTGCAGTGTAACTTAAACATTATACAAATCAAGGAGAACGTTGTTTGGAACAAATTGTTTTCAGATGATTTAAAGAAATGCTAAGCATATATTAAAGGGGTAATCCACAGATTTTACATGTCAAAGTCAGTTTAATTGTGATTAGTGTGTGACAGCTGTATGTCTTCTGGAGATGTGCAGAGTTTTAAAGATCTTTTTGAGTTGCATCATGCAAACTTTAGGATCTTTTGATCAGTTTATTTTTTGGTCAGTGCTTTTGACAACAGAATTGCACAGTTGCAGTTACTCAATACTGTTATTTTATCAGAAACTGATGCAAAATGTTAATTTGAGTCACTCCACAGATGGATATACTGCATACTGTACCACTTGATCAGTCCCAGCAGATGCCGTTTGGTGCTATATTCCTTATATTCAAACTGACTTCTCTTCATTTTTATTTGTCAAACACACAGATTGCTTTCAATCTTGCTCCAAAACCGTCTACACACTACCGTAACAGAGAAATGGCAAACGACCAGGGAGTTGTGTATCTGTTCCTGGTTGCCGTGCAGGATCTCTGTGACGTCAGCTGCACAGGAAGGCGGTGCCAGGGCACTTCCTGCGGCGTGGCGGAGGCAGACATATGTCGCAGCAAAGAGCTGCGGCCAGAAGTCACTCTTCATAGAGAGAGAGAGAGAGAGAGAGAGAGAGAGAGAGAGAGAGAGAGAGAGAGAGAGAGAGAGAGAGAGAGAGAGAGAGAGAGATGGCTGCAGCTCAGTCATGTGACCAGAGGAACCATGCACCACTTTCTGTTCCATATCCTTAGCATATCATTTTTTTTTTTATTCCCATAGAGCCAACTGATGTCAATATCGTGTTTCCTTAAGATGTTTGGATGCATAGTAGTCCCACCTCACCTGAGTCATTCAAATAACCTTTAGATATCAAACAGAGTGTTTTAGAACAGGTGAAGATCAGTAATTGTGTGTTGGTCCTGTTAAATTAAAAAAAACAAAACAGTATTGGTTTCAGTGACTGTTCTCATATAAACAGCTGTGGTTTAGAGATAATCACTGCTTTACAGTCTCATCAAACTCCATCTCACACCAGTTTCAAAGAATCTAACAACTAATCTTCATTCTGCAAAGCATTCATGCAACATCGAGACCGAAACGCTACACGCATGATAAAATGTTAAAGGAAAAAAAAAGTTGTGGACTAACAGAATTTCTGCATCTGTGTTTGTAAACAGATATGAGTTCTTCTGTATATTTTACCCATGTGAATGTAATCTCAGCCTTGTGAAGCTAAGCTTTCCACTCAATGGCTGTAATCTTCTTTGGGACTGTAGACTATTACTGTGAGCTTCTGTGGACAACACTGTGGAAGTACAGCTTACTGGCTGAATAGAGAGTCATGGTCGACACCCATTTACAAATGTCCCGGTTATAATCTAACATGCATTATTAATATATTGGGCAATACGGTCATATATATATATACTGAGCTGGGAAATAATGGAGATTTGTCAACCAGAAGAAATGTCGCTACACCTTTTAACGCTTTTAGAGACGAGACGGCGGAAAATTCTTTACAGCTCAGTGCAGACTATCCAGTATGCAGCCTCAGGACTACTCACCAGGTCAAATAAACGATCTCATATTACCCCTATACTTAAATCTCCTCACTGGCTGCCTGCTGCATAAAGGATCCAGTTTAAAAATTCTCATTCTCACTTACAGAGCTTTGCACGGTCAGGCTCCTGCATGCGTGGCTGAGCTACTACACCCTCACTCTTAGGTCAAATATTCTAAACTTGCTTGTTTTTTCTTCCATTTTTTCTGTTGGCCAACCACTCAGGTCCAACCAGAGATTACATCTTAACGGAAAATACATTCCTGAATTCGTCAGTTGAACAGGCTTCAGTTATTTGCAGAGAGAATATAGTGTGACCGTACTTATCGTGAGGACAGAGGACCAAAATGAAAACAGATTCAATTTTGGTGGATTCAGTGTGAACTTTGTCTAAAGGCAGAACAAGTTACACCTTTTGGTATTGTTTTTGAGAGTAATTTAATATCTCCCCTTGGATTATCTTATTAAATAAAGGTTATATACCTTTTCTGCTTGAAAGTTTCAAGTGTGTTGCACCTGTAACCACACCTGACAGTGATGTCACAGAAAAACAAGACTATGAGTCGCTCTTTAAGTAAACAGAGTTTGGTGGAGGCGAGAAATTATAGTTAGGATTTGAACTTTCCTCGCAAGCTTGCATTCTACACACAACTACTTCTGTCACATGTCATAAGTGCAGCGAGCCTTCAAAGAGAGTCCGTCCCAATGTGCGCTCATTACTCCCATTTATCCGATCAATCATGTTGAGAATGCAACTGACGCAGACTTCTTGGAGAAAGAATGGGGAATGGGAGAATGGGTTTTGCTTCCAGATGCGGTCAGATGACACATCGTACGACCTGTAATAAACTTTTTGGCTTGTATGTTTCTCCTGGTAAGGTGTCACAATAAATTTCACTCCCTACAACTATATGTCTTGGACCGTACCGTGCATGTTCTGCATGTTGATAGGCAGTCGTGACTACAGGCTTTGAGCTGCAGCCGAGCCTCTGGTAATGCCCCGGGCTAATTTGCACCGTGCCATCAGTCAGCTCTCTGCTAATTGAGCTGTTGAGATTGTAGTTTGGAAGGGGGCTATTTTGTCTGACAGACCCTCAGGCTAGTAAGCATGTCCGAGGCATACTGAGATATAAGCACATACGTAAACATAGACACAAGCGCATACGCGCTCTGACACCTCAGCACCTGTCTGACTGATGGTGTGCACGGTTGCAGATGCTGTGGGGCAGCATGGAGACGGAGAAAATGAGTAGATTTATATGATCTTCTCATGCCCCTCCGTGACTAACCTGCATAAGATCCCTTCACCCAATATGGATGTATGCAGCAAGTGGGCTACAGTGTGGTCTTATCCATCTTAGTCCACAGCAGGTCCCTTACAGAGCACAAACCAATTCCTAGTACAGATGCTGATAACCGAATTTCATTTGCAGTATTGTATGTGAATATTAATCAAAAACATATAAGACAAGATATTTTAAAGAAAAAAAGCTTTGGTCTAGCTTTGGTTTTAATGTAATGGAGTAACAATAAATAAAGACTGCTTCCTGTTGCTAAGGAATAGATATTATTACTTCTTTCCATTCAGTTGTTTTAACTTAATTTCTATTCACATAATTTGGGTTTGGCAACCTCGCTTTCAATGAATAAATGAATGTTAAATCAAACATCACACATAAAAGATCTACTTATTATATAGAGAGATATAACAGCTCTTTTTCTTTTCAGATTCTTTTAAAAAAAAGGTATAAATGGAGGATGTGTGAGGGGGAAAAAAAGTGCAGTGACAAGTGAAACAAGGCAACAGAAAAAGAAAATATTTTCAGGGGTTGCGAGCACGGTGCAGTCAGAGGCACAGAGTCAGTGGATTTAGCTGTGACGTCTGAAATCATAAGATGCTCATACATCACCAGACAGCTGAACTTCTCTCAAGGACAACGAGGAAACAGCGCTGAATAAGATCACAGGCCTGTTTGCAGTCTCAGGATACCTGACCCCCCCCTCTCCCCCCAGCCCCCTCCCCATTCCTGAGCTCCGAGGGCCCGGCGCTCAGGACGGAGTGGGTTTTTTTCCCCCTCAGAGAGGTAAAAGGGTCAGGATGGGGCCACCTACCTATCAGCCAGCAGACACATGGAGCTTTTATAACAAGATCACAACATGTCAAAACATATATTTATACTTTAGAAAGATTAGAGGCAAAAAAAAGTAATTCATTTTGTCAATAAAAACAGAAACTCTCATCATTTTACCTTGGGTAAACAACAAAATGTCACAACTTGATATAATTTATCACTCGACACTAATCTCACACTATGACAAACGACTTACGGTTTCATGATGATGTCGGGTTTTTTGCGGAGCGACGTGGCACAGTTACAAATGTGGCAGAGTAATTGGAATCTGCTGAAGAATCAATAATCCCACGTTGAGTCCAACGGGTCTACATGTACAGTAGCATCAATCCATCACTGTCACATTAATTACGATACCCTGGTTTAATTACCGTGAAGAAATGAGATCTCAGTTGATCTGATCTAGTCGGCCTCCCTCTCATGCAGGTGGGATCGTTAGTCGCTTGTATTTGAGTATCTATTTCTCACAAGGTCTCCGTTTATAAAAAGGTTATGAGTTGTAGCTAATGGCTTTATTAATGCTTTATATACTTTACTTAGATACGTTAAGTCACCTGCTATTATAAATCTCAAAGAGTCATTAATTGTAATTTTTCACGGCAATTCATCAAGTCTGCAGATGTAAATGTTAATAATATTTAGACATGGCTTATATATGATCTGTAAAGGATTAGTAAGTGATTTATTAATGATTAATAAAGCCATTAATTACAGTTTATAAACACTTTATTTTGATTATCTTAGCAGTTGCTAGTATTTGGGTACCCATCTCTAATACGGTACACTTTATTTAAAAGTTGTAACTAATGGCTTTATTAATGTTTAATAAACCATTTATTATTATCAATTTAGTAACATTTACAACTGCAAATTGAATGGTTTGATTTGATGTAAAAATGCTTCATTAATGACCTGTTAACACATATAGCTACAAATGACCTACAAACTTTTGATGATGGCTTATTAGAAAGTAAGAACTTTTTCTTACTTTCTTTTTTTTAGTGTAGTTTTTAAGTTTATCCCACATTTCTCATAAAAAAAAACTTTAATTTTTGCGATCTTGACATTAAAGAGAGGGTTTTTGAAAAAAGCCAACATACTCTCTGTGGAAGAAATCAGCATTAGTCATTAAAAAATTATAAATGCTCTGTCACCAACGCCACCATAAACTCTCAACGCTATAACTTTATCTGAGCGAGAAGAACAACTATTTCTTTGGTTTTGTGCTATGTGTCTTAAGCACATTTCCCATCAAAGACCAGGTAATGCATAAGGAATGTTTTCAATGGTAAAATATTGCAGACAGCCCCTTTAAACGGTCCCTCAACAGTGAATCACAGGGGGGGGGGAAACTGTTGCTGTGCTGCTTCCTCCCTAATCTTTCCTTTGGCCACACCCCAATCAGTGATGTCACAGCAGATGTTTTGTCTTTTACAACTGATGTGAAAGCTCTGAGATTCAACGCTGATTCAAAAACGCCATCTGAAGCTTTACTTCAGCTAAAGTGTGGTTTTAAAAGGCTGGTCAACACCATTTTAATGAAAATCTAAAAGGGAAGATTATCACACTCCACAAGGTGCTCTAAAGTATTTTTCCCCTCCTCTCCACTTCTTTTAATAAAACAGTTAATAAAAAAGACAACCTCATTCCTCTCTCAAGGTCATTGCATTTGCAGAAAAGACAGATGAAACGCAGAGCCGGCCACAGTGATAGTGCCATCCCTCTGAATTTGCAAATATGGATGACGGCCAGTGTTTGCGTGGCAAAAGTAAGACATGTGGGTTTAAGTGATGAATGGGTCTGCAGCTCCTGGAAGAGCAAAATAAAGCAGAACCACTTAGGTCCTGTCAAAAGCTGTGCTACAGACCCTACTGGTTGGGCAACTCATGTCTCTGTGTGTGATTTGTCTGAGAATAAATGATGTGTATTTACTCAGGAGAACACTCGTAGATATGAAGGGGGTCCTCCAGAGATCTCTCTGCACATTATACAAATTGAATTACGATGTGTTAATTTTGCTTATTACTGAGGAGTAAATTGCTTGTAGTGGGTTAACTAACCGTAAAGGTTTTCAAACATTTTCCATCTCCTCATATTGACGCCGTTTGTTTCTCTACCTCCAGGGCGAGGGCTCCAACTTCCTGCAGCTGGGCTCCTCCATCGAGCAGCAGATCAACGGCATGTTCAAGGTGATGGAAGAGTACAACTGGGACAGCTTTGTGGTCATAACTAGCCTCTACCCGGGCTACGAAACCTACGTGGATTACATCAAGTCCTTCACAGACACCAGCTACTTCATGTGGGAGCTTCAGGATGTGCTGACCTTCGACATGTCCGCTGATGGCATGAACGACATCCGAGCACGGAGGCTGCTGCAGCAGATAGATGCCCAGGTGCTGCTGGTCTACTGCTCTCATGAAGAGGCCCAGTACCTGTTCAGCATGGCGGCCGAGGCTGGACTGGTAGGGCCGGGCTACATCTGGATTATCCCCAGCCTGGCTGTGGGGAACCCGGACATCCCCCCACCTGACAGCTTCCCCGTGGGGCTCATTAGCATCATCACAGACCGGTGGAGGATGAGCCTGAGGAAGAGGGTGCGGGACGGGGTGGCCATCGTGGTGAAGGGCGTGCAAAGCTTTCGGAAACAGAGAGGCTTCATTCCAGAGGGCCACAGTGACTGTCACAACCCGGTCAAGCCATCATCTACCAATGACACGCTGTTCAGGTAAGCTAAGACGCAAGAAGGTGGTCCGAGAACAACTTAGTAAGGGTTTGAATTTGTAATTAGCTTAAATTGTAATTTGATGGTTTTGTATTAACTTTTAATTAGTAGTTTTTCATTTTAAGTATTGTCACATCTGAAAAATACCAAATTAGATACTGTAATTTCTCAATAGTGGCCATCATTAACCTCAGTTGCAGACAGATCCGGCTGTTCATCTGAAACAGGCTTACATTATACTGAAATATAGTTTTCTTTCACATATTAACTCTAAGTAACCTGACATTTCCTGCACTGATGTTTCACATTAAAGGCCTTCCAGAAGCTCAAAGGGAATAGCCCTTCCCTTTCCTGGTAGGCTTTTAATGTGAAAAAGAACAGGAAATGTGACGTCTTTAAAAAAACAGAAAACTTTTATTTGAGAACTTATGGTTTTGTTTGTGTGGAATGCTTCAAAGTATTTTCCTTTTACTAAATACTTGCCTTTATAAAGAAAGTTCAGTGTTTGGCGGCAGGGTCAGCCGATCCTTTGCTGTATTGATCCGTGTGTTGGTGCACACAGAAACACTAAAGCATAATGCACACATGTAAAAAGGAGATGTAGCGGCACAGCTCTCATAAGTGGAAGCTCTTCCCATGAAAACCTTTTTGCAGAGGTTTGCTATTTGCTGCGCTAGTCCATGAACATGAGATGTGAACCCCATCACATATGGAGTTTATGGTATCTCATTTGTTGCATTTAGACCAGACACGAAAGATTATATGCTATTTCTGTCCACTATGTCCAGATGGGAACCAACTGTCACTAGAAGTGTGTAAGATGAGCCAAATCCAAAAAAAGAGACAATCTTCAGGACTCACATTTGGTTTTTTTTTTTGGTTTTTTTTCAAAGTGTCTTTAATACTTCGGTGTTTATTGTTGGAATCATTTTTGAAGGAATATTTTGTCACATTTCTTAATGTAGATTTAAGGCTTTAGTGTTAATTGGTTGGAATTTTGTTAAAGGATTGCAACAGTTAGTTTGAGAGGTGTGCATAAAACATTTATTATTTTGATACAACTACTGTAACTTTTCACATGAATAACCATGTCCGTATATCTCAACCATGTCTTCTAGAAATTACATTTATATACACAACTAAACTGCAACAGCAAATATATTTATGCAGGAAACATAATGCTGGCTGAGTTACATTTCTGTCAACTAATGAGAAAATGTTGTTAATTAACGTATCTCGCAAATCACAAAAATGTTGATACAGTATTTTTTTTTTCTCACCAAAACAATCTTGCAATATAATATCTACTCGTTCTGACTTGCCTAATGCATTATTAAACACTTAATGCGTATGTTTAAGTGCTGACAGCACTTTGTTAATTTTAGGGGAAAGATCTTGGCCTTAGAATAATAAAGAGAAAGCCTGCAGTGACATGAAGGACAAGATATCCATTTAACTGAAATCACGATCTTCACAAGTGCTTCTGTTGCCTAAACCTTACCAGAGATGGGATTTTGGACGCAAACCTCAACCTCCCTACAACTTCACTGTGATACATAAATGTAGTGCTTCATTCTTTCAAAAATACATTGTCTATGGATATTATCAAGGCAGTGGTTATGTTTGCTAATGCAACATAATTGGGAAAAGGTTGGAAAAAGTCGTATACCTAGATGACAGAATGTGTCGTCCCTTGTTTAGGACATGCAGAAGAATGTTGTCTGAGTTTTGTCTCTGGCAGGGGTCACATAGGTAATATCAGTTCTCCTTCATTTCTGATATATCAGGAACACTAACAGATTGTGCTGACTTATATCTGTGGGATCTGGCAAAAAAAAAAAGAGGTCAACGGTTTATTCATGACTTCTCATCTGTTTGGTGTCATGGAGCACATTTTATGGTGATTGTCACTCTTCCAAACTGTGTCCTCTGCCCAGGTGCCATCTATCACCTCGTCTCCTCGCCGCCGAGCGAGTGCTTCCCCCCCTGTATCTGTTGGAGATAGCGAGGTAATTGAGTGGTAGGAGGTTGGTGACGACAGATAAGGCGTGGCTTCTCCTCTTCATTTAGAAACCAAGCCCAAAAGAGCAATCTGATGCCATCTGCACCATGGAACAAATCCTATTTTGTTTGAAAAATGTTTTAATCAGCAAGGGGAAGAGCCAGAAAAAGAAAGAAGAAGAAGAAAAAAAAAAGTGGCTCCAGCATCAGCTCTTCTTGGCTCATATAAAGCAAGAGAGACTGGGATTGTGTTGTATGTGTTGTTACATATGGTCACAAAAGGGCTGCTAATGGGACTCAAGCATCATCCGACACTTCTCTTGCATATTCAACATCGTTCTCTCCCCTCTGATGTCAGAATTAATTCTTCTTTCAGAGTCTGCGAAGCCGTAGGGGAGACAACTTTTCCTTTTGTAAACCCAGACCGTCCATAAAAAAATTGGAAATGGTGAACATTATCTCAGGCTTTGATTCAGTGCAAACCCCTCTTTTTCAGCTTTCTAAACCCAGCGGGTGTGATTTGAGTTAGAAGCGTCTCTCTCGCCAATAATGTGACGGTTGACAAGATAGAACAAAGCACTTTCTATTAGCTTTATTGTCTGTCATCTTTTCTCGTTCCTGCCAGATCAAACATTTACATCCCCCTCGGTTCTCAGAAATGTCCTCGCTTGATTGGAGATCTTTTTCTTTTTTTTTTTCAGCCTTTTAATAATGAGTCAGCTCACCTGTTAATTAGATTATCACAGATTACCAGATTAAATAGGCTTTTCACACAGACCAGGCTGAAGGCGATCCTCCTACCAGCAGGCTTTCATCACCTCTGCTGGAGTGACGGGCGAGGTGAGAGAGCGGCGCCACAGGTCTAATATAACAGAGGATGTAAGTGATGAAACAGTGGAATCAAAGGAGGCAGATGACTGTTTTCTACACGGTGCAGCAGCTGTCATGTCACCTTGTCTCTCCATTTTTTACAAACCGATGAAAGCAACTATGTTTTCCGATCAGTTTTGACTGGTTTCATGATCCCAAGAACAGCATATAGGCTGACAACAGCAATATGCTACATGTGCAGTATATATGCAGTATGTATGAAAAATAAATAGGCATTTAATAAAAACAAAAACTATAAACTATAAAAACCTTTTTAGTTTCTTAGAATTATGACTTAAAGCTGCGCCAATCAATATCTTCTATGTGTATGTGAAGGGTGGCGCTATTAAGGCACCAGTATACTCCATCAGAACTGTTTGTCAGGTGTTGTTGTGGATATTTTGAGCGATGGTCAGCGGTGGAGAAAGGCGCACACGAGACTTTTGATGTCTTAATGCTGAAAATGTTTATTGAAAGCACTTGGCCAAGTGGAGAACCAAAAACAGTAAACACCAGAGTGTTCTGCTCCGATGCTGTCTCTTTCCGTTCTGCCCTCTGAAGGTCCGAGTCCTCGTCTTTATCAGCCTACAATATGAAAAATTAGTCTGATTGGTTCACTAGTTTCTAAACAAGGGACTTTACCCGTGACAGTTTAAGTCACGTTGCGTGTAATTTCAGCAGTTTTGGTTTGAGCGTCTGACTGTGTCATCCACCCCTCTGTGTTGTTTAGGGAAACCTCCTCTGACCTTGGTAACCATGAAAATGCTGATATACCCTCTATCAGAGAGGTTTCCGAGATATCTTAATCTCTGATTTAAGAATTACAGTGTGACCTCAAAACCAAGCTTGACCCAATGTAACCCAATTTGTAACCTCTAAAGATGGAAAATTCCATAACAACTTTGAAACACCCCTCCCACCACACCTTTCTGACATGGGATTTGGGATGTGGGACAATTCCTGTAATATTCTGAAGCCAACGATCACACTGATTTCACACAGCAGTTGTTCAGAGGTGAGAAAGTAAGCAGGGTCTGAACTCTCTCTCTATTCCTGTCCTTCCAACATGGTTGGACAACACATAGTATTAACCAGCATTTTCTAGCATAAGCTGACCCTTAACGATGAGCCCACAGACATTTATCTCCTGACTCTGCAGTTCCCCTCAGCTCTACGGAGCCATTTGTATTTCTTTATTGGTTTTATGACCCATAACTTTATTGTTTTGGTTCTGTCTCATCACCATGTTGGAACCACGTTCATATTGCACAAGCCTGCGCCTCATGATTTACACCCAATGCCAACATTCCTAGTTAATTAAAGATATTGTGTGCCCTTCATGTAAGCATATAGCACATATAACTTTCATGAGGGAAACACACACAGGTTCACATCCAGTGTTAATCTAACAGTAAAAGCTTGCTTGCTTTTTTTTTAATCTATAATCGATCCCTAACTGTAACCAAGAGTTTTAGTTGCCTCCCCCTAACCGTACCTTAACCATATGTTATTTGCCATAACCACAATAAATAGTTTGAACTAAGTAAAATTATATAACAGTTGTGACTTTGCTTCTCATAAGGTGTTTACAGCTAGTTGTATAGTATGTAAAATTTAAAAACTTTTTCAGTAAAAGTAAATACAAAGTTGTAACTATGAAAATAAATCTAAAGAGATAAAAAGTCGTAATTCTGACTCACTGAGTCACAACTAGGAGACATTATGTAAGAATTGTGAGATTCTAAGACATAATTACAATTTTAATGAGAAATTATATTTTTTATAATATCATATTTTTTTATTTGGACTTCTGTAAATGCATTTTATCTAATATACAGTACAGACAGCAGCTTGATTATTGGAAAATGTTAATGGTGTGTTTTTGTTGTTTGAGTCTCTGATCATGTTTCTCTTTGGGTTTTCTTGTATTTTTCCTTTTTGCAGGCACATGTTGAATGTCACTTGGGAACACAACGACTTCTCCTTCAACAGTAACGGTTACCTGGTGAATCCCGCCATGATTATTATCACCCTGGACAGAGAAAGACAATGGGACAAGGTAAGCTTTTCATAAGACTTAATGCTAAAACTACATCCATTTCTGTGTGATCACTACCGAACGCACAAAATCACATTTTAACTCATACAATTAAAAATCAGAAGAGCTGCTCTACAATTACACTGCGTCTTTCACTGCATGCTAAAAGCAGAGTGATTTCATACATCACTGGTCTCTTTGTAAAGACTAGTTAGAGGAGTCGGAGCTCCACTGACACCAGTGAACCACTTAATGAAGGATCATCTCCTAATTATACACACACACACACACACACACACACACACACACACACACACACACACACACACACACACACACATCTCTCCGTCATTTACGCCTACCCTTCATCTCTCCAAAAGATATTAAAAGAAAACACACACGTACACACACTTTTGTCAGGTAACTTTACTGCCTCATTGCCTCTGCAGCCTCATTGACTTGACTGGAGATTGAAACATTAATTTAACCACTGGGGGCGGATGTGATGTGGACACCAGAGTGGAGGGAGTTCACTTCCTCCACCAGTTGAATAGAAGGTTAAACATCACACTCAAAGCAAACAGCCGCAGGCGTTTCAAAGCTAATTATGCTACATTGATGTATTCGGGTGCTACTTCCTATTAATGTCCAATATGTTATCAAGGATCTCAGCTAATGGGAAGCTGTGATGGTAAAAGGGGCTTCAACTATTTAAATATGAAGGCAGAAAAGGCCATGCTGTGCATGAATCAATACAGCAGCTATGGGTCAATTATAAAGATATTTGTTAGAACGGAAATTACTTTCCATTTCTGGTGCATTTAATGCAGTCAATGTTATGTAATGATAATTAGTAATATACAAAGACCCGTGGGTAAAAATGTTAATTTGTGTTGCATCAGGCGTTTTTGATTAAAATCCTATGAAAAGAAGTTATACAACAGGACGTGATGTGATTTATATGTCCAGCTTGTTTGGAGTCAGTAAGGAGAAGAGATGCTGTCTTCACAAGAAAAATGACACCATCTGTCATTTGATCAAAAGCTTAAACCGGCTTACGTTTCACCGAGAAGCAACCTCTTGGTTGTAAAAAAAATAACAATCTTGTAGAAGCAAAGGCTGAGGTAATGTGATGTTGTTATACTGCAGCAAAAACTTCTTAGGAAGGAAGTCGGGTGGATGGTTGGGCACAAAAAGTGTCTCTCTTTGACACCGAAGATCAATGCAACCCGTCTATACCAACAGCCAACATTTGTCTCTTTATGATGTCAATCGTTCCTTTCCATTTACCTTAAACAAGTAGTTTTCATTGCGAACTAAAGCTTTTCTCCCTCATTGCGTTTTAGTTTTCTTCCTTTTTGTGTTCCTGATGAGCTGTTTCTTATGTGATGACAGACAAAAGGAGTCTTTAACCTTTTCTCAGACCTCCTGTCCTGGACGTTCATGTTGAAGGGCATCGTTCTCCCCCTGCAACACTCCTAGTAGATTAGGGAGGTTTTTAACCAATCTTCATATCATCATCATCGTCCTCTGAGCTATCAAAGACAAACAGGAAAATTGGCTCTGGAAACCTCCCAGAAGTGTAACGCCGTCTCCTCCAATTTTATAGAATTAGCACAAACTCTAGAGGACTGAAATTAAATTGAATGCAGTCACAGTAACATGAATTGGATACGACACTGTCCCACGACAAGGCTTACTTATTTAGGCAAAACATTTGGGTTTGAGATAATGTAAGGCTTTGGTCATGCTCAATCAAATAACACATTACTGACATTTGAAGACTTCTTGGCATGAGTTGGGACATAAGACTTGTAATTAAATGTGTTCTCTCATTCAACTCTGACTCTAACACAGCTTTCCACCACACTGACCTTTATATAAACCCTTTTGTGGGAGGAAAACATATTTCTCGCACAACATTGTGCCCATTTCACCACATTTTGGCTCAGATGTCTGAAGCGATACCTCTGGTGTGCTTAACTTGCCTCTGGCTTCTTTTCTCTGAGAGCTGAAAATCAATTCCACCTTTTGATTGCCTCTCTGCCAGCCTTCTTCTTATACATGTTCCAGGGCAGCGGGTCTATTACGTTCATGCATCACGTATGTATAACCAGCCTCAGCCCGACACTGTATATAAATGGATACCTTTCATTACACACCTCACCTTTTATTCATTAAACTTAAATCACATCAATACCGATAAACGCAGTCGCTGTAATTTACAACTTCCCTAGAGTCATTGTTCAGCTGCTTCTCCGACTTCTTCCCGAATCTAAAAGTCAAGGTAACGTGGGGAAGATGGACAAACAGCATGACAACAGAGAGCGGCGACAGAGAGAAGAAGCCCTAGAGGAGGACAGGAAGTGTTCCTGTCACTGCTGTTATCTTGCAGGATGATATACGGGACTGAAAAGCTGCTATTCTCTAGCTATATATCTGTGATGCACATAAACCCTGAAATTACAGTCTTGCCAGCTGGAAAAAGGGTTTGTAAACTTGAGGGAAAAAATCTAACTGAAGTATTTTCCCAATGGATTTCCTGTAATATATGCCACTAGAGTGACAGCTACTGTATAATCTTCTTTTTATTAACAGGATTGTTGAATATACACCTCAGAGCAGCATTTGAATCAGCTCTAAAATAATGTATTTCCTCTTTCTGTCAATTAGAGATCACTGACGCCACTTTTTATGTGCTACATAAAGCAAAACAAGAGGTTTTTGAAGTGTTTTCCGAGACGAATGAACAAAGAAGATCTCCGCCTGAGCAACCGCGGGGACACGATGTTTTTCATCTCAGTGTATTTTGTTGGAATTTGAAATTCTGATTGACTTGACTAAATGCCCATGAGTGGAGTGATAGGTAAACAGCAGAACTGATCAATATGGCTGGCAGGAGATTGGAATAACTAAAACATCCACAGAGACAATCGAGATACCCCACCCATCCACCCACTCCTCTTTCAGTGTTTTCATTTCATTGTGACAAGCTGTACCGACTTGTGTGATCAGACAGGATTGCCCCGCTTCCTGCATAAACACCAGAGATTATGTGGGAGGAAAAACATTTTGTCCAGACTGACACTTTTTTTTTTTTTTTTTTTTAGCTCCACAGGAAGTTAATGACATTTGCAGCAGCACAATTCGTGAACTAAACAGACTATCATTTAAATGTTAGTCAGCTCACGTTTGCACCAACTACCTCGCTATCACAAGTGAATTGTGAGTGGAATTGATCCATCTACAGAAAAGAAGATGAAGAGAAGGCAACAGCTCTTCTCATCTCTCTATACTTCCCCTGTAGCTGTGACACATCCATCCCCACGTGGTAAACTGTGCACATTAAAGGTGGCAACTTCCTGTCGAGCATATAGATTATTTTATTGCATTGACTGAGTAGATACATGGTTATTGATTTATAAAAAAGGAATCTACAGATCATATTTAGAGAGATTTATTGTATCTCCACTAACAGGAAAGACAGAGACTATACATTGTAAAATCATTTTTTATACAATGCAGTTTTCTGCCCCATTTGAGTTTATGTATGAATTATGAATGGAATTAATGATAAGTACGAGGACACTCCAGTCTACCTTTTGTGGTCTGGGCCCCTAGTTTAATCTATAATATTTTAGACAATAGTGTGTGTCCAACTTTGCGGCAACACTTACCATTTCCTGTTTCAACATGACAATACCCCCCGTGCACTACTTTCCCACTCTGGTGTGGAAAAACTTGACTAGCCTTTGCAGAGCTCTGACCTCAACTCCATCCAACACCTTTAGGATGAAGAAGAATGCTGACAGCAAGGCAGGCCGGCTGTTTTACAACTGAAGTACATGAAGGTCAAGGTTGAATTTATTGTTGTTCTCCTCATATAAAATACTCACCACACAGGGGAATGATATTGCACTTTTTCGGAGGTATAGTATACACAATAAGAACAGAAAACTAGTAAAAAGACACGAGCTCAGGTTGCAGGGAATAAAGCTTCTTCACATGTTATCAATCCATCTATAATTTTGTCATTCTGTTTTTCCGTGTTGTATTTCTGTTATTTTGTTATCTTGGTCTATTGAATGTCAGTCCGTCCTGGGAGATGAATCCCTCTTCTGTTGCTCTACCTGAAGTTTCTTCCACTTTTTCCACGTTAAAAGTTTTTCCTCATCTGAATCGAGGGTCTAAGGATAGAGGATGTTGTCTTTCTGTACAACAAATGAGGCAAATTTATGATATTGGGCTATACAAATAAAGTTGACACATCTAAGGATGTGCCTAATAATCAGCTTCCTTGTGACTTCAAACACAACCTTCATTATCCCTGTTGTGTGGTCTTCGACTTTGTGCACTAAAGCTGGAACAATGCTTTAAATATGCACTCTATGAGGTAGTAAATAACCTTAAACCTAAGACTGAAAGTAAAACTAAAAACTGAAACATTCTAACTGAGATGCAAGTAGGAGAACCAATCACACACACAATTAAACACATCAAAAAAAAGCAGCTCTGGAGTTGAAAAGTGACTCTGATGTGTCTGAGATTGGAAAATGTAACAAATATGTAATGACACACATGCAAACAACACCTCCTCATATACTTTTTTGTTTATTGACACAGTAAAAATGAATAATTAAAAATAATACATAGTTGATGATTTAATTACTTTTGTTAATCATTGCCTTGTAAATAGAAATCCTTTATAAAATTAGGGGAGAAAGAAGAAGTGGTTTATTGATTCCTGTGGGGAAATTGATCCTCTGCATTTGACCCATCCTATACACACACACTAGAAGCAGTGGCAGGGACCAGTTCTTTTGCCAGTGTCTTGGTCTGGGGCACTGACAGGAGGATATCAACCCTAACATACATGCCTTTGATGGTGGGAGGAAGCCAGCGCATCTGGTGGAAACCCATGCAAACACAAGGAGAGCATGCTAACTCCACACAGGAAGGACCTGGGATAGCAGGGATTTGAACCTGGGCAACAATGCAAACCACTGAACCACCGTGCTGCCCAATTTATCTTACTAATATAATTTCAGCACTTCTTCCAGGGTCTGGCAGCAGTCGATGTAATAAAGCAATTCTCATTACACTACATTAATCAAAACATCAAAACTGTGGAGTGTTTCGTTAATAAAAGCACATCTGCATAATCACCTTATGTACGTTGAAACAGGCAGTTTGAAATAGTGGTGAAGTAGCTGCAGTTATTATCTTTGACCCTTGCAAAGATCATGTTTCCTGAGCAAAATGTC
The DNA here is from genome assembly GCF_963924715.1 of Thunnus thynnus. Lineage (NCBI taxonomy): Eukaryota > Metazoa > Chordata > Actinopteri > Scombriformes > Scombridae > Thunnus > Thunnus thynnus. The sequence continues at coordinate 3,724,496 of NC_089533.1, read as the reverse complement.
AGAACCAACTCTTCTTCTAATTACCGTGTCTGGCGAATGCTTACGAATGTAAATCATCTGTTTGTAATTGGTTTGCTGAATTATGGCGATCAAAGCAGCATTCATTGGCCATTCAGCATAAAGTTAATCAGTGAGATGTGAGTGTTTTGGGTAATTGGGGTTCAACTGGTCCTCTTCCTTCATTTTCACAGCCTGAATCAAACAATAAAAGTCAGACGGGGGCAAATTTGTAACACTTGGTACTAAACAGGTCATGGCTCTTCAAAGTAAGTGAGCTTGAAATGTTTAATTTCAGATCTTGATTATGTATTCAGCTTGCTTGAACACTCATTTCCCCACAACATCCAATTAAAATTCGCTAGCTGGTAATATAGCAAGGGGTGGAATTGCTTTCATTGCGTTAAATGTATAATTGTACTCTCTCCATCCCCAGTGACCCAAAAATCAATTTCCTCTAAACTGTCTACGAACAAAAAACTCTCCTCGCTGCATCGGGTCCAGATGTACAAATCACAAAGATGTGCGATAACAAAGTATACAGGTAGGGAACTGGGGACAACGGTATTAAGATTGGAGGTTGTGATAAACAGTGTTACGCAGTCGTGCCCTCACCAGATTCATCAGATGTATGAAAGGCAAAAAGGCTTATTTCTCAGATATTTCTTGCCTTTATTTGTCTTTTAAAGTGGAGTTAAACAGGATTATAGTATTCTCAGCTGTTTATACGTAGCCCTTTCAAGAGGAATCATTGTAAGTGTCATACAGTTTGATAACTACCTGGAGTTTGGTGCACAGATTTTTCATCCACCCCTCCTCTCTCTCTCTCTCTCTCGACGCCTCCAGGTGGGGACCTACGAGGTAGGGATCCTGCAGATGAGATACCCCGTGTGGCCGCGGTACGGCTCCTACCTGGAACCGGTGTCGGATTACAGGCATCTGACGGTGGCCACCCTGGAGGAGCGGCCCTTTGTCATTGTGGAGGCGGTGGACCCCGTGACCGGTACATGTGTCAGCAACACTGTACCCTGCCGACGCCAGTCCAACAAGACGGAGGCGTAAGTGATGCTGCCACTCAAGAACACTCAATAGTCCCATTTCAGCATAACAACCAAGATCGGATGCAAGTACACACCAAAACCTAATGGGTCAGTTCACTAAAACTTAGGGTTTTAGTTTATCAAATCTGAATCCAGTATCTAATCCGCTTGAATCAGTCAATCCTTTCAAATCGCTTTCTGAGTCTAATTAGTTTCAGCTTTCAGCATTTGCAAGTAGTAAAGCTGTAAATAACTAAAACTCAAATTATTTATTAAATAAACTCTACAGTGTCAGCTAAATGGATACAACCAATAAGATTAGCAGTATAACAGGGAAGGAACAACAGCTTATCTTTACGAGCTATTTGCTCAAAATAATGAAGGTCCCGATTCAGAATTATTGAAGAAGACTCACCACACTGTCTCGCCTTGTTAAACTACCAAAACACATTGTGCACTTTCAGTTGTTGCGTCATGTTACAGAGTTCTGCTTGTTTTGCACAGGTTCAGACACATTCAGAGATGTCTGTGTGTCTCTTTTCTGCATGTACAACTTGTGTAATAACATTGTATAACTGCCATTCAGAACTGCTTCCCAACAGATCTAACACTCAGCTGGTTCACATGACACGTTGAGATTTCTGGGGTGTGCGTGTCGACTCCTCTGCAAACCTCTGCCACCTTACGTGTAACTCTGCAGAGGCATAATCCTCGTCTCACAGAAAGCACATTAACCAAACTAGGGTTCATTTTGACATTTTGGCAAGTTACTCACAGCATTAACATTAATTTGTTACAGCTGACATAATCTGCCATTGGCAACATTTGTCATCTAAAATGAGGAGCCTGCTAACTGAATTTTTTTTTTACACTGCTAATAAAAAAAAGCATGAAGAGACTAAAGATTTAATAAGACATTGTTATCCTTGAATCTTTAAAATCAAAAGATCAAATAAAGGAATTTTATCAACCTAGAATCTGATTTGGGTTCGAAACCGAACTCTACGTTATGCTAAAGAAAACAAATAGACAGATTTGCTCAGATCAACAAAATTTCTCAATTCTGCATAAGATCCCAAAGTCATTTAAAATACTAAATATGTCAGGCTGAATTTGGGAGATAGGTATATAAAGCTAAAGTCATCTAAAATATTTTATTTTGGTGCCATATTACAAACATGAAAAGGTGTGATGTTGTTAATCATGGTTTAGGACGTGTCCTCATATCATTTGCTGTTACCAAACTGTGTGTAGACGATCCAAGTGAAACCATCTTATGCAAACCCACTTTATATCACTGTACAGTCCCACATGTGCTCTCACATGTTAACATGTCCAGCTTAATTGATTTTGTATCTAACTTGAGAGTGCCATTAGGTGTGAGATTAAGAGGCTCTTCCCCTGCCATTAGCCCAGGCATGGCTTCTTATCACTCAATGAGGTGAGATACTCATTAGGCTGCTTGGCCAGAGTGTAATATCCCAGGGATCACCCTGTGACCCAATCAGGGAAATATATGTGCTGCATGGTGGGGTATCAATTAAATGGGACGATTAGGCCATGTCATCAATCCTGAACACCTAGAGACTGATATTGGTGTTCATTAGTGAGGGAGAGAGGTGCTGGCCATTATCCATTACTGACAATGGCGTTAACGAGATGAGGGGGACCGAAGATGAAGATCACGTCCCTTCAGTGTTATGGAGCACTGTAGTGCTTTATCGCTCACGCTGACCAAATCATGCTGCATGTATAAAAAGTGCATAATTCCACTTATGTCAGACAATGGAACATTTTCATGCCACTACAAAAAAGAAGAAGAAGAAAAAAAAGAAAAAAGCAGATAAAGTCAATGAGAAGTTCAATGAAGCAAATGGCATGTTGGCTCTTCTTAATGAGAAACATTGACCAATGGAGGTTGAAATGAAGAGTGAGGAGCTATATGTCAACCTGAGGATAGACTTTTGTGCATAGTGAGACCATTAATGATTAATCTGGTGATTGTTTTTTTTTTTATGATTGGTTATTTTAGTCTATAAAATATCCACAAATAGTAAAATTTGTTCCACCAACTGTCTGAAACTATAATTATTAGATATCCAATTTAAAATTTCATAGTAATGAAAAGAATCTACAAATCGTCACATTTGAGAAGCTGAAACCAGCATTTTTTAGTTTTTCCATAATAAATGACCAAAACAATTGATAGATTATCATTTTTTTGTTTATCATTAATTTAATTTTTTAAATGTTTGACTGATACTATATTTTCAAGCTGATACAATATTGATAAGATGTTTTTTTTTTTTAAATGATAAGAATATATCTAGCAATATTAGTTTTTTTTACATAAACACCTACATTACCTTTTTCATGAGGATGCCAACAATGGCAACACCATTTCCAAAATATTATTATGTCCACCATATCATTGGCATTTCTGTACTTCAATTTCTTATTGGTTGACACGGACACATTTGGGATACTGGCTGGCCAATTTATTACTTGGACTCAGTTTAAAACCAAACTCGAGAATTGTGTTCCCTAATCCTCGATGCAGGCAGCGTGAGGTCACCTTTCATTATATGAATCTCCTCCACACCTTAATGTTCCCCCAAAGCTCTAAACATGTCCACAACTCAGACCCACATCAATGCTTTCTAAATGGGGGTCATTGGTCATGCAGGTTCTCCATCTCAATCCCTCAACCCCTGGGCCATACATTCGGCCAGCCCGGCAGACCATCTGTGTAGTTCGCTCATTCGTCCTCAGAGGGGCCTGACAAACAGCTATGGGTGCCGGGTACAGACTCGACTAAAGCTGCCCAAAGCAGTTAAAACAAACTCCTTTTCTCTTTGAGTCAGACTTGTTTTTCTAGTGGGATCAGAAGAGTCTTACACTCTCCTCCTCACTGGCTTTGTACTGCAGGCAGCTGGTTTTCCCTCAGAGCACACTGGCAGAGATTAATTCTGAGGTAATGCCCCTGGTGAAGGGTGGTATTGACCTGGGAAGATAATGTCATCATATATTAGCCGCGTTCAATGGGAGTTAGATCATAAGTTGATTTAATTAAAGCAGCAGCGTGCAGTAGATGAGCTCCCCGGAGTCTCGCAGCAACAGGACCACGAACACCAGAGAGCTGCACAAAGCTAGTAAGGCATGGGCGGATTCACAAGCTAGTGTTTGAAAACTGCAGGAACTTTAAATTGTGTCATGTGATCAGACAGCATACTGCATGGAGACTCACTTTAGTACTTGCATGTTTGGACAGAGAATTTGCTCACTACTGTTCAGGACAGTGGTTCCCAAACCTTTTAGTTGCCTACTTGTGAGGTCTCACCACCTGATACCCAACAGGCCTACCAGCACCGGCGCAGGGTCAAGGGGATCGGGGGGCCCCTTGCTCAGAGCCAGTGAAGCCTGCTTTTAGAATTTCTTGTTGCAAAGTCTTTTAACAAAAATTGCAAAGTGAAAATATCAAAAAGTCCTTAGTACCACTACTAATTTAGGAAGTTTATGGTTTGCAATTTGCAAATTTGGCAAATCTGCAGCATCACAGCAGGGTGAATGGAGTGAGACTTCTACTTTGCAGCCCCTAATTTGGCTCAGGCTAATAAGTTAGCATACCTGCCAACGCTCCCAATTTACACAGGAGTCTCCCTATTTTTAACCCCTATCTCCCTCTGTGCTCCCGACTGGTAATTACTCCTGTTAATCTCCTGATTTCATAGTTTTTTTTTTTCCTTTTCGTTATCACAACCTGTTTCTGGCAGTATACAGCGTGTGTGTGTGTGTGTGTGTGTGTGTGCGGCTGCTCTCTGCGCAGACTGTCTTTCATCCTGTCCTCTGCTGCTGATGTGATTCACTGCCTGCAGGTACCGCTGATAGAGAGAGGAGGAACTGGTTTGTCTCAGCCAGTAACTAAATTTACAAGAATTTGCCAAATGTTAAAAAATACGTGGCAAAGTCAGTTAGGCTACATACAGACAGCTTTCATTGTGATGTGCTGTGGTTGTGTAAAATGCTGCGGGCAAAGCAGTTTAAAATATCACTTTTCTACATGTTCATGCTTGTTGAACAGGTGGTTTGATTGAAGTAAACATTGGCTTCCTACTTGCAAAGGTTTTGTTGCACTTACAGTAACAAGCGTATTGTCACTTTTAGTAAACCCACCTGAAAAAGCCTCCCGATTTTGGAAACATAAACGTTGGCAGGTATGAGTTAGGTGTATATTTGCATGAAAGATCACCTGGTGCAGCTGTGTAGAATACAAACACAGTGAAATAACTGTCTGGCACACACACTGCATGCTGTCACTATCCATAGAGCAGCTTCAAAACATTATTCTAAAGATGTCCACACTTTGAATAAATTACCTCACACTCATGCAACAACTTAAAGCCCAGCCCTGTAACCTGGCAGGTGGTGAGACGGGGGATGTTGGGACCATTGTGTTTTCTGGCGGTCTGCTGTGGCAGCCTCGTTTTCCTCTAAAGTGTTCATTTGTTTCTGTTCGTTGTGACTCGGCTGTGCCTGCCCGCTGCCTCGTCTGCTCGACTCATTGCCTCCCAGTCCTGATGTGTAGGTGCAGAGTCCATTAGACTGAAGGTCTGGGGGGGGTTGGGGGGGTGATGTGTCATTAGTGCTCTTTGCATCAAGCCCACGGCTCACTAGTTCGCTGCCGCATCACCTCACACTGCCCGCTTTATGTGCTAAGCAGGTGTGTCCGTTTTGGTTTCTCTGAAAGCAAATAAATGTTTGATGGTGTACCAAAACCTCTCTGAGGATAAATAAAAATAGACAAAATGGACCATCAAGTTCGTCTAATATGATCCCATCCAGCTGACCTCAAGGAAATAAAGCTGCTCTCTGACACTTTTAGAGTTTTAAAAATAGATACTACACACAAAATAGTGCCTTAAAGCTATAATATCTAACTATTCCACGTTAAAAATTCCACGTCAAATGTTTCCAACAGTTTTCAGACCCAGAGAAGTCAGTAATTTAATCAAGGTAACGACCCGTTTTATATGGTGACACAATTGTATCATACCCCTCTACCAAAGAGTATACACCTACAAGATAATACGTCGGCGTTGTGGTTGTCCGTCATAAATTGACTTTTATTCAGCCACATTTTTACGATAAACTTTTTAGATCTTGGTTGTTTTTAACCATATCTTTTAACTAAATGAAGGATTTTAGTCATCGGACATCTGGATCTTAAGTTGTCAGAGAAACAAACTGAGCAAACATTAGCAGCAGCTTGGCTAGCAGCCCCTCCTGGACGTCCTCTTTCCATCCAACAGTGCTGGAGAAACACTGATTTTTTTTTTACATGAAACTGCTTTATTCAGTGTTTTACTGTTTACTGTTTTTTTGGGGGTTTTTTTTACCCCCAACACTATATAAGAACTAGAGGCTTGGCATTGGCTGGGTGTGTAGTCTGTTGTTTGCTAGTGGCAGCATGCAGTACTTTCATTGCAAGCTTAGCATTACCCTCCTGATGTATGCTGCAGTCACAACAGTAGATATAAACTCTCTGGACAGATAGAAAGATCTACACTTAACTACCAGATATTCTGGGTTAGCAGAGCAGTGCCTCTCGTTAATGGCATTGTCGGTACACCAAGCTTTTTAAATATAAATACACAGTCCCCCACGCTCCTCTGGTCTTACTGTTGTATCCACCTTGAGGATGTAGCAGCCTGGTAGCTCAAAGGGGCTATCGGGGAGGCTACTGTTAAGCCATGTTTCTGTAAAAACCATGAAGTTGAAGGTAGATGCTACATCCAGACCCTTGCCTGCACTTTTCAAAGAAGCGAGTAACGATGACACCGAACTTCATTGAAAATAATTTAACATAACGATGATTGTGATGGATCACTTATTAACTACTCATTTAAGTTACATTTTTACTGAAATAAGTCCATATTTACCCACAAAATAGGTGCCGCATTAATAATTACTTTATTTTTGAAATATCATCTATGTTGCTTGTCTTACACGTGCAAACAAGGTCTATTTTAAATTGTATATTTTTTTAAGGGAATGTGGCATGAGCGTTGTTGCGTTCAGAGGCTCAGACTGTTCAGTTGGTGGTGCAGTTTCAGCATCTTCAGCAAATGCACCCCGAGCATTTTAGAGTTCAAACTACTGATTGTTTTTCCATGATTTTGAGACCTAATTTTATGTACTTGCTGACTTTTTTAATCAGTCCAATTTGGCTGGGTGGTTAATAACATTTTTCTGCGGTATGAAAAACTTATTATTGCTCTGCACAGACTTTCATATGTAAAGGTAACAGATTAAATTAATTAACAGGTATAAATTAAGTGGTTCAGTTCATTATAGTGAATGAAAAAAACAATTTTAAAAAATGACATCAGACTCTGTAGGGTAAAATATTCTGTCTACAGTTTTTGTGAATAATCGTTTGATCTGTAAAACATGAATGAACATCTCCAAATTTCTTGATTTGTCCAAACAATTTAATGATGTAAAAGAAAGAAAAGCAGAAAATGCTCACATTAATGCTCACAATAGCAACATGATTGCCCATTAACTTTTTATCAATTGACTGACTAAATTAATCGACCATTCCTTTCAGCGCTATTGTATGCATCCCCTGAAAAAGCAGCGTTCACATTTCTGCTTATACACGTTCATAGTACACACACACACACACACACACACACACACACACACACACACACACACACACAGAGAGAGAGAAAGAGAGAGAGGGGAAGTAATCCAGACTTTGTGGACACCTTTCCCCCTAAATCATCTCTGAGCCCCGGATGTTTTACAAGGCACTAGACTCTCTGTGTTTTCTCTCTTCTTCCTGACTCACATCACCGCAGTCATCCTGTTAGCGTGAAACCGAAGGACATTTTCATCCCCACGTTCCTGGTAATCCCGCTGATAAGTAAAGGGAATTGATTTCAACCCTTACGTCAGCCACTTTTACTTGGTATGCAGAGCCTGAAACTGTCCGTTCAAGCTTCTGTTGCGTGCTCTGTCTGAAGATCAGTACTGTATGTAAGCAGGCACGCCGGGTCTTTTTTTTTTTTGTCGGGGTCACTTGGCATGCGGTAGGTATTACACAAGCGTATGTCCTCATTAAAAAGCTTTAGCATTCTGTAGTCAACATCACATCCAAGTCTGGGTCAAACTGTTTGGTCTTTGGAAGAGAGGGAGAGAGGGAGGGGAAGGTGTAAGTGTTAATCTAAAAAGGAAACAGTTACAAGGTGCAATGTGCAGCATTTTAACAGCAATACAGCATCATAAGATTTGCAACAATTGCTGAGGAAACTGGCCACCTGCCAGCTTCCACACTGTGTTTTATGTGCTGTTCTACAAGTATGGATTTGGAAATTGTGCTTGTATGCTGTATGGAACAAAATATAGTTATAGTTATAATCTGAATGTTTATCCATATCAATAAAGTGAGTAAGATGAAGGGTATCAGGGGTTTATGGGGAGTGTGGTCTTAATTTTACAACAACTAACTACCATTAGGGTTAGGGTTAGGGGTTAGGGTTAGGGTTAGGGTTAGGGTTAGGGTTAACCTGCAGAATTAGCTGCCAATCACATTTAACTTGTTTTGTTTACAGTAATTAGACCAATGTTTCTTCATTAAAGGTCCTATCAACATGTAATTTACTGGTGAGGTTCAATGTTATAATCTTATTTACAGATTTTCACTTAAAACACCCTGATTTTGTAGAAGGAGTAGATTTGATTATAACTGAAACAATTAGTAGATGAACAAAACAATTGATTGGTAATTATTTAAAGAGACATTTTAAGCACAAAGTCATTTGATTTGCTGCTTTTCTCTTTCTGTATCATTGGAAACATAATATCTTTGGGCGTTTGACTTTTGGTCGTACAAAACAAAACCAACATTTGATGATGGGTTCTTGAAAATTGTGATGAACTTTTCACAGTTTTACGATGTTTTATAGACCAAACAATCAATTGTTTTATCTGGAAATCATTCTGCAGATTAATCGTCAGTGGATATAATGGTTATTTGCAGCCCTGATATACAGTATATCATGATATGGTAGGTTTATTTGAGCCTAATTTAATTTGGTAATGACATATTGATGTTTTTTTACAACTCATTTACTACTGTTCAGGTAACATTTTGAAGACTGGTGGCGATGGATTAGTTGCCATTATCCAGTCCAAATAATCCAGCAATGAGTTTGACTCCTGTCTGCCATTGTTTGTTTGTGATTAATTTATGTCGGATTTGTTTTGGTCCGCCCAGCTGTCAGTCCATCTGTTGGGGCCGTGACATAATGCGCAAGCCTGTGGAGTCGCTGCAACTCTCCCTCCTGCATCCTTCATATCCTGACGTCAGAGCCTCAGTGTGGAGGAGAATGCAGGTCCACCAGCTCCATCGCTCACTTTACATTTACCTCTCAGTCTCATTGACCAGCTGTATATGAGGTGTCATTAGACCTGAACACTAGGCAGTGGTGGAGGAAGCACTGAGATTTTTTAACGTAAAAGCAGCAAGACCACAATGAAAAAATACTCCATCACAAATATTAGCAGCAAAATGTGCTTAAAGTATCAAAAGTAAAAGCACTCATAATTATTTTATTTATCAGTTATTGGAATATTTTTACTGATTCCTTAACATGTAAGAAGCTTTTTAATTTTAATTTTAATTTCTATTTACAACTGGGTTTTTTAATTAATCAGAATGCATGTTTTTTTTATAAAATGATCATGTTTTACATCTAAAATGTTGATCTAAAAAGTAACTTCTAACCAAGCTGTGAAATAAATGTAGTGGAGTAAAAAGTATGTTATTTCCCTCTGAAGTGCAGTGAAGTAGAAGTATTAAGTACCTGAAAATTGAACTTCAGTAATTTGCAAGCTTGTTCTCAGGGTGCTGTTGTGGTGGTTTGATGTCATTTTAAAGGATTATTTTACACAAGGTGAGCAGAAAAATAGAAACAATTGCAAATGCAATCCAACATAGCAACCCTGCAAAAAAAACCCTTGTAACAATACATTATGTAATAACACAGCATTATGTAATAATACGACAAAATGTAATAAATTTTCACTTCATTATGTAATAACACCTGCATTTTGTAATACACAGCTTGAACGCAATATGTAATAAGTTTCCCTGCATTTTGTAATAAATTATTACATATTGCATTGGTTACTACAAAATGTGGGGGTGGGAGCGGGCTGCTAGTAGCGACCAGTGCCAGGGCTAAACTTTGGTGAAGCAACCTTTAGTCACTATGCTGTGCATCTCTGAAACAGACCTATCAATCTTAAAAGTACCATAATCCTCGAAACTTTTGAATCAGGACTCAAAACCACACTGTTCATGGATGCTTTTAGTTGAGTTATTTGAGTTCTTTAAAAAAAAAAAGTTAAACTTATTTCAAATCTTGTTTTTATCCACACCAGTATTAATTTATTTATTGTTCTTATGAATCTTTTAGTCTTTGTAAAGCGCCTTTGAATTGCCAATGTGTATGAAAAATGTGTTATAAATAAAGTTGCATTGACTTGGAAGAGGGAGAATAAGTTGTAGTGTCTATCACTGGCCACTCATTGAAAGGCAACATGTTGAAAGATATGACACTAAGTGTGAATAAAATGTTATTTAAAGATAAAAGATAAAAACTAACCCTTTTATGCTGGTCAGGAATGACAACACTAGTTAACCTAGCAAATGATTTTGGTCTGTTTAACATCATATGAATGTATTCATAGGAGTACAGTAGTTAACAGATTATGCAAATTTCCATATTTATCGACTCATATATGAAGAAACTATGTTGCTTTCTAAGTTTGAGCATTTTAGAGAAAATTAGTGATAGCTAAGCTAAGCAGGCCTGTTAGAAAAAATTACAAAGGCTACATTTTATTAAACAATGTGATAATGAGGGAAATTAATAATTATACGATCAACATTCTTGATACTGTCTGTTATACCCCTCCACTTTGTTTACAGCACATTGGCTAGTTAAATGACCAATTTATTCACAAAACAGACAACATTAAGTGAATAGAACACATTTCCACAATGGTAATATCTAAGTTACCACATATAAGAACTTATTAAATACAAGAATCACTATGCAGTACTGGCATATATTTAATGGAATTTGTGATATGTGTTCAACAGATCTGCAATTAACCACTATTGTGACCTGTACCCTTTGGGACTTGAGGCTGAGGAGGAATAGAGATCAGGTGCAAGGAAGCTAAATAAGTGACTAAATGAGCAATACTCTGGAATTAGTGAAAGAAAGGTTCAAAGAATCCTTGACAGCCCCAAACACTACCGACTCCACAAGGCTAGATTTGGAAATAAACCCCTTTCCAAGGCCCATTAGAGCCAAAGAAGTAAAGTACCAGCATCAGATTGACTTTTGGAAATGGAAGATTAGACTTGGCCATTTCATATACTGTTAAATATGTAATACAAATCTACAGCGAATTTTTATCATAAATATGTGATACAAACTCACTGATGTCTTTAAACGATACACGTGGCTGAGACCATTAAAAGGTAGAGATAGCTCAGAGATTGCAAAACATCTTGATGATATCTATTCTGAACATGGCCCATTTCAAGTTTTGCAGCATGATCAAGAAAGAGAATTTAAAGGAGCAGTGCAAAGGCTGATGGAATGAATGCAAATCAGAATACAGGTAGAGAGGACCCACAGAGTGCTAAGGAAAAAGATCATGTATGATCTTGTGAATTTTCAGCAGAGAGGGGTTAACTGCGTTAAGCGTTTGCCAGTTTATTCCAGAGTGCTAAATAAGAACCCCAAGGAAGTTTTAAACTGGATATCTCCATTTGAAGTATAGTATGGGATGAAAAGTAATAGAGTAATATGTCCCATCCAATGTCAGTAAAGGATCTGTGCACAATCCACTAACTAATTAACCCTCCCTGAAACAGCGACTTAAGTTTGAAGAGAAACGAAGCAGACTGAGAAAAATGGCACAGAAAGCCACTGAGCACTAGTAAGCGGATGATCCGGCACACATCCAAACAAAATCCACCATCTGTGTATCATAATAATGATGCTGTTTTGGTTGGGGTGAAAAATGGTCCCCATCAAGTTTCAACAAGGTAGTCTCAAACCCAAAAGCACAATAAAATGTTTTTATCTTATTTTACTGGTTAAGTGGAATCAATTAGAGTGTCTGTTACCCCCAGTGCTCCATCACCCGCAACAAGATAGTTTGAACCAGTTTTATCCCACTACCTTGTCTGAACTTTTAGAAACAGTACCATATATGAGAGTGTCTTCCAGCCCTCTTGACGTAATGCCAACAAAGTTTTTACTGGAAGTAAAGGAATCTGTCGGACCCTGTTTGCTTCTATTTTAACAGTTCTTTGTCTAACGGCGGTGTCCCTGATTATTTTAACCATTTCATGCATGAATTATGAAATCAAAGAGTAATAACTTTTTATTGTTTATTTTTTTTGTTTACTCGTGAAAAATCATGGCAATAACTTTAAAAAAAAAAAAAAATTGTATTTAGAAATGTGTCCACTGTAGTGGACACCATGCATCAACGGCGTAAAAAGTGATTCATGGAAATCAATATGGGAAAAAAAACGTATGTTTTTATATATATTATTTTACTGCTAAGAGCAAATGGTATGAATACACATAAGAACATTAAATAACAACAACAATAGAGAGGACATTTGAAAAATATGTCATAGGCCCAATAGGCAGAATATACCCTTTGGTGCCCACTGGAGTGGACAGATGTATTTTCAGTCACAGAAAAAAATGTACAAGAAAAATATGATTAAAAACTTGATAAAAGTATTTCAAGAAAAAAAAAAGCTTCCAAGCAAATTTTCTCTGCAATGGAAAATAAGAATATTTTTGAAAAGTTTCAGTCTGGTTGCACTCGAGGTTACCATCGACCTTTTAACATCAGCTGATGATGGCGTGTGCTGAGTCCCTGTGCTCCTGGACCTTAGCGCAGCCTTTGACATGATTGATCACAGCATCCTGTTAGACAGACTGAGGCAATGGTTGGGGATATCTGGTCCAGCTTTAAAATGGTTTTCATTTTACCTGACAAATAGGAAGTTCTGTGTCTCTGAACAACTATACCTCTGTTAAGTATGGTGTGCCTCAGGGCTTGGTTTTGGGACCTATTTTATTTTCCTTATACGTGCTTTCCCTTGGGCACGTTATTCATAGAAATGGTGTCTTTTTCCATTGTTATGCTGATGATCGCAGAGGTACCTGCCCATTAGATCCACAGAACATGAGTGCACTTAATGGCTGCCTTTGTGACGAAAAATTTTCTTCAGCTAAGCTCAAACAAAACAGACATCCTTGTCATTGGGCCCCAGCACATGGCAAAACAAATTCTTCCATCTGCTGGTTCCCTATTGGATCATATCAAGCCTGTTGCAAGGAATCTTGGCATCTGATTTGATAGTAATTTAAGTTTTGAGCAGCACACCACAAAGCTTGTGCAATCATGTGTTTATCATCATAGAAATATTTCAAAAATACGATCTATTTTAACTTTCAAAGACACCAAGACCATTTTACATGCGTTCTCAACTCACTTAGCCTACCGGTGTTTAGTAAACATGGTTGGTAAAAAAGAAAAGTTGGTGGTTTGTGGGATGGGTCAGGTTCAGGTGGTTGATTAACACATATTTGTGTGAGTTGGATGGTGCGGATTGGCTCTCACCGGCCAGCAGCCACAGAGCAGCAGGAGCCTCTGTGTGTTTGTTTGTATGTGAGCGAGTGCAGTACACGGCAGGGGAGGGGCTGACCGACTGGGAGTGAGAGACACTTTGATGAAACAGTGTAAAACACAATTTTAGAGATTGTTTATGTAATTATGAGAAGTGTAAGCAAGGAAAAAGACATCACCTGCAATAGTCTCATGCCACAAGCATGTATTAAGATTATTATTATTATTATTATTACATGCAGTGGTTGTTCTTTGTATTTAAGTAATTACTTAAATACTTAAAGATCATACTCAATAGTCTAAATGTTCATCCATAGTGTTGTTGGGCACTGAGAGAATAAAGAATTTGAAAGAATTTATCATTCCATATTAATCTTTTGTTGTGCAAAATATGTATAAAATTTGCATAATCCTGATTGCTTAATGGCCGAGCTGTGTGTCTGTTTGTGTGTGTGTGTGTGTGTGTGTGTACCACTACTTGGATGTTTGTGTCAGTATAACACTCGGTGTCGTGCAGTTTTTATGTCTCTATGAACCCTCAAACTACAGTTTTTATTAAGCTAAGGAATACAGTGACACTTGATGTAGTTTTGACCAATGAAAGATACTAATCTACTAAACTAATAGGATCTTTTGAGTCAGTATGATTCATGCTAGAATGCATAAAATAAACGTTATAACGATTTTTATGAAGGAAGAAATCTATTTTGGTTGGTTATTACATATGACTATGAATAGCATTTTACCTTGTAACTTGTTTATAATATTTTCGATTTTGCATATAAAGTGTGTAAACGAAGCAGACCAAATAATAAGAATACCATTTTGATATAATGCAGGCCAATACAAAGTACGGAAAAAAACTGCTGTCTCAGTAAAATCTCAGTATTTTAAAGGGAAGATCAGGTTTTATGCTACATATGTCATATATCCTAGTTTTTGCCATCATTCTTATTGTTAATAATAACAATGTACTTGCCAAGTTAATTATAGAGATCTGAGAACATTACGACATCTGGACAATGAAAACTGACGAGTCAAGAAACAAACAGTCAGATGATAAGAAAACCCACATTAACCGAACTTACTTGGAAGAGAAAACAAATGCAAATAGTTAAATCCTTCCTGTCTATTATAAACATCCATCACAGTTTACAGACTAACTTGTTGATTCTACTAACACTTGACTTACTGCTTTACTGTAGTTACATTATAGTTGTGGCCGCACACAGTTTTCCAACACTGACCACTGTCACTAATTCACATAATTTTCACCATTTCAAATATAAGCTTTGCTGATTTTCGCATTGTCCAAATTATCTATTGAAGATAGTAATTGGTTATTTCCCACTCAGTTGATAACTCATAATGAGAGTTTAATCACATAATTTTTTTATTATCAGAACTGAGCTGTCTTATCAACAAAAAACTGATAACCAGTTCTTAGTGAGTCAGAGCAGAAAAGACACTGCTCTGACCTCCAAATGAACCCTTGAAGAACAAGCTTCACCCAGAATCAGAACCATCATATTCTCTTTTTTTTCCCTTTCTCTCTCTCTCTTTGTCTTTCAGTATCGTAGGTCACACTGAGCCTTACACAAAACTGTGCTGTAAGGGCTTCTGCATAGACATCCTGAAGAAGTTGTCCCGCAACATTAAGTTCTCCTACGACCTCTACCTGGTCACCAACGGCAAGCACGGCAAGCTGGTCCGTGGCATTTGGAACGGGATGATCGGAGAGGTAAGAGCTGTAGGAATTACCGGCAGTTAGTTTTACGCTGCGACAGTCACATTTTGCTCAGGAGGGCCACAGTGACATCGCCAAGCTCATGAATGAGCTGTTAGCTTCTTCTCATCATTACAGTCAACAGCCTGAAATGAAATATTTACTGCCAACAAGATGCAGAACATCCACTATTTTGGGGGAAAAGATGCCTCAAATCAAGAGATACATTTATAAATCTACTCACACATTCTTTTAATCAGTCACTTAGATTAGATTTGGCTCTATTACAGCTACTTTGGTCACCTTGCATGTGCATGCTGAACTAAATGCACGCAAAAACGTTCATGATTAGCAAACACAAGTAAATATTCTTTGAAATGCACCAATGACAGTAGAATGTTCTTTCTATCAATTCCTGAAATCTGACTTTTGGCGGATGTTTCTTTCACTGCTTCTCATTGAAATTGTTTAAATGACTGTATTGCACTTCTATATAGTTGAGGGACTTGTGAGGGACAGCTTTAAAAAAAAGAAAGAAAAGAAAAAGGTCAAAGATGTGATACAACTTCTAGTATGGGCCAAGCTCTGAAAAGGGCAGATCCTGTGTTTTCCATAGTGCAACTCAATAGCATCATTCCTTAGTAAAAACCCATAAAACATCTTAGTTGGTAACAGGCTTCCTGTTAAATTCCTTATTATAGACCCATATTAGTTTTTAACTTGGCACAACTCATCTTTCTGTGGTCAATATGAACAAACAATGACCCGGATTATATCACCATGACATTAGTTTTCAGACTTTAAAAAGCTCCTTCAGAGTCACAGAAGACTCCTCATGATGAGTAAACTGATCATGCGTATAATCAGTGGAATGCCCCTTTAAAGGCCCTGCACACCCACACAGGTGTTTTTCACATATTCTGATTGACTTCTGCTCAGGTTGAAGATGGCACAGAGCTCTACTAGAAATGAGGCCCCTGGACTCCATCTATAATTTGAAAGATTGTAGTTAGTTAACTCCAACCTAAACAGTATCACGTCAACCTCCAAGTTGTAATTACGACTGAAAAACTGGGATTTTTCTGAAAGCCCCAATATATCAGACTTGGCACTTGATAGTATGGAAGTACCTGAAAACCATGTCAGCCAAAGTCCATCATTCAATGAAATTAAACCCAAATTTAATTAATATAATGTAATTTTGTCAGTATTTTAAACTCGCACGACCAACTCAGTTATCAAAGCCTTCCTGAGTTGTGAAATTATGTGAACACTCGCAAAAGTTAACGAGGAAATCTTTCCAATCCGTCCCATCCATTCAACATTCAGCATGAAGCCAACAGGAGAGCAAGGGAGGTGTCAATCAAACATTGTCTACACATGAACAGACAGTTCTGAGACGAGCTCTATTTAGCCAAAATAAATGAAATCACCTGTTAGGTTTTACCATGTGTGTACAGGGCTTTTAATGCAAAAAGCAGCAGAAGATTACCAAGGAAACTTTGCACAAAAAGTTATCAATTTGGTATCAACTATGCACGTAATGGGCCAAGACACAGAATGTTACGGGTTTTATTTAAACTATAACAAAGCTGCAAATTTTTAGGCTGTATTAATGCAACCATCGGTAAATTATATTATACTCCATAAAACAGATTCGTTTTTGCTTGTTTGCATCGTCTGTGGTTGTTGCGGCGAGATAATTTCCCACCTAACCTCCAATTTATGAGATATGAAGCACAAAATTGCCAATATTTGACATGAAATGAGGAGAAGAGAGGGAATCCTGATATCAAAACAAAGTAGCAAGAACCTGTATGACATGTAGGGTAAGATCATAATACCCTTTTAAGAGAAGTGAAGCTTATGTGCAAATACTGTACATTCGTTTTTCCATCATCACTGTAAATGCTGTTGTGACAATTTTAATCTTTCTTTAATCAATTCTTAAATGTATATTCTTATTAGGAATTATTTGTGCATGAGCATACATATTCTATGGTAAGATTGGCCCAACTGTGGTATCAAATTTGAAAAGAGGAAACGAAAAGTAGAACTTGGATCCTTTTCTTTGGTTGTTTAAAACCACCAATCTTGTGGTAAATAACTGCTTTAGGGGTTAAGACGCACTTCTTTTTTTTTTCTTCAGTTAAAAAAATAAAAAAAGGAAAAAGCAATCTGAAGAGGAGATTAATGAGTACATAAATAGGTACCAAGGTTACAGTGGTGGGTGAGGGAGGGACTGTTGTACAAAAAGGAGGAGTAGGTGTCCTTGTGAATAATCTCCACAGTCATATTTCCTGTGGCCGACCCTCCTTTTTGAGGAGTTGGAGGATACAACATTAGCTTTTTCCCCCCTTTTTTTTTTTTTTCAAAAACAGGAAGGCTATTGTGTTCAATGAGGCATCAGCTTCCATAGGAGAGATAATGGCTTGTATGAGGCAGAGTGTCTGGACTGTAAATCTCCCAGCTCGCCATCAGCATGATAAACAGTGGTGTGGTAAGGCAGAAAAGTCAGGAAAGCCAGTCGCGGGGGCATTTTAACTGGTGGTACACTGAGAGGTTCAAAACATGAGTGAAAACAGCATCACTTCCTACTCAACCAGAACATCAGTGATCTTCTACAGCGATTAGATCCACTTCCTGCGTTGTAATTTATTTGTCAGCAGACGCCTTATGTAACAAGTATTATGCTATATGTAACAATACCTTGTAATGGATTAGGGATGGATTAAATGGTGGATCGTGCTTTCCAATGCAGTGATGAAAGGGCAAGATATCACTGGGATAGTCTTTTGAGTTGTGTCCGTCTGGGCAGCTGGGTGGGCGGCGTAAGGACCAGACAGTATATCAACCTCAGGGACAGAGGCCGAGTATGTTGACTTTGCTGATAAATGAGATTCATCTCAAAGGTCAGCAATGAACGTCCGGTATTATGTCAGACACTGCTACACAAGGTCAGATTTATGATGCTGCAAGACAAACATCCGCTCTCCATTCGCACTCTCATCTCACCAAAAGAAATCTCTCTATCAACTCTCCCGCCACCACAGGTGTTCTACAAGCGGGCGGACATGGCCATCGGCTCGCTGACCATAAACGAAGAGCGCTCAGAGATTATTGACTTCTCAGTGCCGTTCGTGGAGACGGGGATCAGTGTGATGGTGGCCAGGAGTAACGGGACGGTCTCACCATCTGCCTTTTTAGGTGAGGAACTCCTCTCTGAAATAATGAAAACATCTGCCTGTAACAAATAAACTAATAAAATGAACATTACACCTTCAGGACATGGTTAAATACAGTATGTGCTAACCACATCAGTCTTGGAGCCTTTTCATTTGTGGAATAGAGTTTTGCTGTCTTTAATAAAAGTTTCATTTGTCTTTGTTTTAGTTTGCTCAGTCTTATTCAGTTTTCTTCACTACCAACAGATGAAGTTTGGATCTTAAATGTCTCAGTCAGCACTTTTTAGTCAGTGAATTTCATCTGTGTTCTCTGTCCCTGCAGAGCCGTACAGCCCGGCGGTCTGGGTGATGATGTTTGTCATGTGTCTGACTGTGGTCGCCATCACAGTCTTCGTCTTTGAATACTGCAGTCCAGTCGGGTACAATCGCAGCCTGGTCACTGCCAAAGGTGAGTCCCAACTCCCGCCCCCGTCCATCTGCCGATCCTCCCGTCATTACCACAACAACAGGGTAGAAGATAAGAGTAAAAGCAATGCTTGGATTTGTTTGTTTGTTTGTTTGACTTACAATGTGTGCATAGAAACAATGTTTCATCATGCTACAGTGCATTGTGAAAAATCATTAATGATAATAATACGACTCAAACAGTAATAAAAACTGTAGCGAAGAAAAGTTTTTCTCTTCCAGTTTCTCTTGGCGAAACTTTCTCTTTTGAAAACAAATCCACTATGTTGATCTTTCTGTGGCAAAAAGCTGCATCATCAGTGTGTAAAATTAGAACTTTACATAAAGAATCATCTGTTTAGATGGAAGAGTTGTAAAAGACTGAAGTTTACATGTTTTATTTTTATGATTTAGGAGTTCTGCTACCCAACCAGAACCCAACAGGCCCTTTAGTATCAGGTTTTGGGCTCAGGCATTTATTTCATAAAGCTTGATGCTCGGGTCAGGTTCAAGTCTGGTTACTTTTACACTTTTTATTTTTTGTTTTTACACAATTTACTAAGAAAATTCTTTCTTTTTGCTAATGTGTTGCATGAGTCTGGTCAGCTAACAAGTTAGCAGTGGATGAAATTAATCAAAAATATAACTGAGTCTGTTCATGTTTCAGATTTGGTCTGGTTCCGTTGGGTCTGGTCTTAACACAAAGCCCAGGTTCAAGTCTCAGTTTTAGACCCATGCTGAGCTGTATTTAGATTCATAACCTATGTGTAGAAGTTTGGGGTTGCCAATATTAAGATGAAATGATTTAATCGACTGAAAAATTAATTCGCCATTTTTGTCTACATGATATAAATCTGAATTAAAGTTTAATGAAAATTGAAATTCTTATGATAATTAATTTTTAATAGTGAAATGATTTTGGCACATATTAGATGAACATGAAATAGAAAATGACAGTTTGCATTTTCATTTAAATAAAGTCAGCACTTTTCCCGTTAAATAACATTTCATCCACTGAAACATACTAGTCAGAGGACACAATTCCACTGTTTGGATTTATGACCAAGCCTGTCGACTGTACATTTGGCTTGTTTATCTACAGACCTGCTTGAAAATAAAGTTGCAGTAACCTGGTTGCAGTTTGGGCTTGTTTACAGGTCCATGCTTTCATTGGGCTTATTTGTGTCTGACAAAATAAATACTATAAAATTGTTATTTAAAATTAAGTTGATAAATTGATTTCATTTTAATATTGGCATACTTGAACCTCCCTATAGAGGTGTGACAAACACTGAAGTCTCACAGGTCTCGAGGGGCTTTAGAGAACATGTGAAATCTGAGCCTATTTATAGTGGTCACATATTGGATCAATGCCTGGAAAATTGAGATACTGCAGTTTCATCTTGGAGACATGTGGTCTATAAAATAGAGGCCATGTTTCTAACATTCATTAGATGCCTGTTTTTTATGTATTTTAGGAGCTATCCCATATACAGTATGATGTCAAGATGTATAATAATGTCAAAAGGACACATGCACATTGCATAAAAAAGGGCAAATCTGTTTCCGTGACTAGATTCTGCCCATTTTATATGTACACTTCAGTTTAGATACGTGACTGAGTTTTGACTGAACTGACTTCCAACTACTAAACAAAAACAGCTTCACAGCTGCGCGTTATTGTCCTCTGTCAGTCAAGCTGCAGACATTTTGACATTTAATTTCAAGTTAAGGGTGTAAGATCTCTTCACTGTGATGGCAACACTGTCAGCTTCCAATTTGCATTCAAATACTGCGCCAATAACAGAGGTCACATGTATTTGGATCTAATGTTGTATTACATACCCGCATAGTGCAAGTGCAGACATGCTCTGAATTTCAACTCCGTGCAGATTTCTTTCGTTTTGTTCTCACTGATTAGAAAATATCTGATCTATATAAGCTGAATTACAAGTAAAATGACACCAGAGACAGTTTCCTCAGCCATGAAGTCAATTCTTACCAGACATTAATCATAGAGTTTGCAGATCAGAAAAGGTTCAAACAAATCATTTTAAGAAAGTCAGATGGGTCTTTTTTGGAAGTCACTGACAACCTATTTTGTCTGTTAGCTAGTTGAGGATTTGTTGGAATTAGTGTGAACATAGCCATCGTACAGGGATACCGAGTCCTGTCTTCTCTTGATTTTCTCCTTCCTAGATCCTGGAGGTCCCACCTTCACCATCGGGAAGTCAGTGTGGCTGCTGTGGGGAATTGTCTTCAACAACTCGGTCCCCATCGAGAATCCCAAGGGCACCACTAGTAAGATCATGGTCCTGGTCTGGGCTTTCTTCGCTGTCATCTTCCTGGCTTCCTACACAGCCAACCTGGCAGCCTTCATGATCCAGGAGCAATACATCGATACCGTCTCTGGACTGAGCGACAAAAAGGTACAGCGCTCTGTCTCTGTCATTGACAGTCCTGTGTGTGTTGTCGGGCAGGTTGTTGTGTTTGATGTACAGCTTAGGAAAAACACAGGGGTCTATTTTGGGTATGTAAATATTGTGTGGTAGAGCTATGAAAAAGGCAAATATCCAGAAGTGGCAATGTCATGGCTGTGACTTTTCACTTTACAGTGAAAGTGGTGAGATTGAATTACATCCCCAGACTCTTTAGATGGAGAAGTCAGTGAAAAGCCAATGAAATGTAATGCACAAGTGGATTTTCTGGGCAGACAGTGATTATAATTTCTGGTATTATCTTATGCATATTTTTCTGGCCCAAGGATGTGTTTTATAGGGGTATTGACAAGGAAATCCATGTTAAACCGTCAGCACAAGAAATGATTTGTAGACTCTTTGCTCACAGGCAACTGAAGGGATTAAAGAGGCATTTGAGGAAAAGACAGAGCTGTCCACTGCTCATTACAATTCTGGCTAAGTCATTTACAATTCTCGTCTCATTATACATTAACTCTGCTATGAAGAGGAAGAAACAGCCATTTTGACAGCGAGTCCATAGATTATTGAGCAGCAGTCCGCATGGCTGCATGGTTGGAATGGAGGGCTGAACTGCTGTTTGTCCAGCTGTGCCGAGCCCCTTAGGTTAAATAAATGTAAATGAGGTACAAGATGAAGCCACAGAAAGTGACCTTGCATCAGAGGAGAGTTATGAAGATGAACAGAGCTGCTCTAAGGACGCCGTGCTGTGTTAAGGCAGATGATTACCTCATCTCGTGGAATAGTCACTTCACCTATAAGAAAAGTCCTTGTAATGTGGCAACACATCATGTTAACTCTGACATTGCTCAACCTCCCTCAATCCACCATTTGCGTGTGACACATTGCATATCTGTCAGCCAGTTGCAGCACCAGTCAGGTGTATGCAGAAGAAGCTTCAGTGACATACTGTCAAAATATAGTGAGATGCTTCAATCTGTGGAGAGATATAAGTACTGTGCTGACCAGAAAGATCATAGCATTAGACTTTAGTCAAACACTGAAAACAACCCATGTTTTTCTGGCATGCAGCCTCTTGTTGTCTTGCAAATAATGAACGTTCGCTCACAGAATCCATGGTGGAAGTGTTGTGTTGTTGCTGTAGAGCTGCAAAACCTCTTTGATTCATCCAAATGCCCTCTCAATCAGTCAATCAATCTTTACTGTCCCCAAGGGGGAAATTTGGTTTGCAGCCAAACAAAATCAGTCATAACAAAAACAGCAGCAACTGTCAAACACACAATACGATAAAACAAAAACAAGATAACAGACACGATGGAGACTTTGCTTTTGCTCTTGTTTCCTGCCAACAGTCAATCTAGGTTTCTTTTAAACATGACCCCAATCATTCCCTAATCTTAACCGAGTAATTTTAGATACCTAAACTTAACCAAAGAGGTGGCACATCAAAAAACATTCAGATGGGTTTACTTTATAATGACAAACTACCAATTTTCTCATTTAGTTATGAAGACTTGTAGGTCATGTACAACATGTACTAATGACACTGAACACCTGCACTAATTTAGGATCATTTTGAAATAAAGACTTTGTTTATCAAGGTTTGGTAACATTGTTTTTCTGGTATTGAAGCGCAGATTGAGTACGGCAAAACAGTTATTCTGTATTCCAAGTGCTTTACAGTGTTGATCCTTTGCAATTTTTGGTTGTATAATGCAATTATGTTTGTCAAAATTGTAATTTTACAATTACAATTTTTGTAATTTTCATAATTTTACAGTTACAATTATACATATATTACAATTACTACTACTAATATAAATATTGGTTTGATATGAGAATGCAGAAGAAGGCTTGTTTATTTTTAAAATGTCCTGAGATGATATCGCCCCTTTTCTCATACACAAAATTTTCCCTTTACTAATGTACTGTGAGTGTATTTGCATAAGGTTAATGAAAAGTACAATTTTGTCGATTGTATTTCCATCCCCCCAGCGTTCTGTCCCCACAGCTAATTAAATGCATATACTACTGCCAAAAGCAAAAGTACTAAATGAGCAGTTCATTTCTCATTGCAGACAAGGGAAGGATGAAAGAAATTATGATCCCCTGGGACACAGTGTCCTGGACACAAGTTCATTCCTTGATTGTTGGGTCTGAATTATGCAATCAGATGTGTAAATTAACAGAGCAAAAGGCCAGCAGGATAACTGGCAAAACAGAACTGGAGAGCAAAGGCAGAAATCACAAGAATGCCGAGGTGGACACTGTCATGAATTAGTTTCTGAGCTTTGTATCTAAGCCTTACAGCTATTATGATGCTTCTAAATGACAGAAAGGAGTAAAATAAAGAAATCACATGCCAAGGGTGTTATTTCTTAGGTGAAACATTTTTGTAGATGTAATTCCTATTGAATTACATGTTATCAGTAATCAATTGTACAAACCATTGTCATCATAATGACAATTCTTGAAATATTCTCTTTCTACCTCTTTTAACAGTTTCAAAAGCCACAGGAGCAGTACCCTCCGTTCCGCTTTGGTACAGTCCCAAATGGCAGCACAGAGCGCAACATAAGGAGTAACTACCCTGAGATGCACTCCCACATGGTCAAATACAACCAGAAGGGAGTAGAGGATGCCCTTAACAGTCTCAAAACAGGGTAGGTGTTTGCCAAGAATCGTAAAATATATATATACTGTAGGATTGAGAGCCAGAGTGGAGGCAAACAGCTATATAACAGCTATTTAAGTAAAAATCTTTTTCTTTCCCCTGCAAGGAAACTGGATGCCTTTATCTATGATGCTGCTGTGCTGAATTACATGGCTGGCAAAGACGAGGGCTGCAAGCTGGTGACCATTGGCAGTGGGAAAGTATTTGCTACCACTGGTTATGGCATCGCTCTGCAGAAGGATTCACGCTGGAAACGACCCATCGACCTGGCCCTGCTCCAGTTCCTGGCTGATGGTAAATTCTTCATATATATGCAGTAGATGCTGCATTTCATAAAACAATAAAAGTAATGCTTATAATGGGTATATTTGCACAACAATAAAAGCTGTCAGACACAAAGCAGAAAATGGCCATGAATATAGGCTACAAAATATTTATTTATTTGAATAAATCAGAATCCGAGAGACACATCATGAATGCGTGTCAGTGAGAGGTGATTTATAATATGACACTTATTCTGCTGACCGAAGTTCCTCAGGCAAGTTATGTTGAAGCCTTGTGCAAAAGCCTGGTCACCTTTGGGAGAAATATGCAATAGATGGTAAGAAGAGTATGGCCTGTTGCGTAATGTGTCTAACTGGGAGTCCGCCAACATGAAGTCCTGTGAAATTGTTACTTCTCACAGGGACTTTCAGCAGAAAAATCATGTTATTTAGACAGAAAGCCATTTTGTTACTTGATAATAGGTTAGACAACAGCTGAGAGACACACTTAAGAAAAAAAAAATCACAATATGCAAAGGAGATCCAGTCTTTTGATAACTGTACAGATTATCAGTCAACTTAATCCTGTGCAAAATTGCTATGTACCTTATTGGCAAAGTAGAAAGTGTCAACTAGATAATTTTACATCTTCTGGCCTCTAAAAATTATTAAAATAAAACAAGGAAATAGAGATTTGACTGGTGAAAAGTGAGTCACAATCAGTCATAGGTTCAATTTAAAGGGGTCACAAGCTAAAAAGATTCGTAACCACTGCTACAATGCTTTAAATTATATGATATGATATGATAGCAGCAGTAATTTGCTTCTCTTCTTCTAAAAGGACAAATGTCTACGCAAAAGAATTAGAAGTAATAAGGATGGACTTAAATCACAAGCAGAAGAACCTTGTAACTTTATACAGTCGTATAGGGGATGTTGGTTATTTGAGAGAATTCCATTATCTCATCCAAATGCATTTAATGTGAAATGCCATCAGATAATACTAATCTTATGTCAATAAAACTTAGGTCTTTATTCTGTGGTCCTCACTTACAGGTGACACACAGAAGCTGCAGACCGTCTGGCTCACAGGCATCTGCCGAAATGAGAAGAAAGAGGTAATGAGCAGTAAGCTGGACATTGACAACATGGCGGGGGTCTTCTACATGTTGCTTGTGGCCATGGGTCTGAGTCTGCTGGTTTTTGCCTGGGAACATCTGCTCTACTGGAAACTGAGACATTCAGTCCGCAAATCAGAGCGCCTGGACTTCCTCCTCGCTATCAGTAGAGTAAGTTGTCTTTATGAAAAACTGCAGACAGCATAAGGTGATTTGTAACTGTTAAAATAAGGGAAAACTGTAAAATTAAAAAGTGAGTACTGCTTATTCAAAGAGTAATGGAATTATTTGGTCTGTGACATTTAAGACTTAACTGCAGTAATATATGTGTCCTCTCACAGAAATCTTTAGCAAAAATTAGGAAAATACAGCTGCAGATGTGAAATTATTAGGTCTCATTAGGCTTCCCTTAATAGCATGCAGAGATTTGTGGGCACTCCATAAATATTTTCAAAGTTTAAGTAATTTATATGCCACACTCAAGTAACAAAACACTTTTTGCAGACATGAGTTTCACAGAAATGTAATAGTTACGTGATGGTCTTGCTGCATGAAAAAAATGCAGTTGTAAAGCCTGCTGTCTCCTTCTGAGGTCTCATTCATAACATACCCTAGAAAATACTGGCAATGCAGTAAGTCAAATCAGTACACAACCAGAATAGTTCAAGGGCAACAACAATAAAAAATATAGTGAAATAAAATCAGTTTAAAGCATAAAAGAATGTCATGGATATTTGCTGAAATACTGTGGTGTTCATGATCCCTGAGAAATTGAATTTAAATTGCTCCATTAAAAAACCTTCATCTGTGTGTCGACAGTAGTGAGAGATGAGATTAAGTATTCCAAACTGATACACAATTTGAAAGTAAAATAAAGCTGGTGGGATAAAAACGGAGAAATTAATATGGTAAGTGTATGATCAGCAACTCACTCATTTATATGCCTGAGCTGTTTTTTAAGATCAAGCTGTGTGCAAACAACATTTGGAACACAGCAACATGAACATAAACCTACCATAAACAACAATAAATCGAATTCCACGGTAACAGTTTCCTATACTATAAATGTTTTCACCTCATTTCCCCGGAAAGTTAATATAAATTTTATAGAAATTGACTGACTTTAATTACAGTGACTGTGGTAAAACATAAGTGAAAACCTTTGGGAGTTCAGTAGCTTGTTGGTTCATTATGGTATCTGATGAGGCCTAACGATTGTGTTTTTGCTTTGTCGTCTCTCTCTGTAGGGCATCTACAGCTGCTTCAATGGAGTAGAGCAAACTGATCGCAATGGAAGCATGCAGAGTCCAGACGTCACCACCAACTATTCACAAGCCAATATGCTAAAGATGCTGCAGACAGCCAAGAACATGGTGTCCTCTGCCAGAGTGGAGAACTCTCTGGACAATGCAACCAAGACCATAGAGAACTGGAGCAGGCGAGGGGCCGACAATGTGCGAGTCGGCCTGCCACCCAGAGTGATGACCACAGACATGACCCATGGTCGCTTGCCCTACATCTCCAGCATCACAGACAACCATTTACCGTACCCTCAGAGGGCTCTCACACCCACCTTCCCAGTTCATTATGGGGACCCTGCCACCCAGCCCCTGTTGGATAAACCCCGAGTGGTGACCCGGCCCACCCCACTCCGCTACACGCTGCCTGCCCGCAGCAGTCAACATGTCTTAGAGAGGACTCTGCCGATCTCCAGCCTCAGCAGCCCTCACATCGCCATTAGGGACCCTGCTCCATCCGGTCCACCTAACCCCCACCACGGCAGCAGGCTGTATGTGGAGAACCAGCCCCGACACCCCGCATCCTCTTTTGTCCCTTACAGGGAATTCCAGGTGCCCGATATCTACCTGGAGCACAAAGGGCCACTGAGGAGGAAGTTTAGCTACCCCCCTGACTGTGTGAGCCGGAGGAGGAGGTCCCATAGCTATGTGTTTGATGCTGCAGACCCCAGAGTGAGAGGTGACTATAACGAACCTCGATCCTGCCTTTCTGAGCTGAGGGCCAATCACCTCCTGAACAACCATGCCCCAGATGCTTCTGCCATGGCCTGCGCTACAGGACACTACCCAGGTGGCAGCACCAGCTGCAACTCCTGTATGAAGTCCTACCTGGAGCCTGAAATGGATGACATACCACTCCTGGGGAAGGACAAACTCAACCGCCGCGCCTCATTCCTCAAAGCCACATGGGGTAACGATAGGGTCCATCAGGTAGATGAAACAAAGCCCTCCACATCCACATCTCCCTCGACCCGCATAGACATGCCTGACCTGTTTCCGCGGGTGGTAGTGGCCAACCCAAAGCCCCATAAGCTTTATGGCAGCCTGGGGCATAACTTGTCCTGCTACCCCTTGGCTGCTGAGCCTGCTTACTTGGACCCAGCCCATATGCGCTCTTACCCCTACAAGCAAAAGCTCAAGTACTCGGAGTCAACCCGGCTGCCCTCTTACAGGGAGGCCATCCTCCAGAATGCCGCTGCCCTGCGCCGCTCCTCCTCCACAGTGGTGCACAGACACTACTCCACCTACCTGAACTCGTACACAGACCTACCGGTGTATGTAGGGCCACTGGCCCAGGGACCGCCACAGTTCTATGACAGTTCCAAGGACATGTGCCACTTGTTTCCCTGCACAAGCCACTGCCCAGATAACGCAGCAATGCTGCCTCGTATGAGTGACAGGCAGATGGTTTACCAGAACAATATGTTTGGGGCCTACGATGGCACAGGAAAGAGGGAAGACCTGGGCTCTGGGAGAGGAGAGCGGAGGCAGGTGTTGGTGGCGCGCAGAGTCAACAGTCCCTATGTGCCAAAGCCCTGGGGCAGGGTATCTAGCCTGGAGTCTGAGGTCTGAGCCCCCGTCCTTACTGGACCTCCACTAGGCTTTCAGACTGAGCCCCTCTGACAGGGGGGGCATGCCTGGGGGTTCTCTCCTCAGCCTTTGGTTAAAGCAAAAATGAAACTCTACACCAATAGTGTATTTGAGAGTGTTGACTCTCAATTATCAGTGCAATAATATCTTGGGCAGCAAAATGTAAAGGAGAAGACACTGACAAGCAAATTACTGCTGGGACTTTGTAAGCCAAACTTAAAACACTAATAAAAAGAAAAGGCAATGTCGAAAAGTATTTAATACATAAGAATTTAACCTCTTGATTGTTATTTAAAGGATTTTTAAATACTGTGTTGCTATGTGAAAGAATTCTTGGAGACAATATACTGTAGCCTCACAATCTGATTATGACTTGAGACATTTCTTTTTCTCATAGTTTTCAAAAATCATTTCAGTATCCACCATTTCAATTAAGAGATAAATTATTAAGACAATTTTGTGATCAAACCACAGACATGTCTTCCAGGAATTTTCTAAGTCCACGACCTTGGGGGCGCTGTTGCTCTGAGGTTTTCTGCTTCATTGGTTATTAATGTAATTTGACTGGGATTTTAAAAAGGGAAAACCATAAAAATGATAATGTGTATTTCCATTGTTACACTACCCTTTAATAAAGAACAAGGTCATCTCAAGGACCTTTTGGAATCATCATCTGTCATTTCTATGTGTATGTAAAACATGCTCTTACATCATACGGTGATACAATGAATGTGCTCTTTTGTATACACATTCTGTTATTTCAATCTACGAACTCACAAAGAACGGATTATTGTGTGAATACAGTAAAAGTTGATATTAGGTTTGACCTTGGTCACTATGTGTTCATTCTCCAACAAAGCACCTCCAAACACTGCAGGGAACATGTGAACTGAGAGATAAACCTGAACCACTCGAGCCACCTGGTATGTAGGAGGAAGTTAGATCATCTAAGCTAAATAAAAGTTGAAATTACACAAAAATTCATGGTTTCATCCATGTAGAAGCAGATGACCAACAGTACCTGGATAAAAGCTTCAAATTGGCAGTGAGTGTGTCTTAGTTGGGCATCAGTGTAAACATAAAACAGAAGCCATTTAGATGTAATTATAATATGATAAATAGTAAATCAAGCTGTCATATAAACACACTGGTTTAGCCAAGTATGCAACTATACAAAGAATGTGTTTTGGCATTTGCTCCCACAAATGCAACACAGAGAAATAAAAACAGAACAAGAGTAAGCTAAGAATAATAATGAAATCAACAAAAGTAGTGCTAAAATTAAACGAACATTTTTAAATTTCAAATCTATTTACAGAATGGAATAATAGTAGTTTTGAAATGGGATATAAAACTTGAAATGAAATACTGACTGTACAAAGGAAATGTGGACTGTACTCTATGGACAAAGATATGAAGTGTATGAAATATATGAAGGTGACAAGTGCAAAAAATTAAATGTGACATGTGTAATAAATAATTAAATTATGTAACAGTGGAGGTTGAATGCAGTGTACAATGTTAAGTCCAGTTTGATGAAATATATGAAAGTGACCAGTGCAGGGATTTAACGAGGGATGTGAAATGTAAAGTCCGGTTTGATAACAGTACGGTTCAGCTGTTTAGTAGAGCAACAGCTTTCCTGTGTCTGCTGGTGAAGGTTTTTATAGATCTAAGTCTTTTTCCTGAGGGAAAAAGTTCAAAGAGTGTGTAGAAAATTATTTTCATTACTGATTAATTGAGAACATAATTGACAGATTAATCGATCAGTCATTTGGTCAATAAAATGTCAGAAATGGTGCAAAATATCACCAGTTTCCCAAAGCCAAAGATGCAACTTAAAAGGTTAGGGTTAGGGTCAGGGTTTTGTCCCCACCAACAGTCTACAATATATTAGTATTTTTTCTTAAAAAAAAATTATGAAAATAGTTGGTGGTTGGTGAAAATGGTGGGATTAATTTTTTGTTGATTGATTAATTGTCTAATCATTGCAGTTCTAAAGCCAATATTACAGAAGAGAGTTGTGATAATGGGTTTTTGTTTATGACACCAGTCACATTTACATTTTTAAAGCCAGTAGACTAAATAACGTCAGACAGAAGACTGGTTACTGTGAGCTAAAAGGAAACAATACAACAAACAAATCCAGCCTGTCACACTCAAACATCAGTATTCATGTTCCATCACTGCACAAATCAACACCATGAAAGCATAAGTGCATGTGCCAAACAACAAGCAACAGGAAATTACTGTAGCAAAGCCAACACATGATTTTTAATTCATTATTGATACCAAACACTACAAATTTTGCACAGACATAAGAGTAGCCAGCAAATAGTCAACCAGAAGCAGATCTGCAGAGAGCAACAAAATCATCCATAAATGTCAGCAGCCATATTTCTGAGCATGCAAAAAGCAATTGAACAGAGCCAAGACATCAACTCACAATAAGCATGTTAACACGAAAACTAAACACTTGTTGAAAGGGATTGAAGTGTCAAGTGTCATAGCGGAGGCTGAACTTCTGGAAGAACCACACAATTTCAAAGTGCTCAGACAGGAAACTTTGCTTCAGGCTTGAAATGATTTTATTATGATGAAATGTAAATAAAGTCCAAATATTATAGAAAATAATTATGTGACTTGGCTCCATGCAACACAAAACTGGTGCATACCCAGAGCCAACACAAAGTATAATGCTTAGCCTCAGGGCTGGTTACAAAACAACAACAAAGTGGAACGGAAATAAAATGCAAAATAAATCTGGCCCATAACACTCACTACTCAGACATCCTTAATCAGAACTGATCACAGCACAAATCAGCAGCATAAAAGCAGCATAATACACATAATACAAACCACAGCCAGAAGAAAATTAGCTCACTTACAACAAGAAATTAAAAGCAGAACATAGCAGCAACAAAAGAGCAACAAAAGCAACCAGCAGCCATATTTATGGGCATATAAACACTGACTGAACAGAGCAAAGATGTGTCCCACCTCCATTCTACATCTTAACTGTATACAGTATGCACTAAGATTTATAGAACACATGTTTTGAACAAACTCTACCGCTTTGTACAAACAGAAAATGATATGACATTATTTATTTTTGTTGTTTTCTTTTCCAAGATCCTCCTGGAGCTGTCTAACCAATATCTGCAAATTATATAGTTTTTTGCAGCTGTGAATAGTGAGTCCTTTTTGCATGGCATCGTGGTACACTGGTGTTTATCAGTACGACCAAACAACATACTCAGAACCTCCAGTGTGCAGCATAGAACTGGGACACACCTATGAACTCACAATAAGTACGTAAACACAAGCAGCAGACATTTACCTTGCTGAAGTGAATCAGTGATCGTCAGCAGAGTCCGTTTTGGGAGGAACCTCTACAGTTTCAAGCTGCATGAAAAGTAAACATACGAACAGCAGATAGTAACCCAATGTTAAAGAAAATAATGATGTGACAACACTGATGTTTACATGGTTAAAGCCAACATACAATATTACCCTTAGCTTCTAGACTGGTTACAGTGGAGAGGAAATACAATAACAACCTGGAGTCAAATGCAATGCAAAACCAATCAACACACTCAAACATCAGTATTTATTTTTCATCACTGCCCAAATAAGCAGCATGAAAGCATCATAATGCATGTGTTGAACTACAAGTAGGTAGCTCAGCAAGAAACAAGAAATTCATTCACAACTTGTACCGATTAAAATATTAGACATAAATTGAAAACAGCAGCATTAGAGCAAATATTGGCAGCCAGCACAAGCAAAGACATAAAACACAAGCAGCTGTGCAGCCATATTTCCAAGCACACAAACAGAAACAAGAGTTGAACTCACAATTAGCATGTTAGCACAAGCAGCAGATGTCTGCTTTGCTGAGGTAAAGCATTCCCTGCAGATCTCCACAGTGCTTCCAGGCTGTATGGACAGGAAACTGCATCTTCACCTTGATGTAGTTTGTAGTCAAACAGCTGATAACAGTCACAGGCCAGCAGCAGCTACAGCAGAGCACTAGTATTACTTCTCCAAAAAGCTGTAAAGAAGCAACATAGAAGACTTTTTATAGGCAAACTTCATGCTACATGAGCTACATGCTACTACATGCTGCAGGACAGCAACCATAACAGGGTGGAACTTCAACATTTTAATAATCCACCTTGTTGCAAAAGGGTGCGTTTCATATGTGTTGTGGGGAGTAGAGAGTCTGTCAGGTGACAGTGGAGCTGCAACTCAACTCCACACCCGGAAAAAAAAAAAAAGTTAGTTCACAGAAATTTACTGTATTATTTTACAGTTTTTTTTCTACATTAAGTGTAAATGCCATAAAACACAGTAAATTATTTTTATTAAAAATATCCATCATAAAAATTAAGGCTATAATCTGTAAATTAATATAATGGAACATTATAGTTTTTTTTAACAAGATTATTCAATTACTTAATGGTTTTGAATGTTCAATTACATTGAATTCTATGTAAAAATAAAAATAACTGTTGTAAAATAAAAACAAAAAAATTATAAAATATTGCAAGAATGTTAAATAAATGTGCACAATAAAAAGCCTGAACTAGCTCACAGGCTAAGTGTAAGTGTTAGTTTTGTTAGTTAATAATAAAGAAAAACACCAAATACAAATAAATAATTAAACACAAATAATTATAATTATTATCATAATCATCTTTTAAAAGATATAACAACAGCTGTATTTGCCCTCCACCACCTGTCTGTCAACACATCAGGTGCATATTATGATAAGGAAATAATGACATGTATATTTTAAAAAAGTATAATGTGCACAAATATATCTAAAAATGTTTAATGAATAACTACATTTTTAATTTGAGCAACCTCTTGAGATGTACCATCTCATTTTCAAAGGGGGTCCTCAAACAAATCCCTTATATTTCCCGTCAAGTGGCTCAAAAGCACTGTATGTATTCTGTGTCAGCTCCATTTTTTAAGTACTTTTTGTTTTTTTTAGGCACCATCAGATGGAAGTATTCTAGACGTCTTGTTTATCATTTTATACTCACTTTGGGATCTCCACTAGAAATAATGTTCTCAAGTTTGAACAATGTTTGGTTGCACAGCACAAATTTGCAATGACTGACCCAGGGGAGCTGAAGAGGTTAAAACTGAGATTTTCAAAAATGCTTTCAAGTTATTAGGCTTCCTCCATTTTTTAGAAAGTTTGATTTGCTGGCTTACACGATTTACCCCTTAAATAAATAAAAGTTTGCCCTCACTTTGACCATTATTTACATCAATCCCTGAGCGGGGCTGTGAGCCAAACTCAGTTCTTAATCTTTAAAAGTCACACAGTAGTGAAGCACAAGTTAAGACATAAGTCAAACACAGAAGCCTTGAATCTCCCCCGTCACACAATCATCCATCCTGTAGTGTTTGAAATATCACAGCTCACAGCGATTCAACATAACTGTCATTTAAACTCACACATTTTAAAGGACAGCATTCATCATCAACCCTAAACAATCTGATTGACTTCAAATGAATATGAAAAGTCATCTATAGCAAAACTGCAGTGATGTTATCAGTGATCCATGTATCTGTGAAACTCATGCTGCCGGCTCTCGTGTAGGTTGCAGGTTTGGCTCAGAGACAAACAGGGACATTATTGGTGCAGTGATGAGGCATTTATGTATTCTGCACTCCACTCTGAGACCTGCAGAATTGATGGGGGGGCTGGCTGATTGCAGTGCAGATGATAAATGATTCTACACATGCAGATAAAATATCACCAGCAATTTGCCATGTCTAAAATATCCACAGCCACACACGTGCTGTACTGAACTGTACTGCATGCTGCTGGAGATATCAGAGCTGTAGTTAGAGCTTTATGTGATATAAAACTATTAACTTTGATTATTAATGTCACATCAGCAGCCAAGTTAAAGCTGTTTACATCAGGGATTTGCAATATCTTGCTGTGAAATCCATAATATTCACAAGTCATTTCAATAACATACAGTACGACTAATATAATTTCAAATGAAGACATGATAGAAGAATTAAGTAGTCATGCAGGATTATAGGAGCAAGTTATGAAGAATATATGGATTTAAACTGCCCAGTTATGGATCAAAAAGATTACAGCCAGCCAGTTAGGAAGAGTTAAGTGAATTTTACTTTGAGTCATAAAGTCTCAAAGAAGTTTATGGTCTGTACAACATACAACAACTTCTATCCTTTGAATCTCGGATAAAGAAAAACTCCAGACAAAATAAAAAACCTTTAATAAGGGGAAAAATTGAGGAAGAGCAACAGAGGAGGGATAACCACACAGGTTTACATGTACTGTACATGTATTTTACATGTTAAACAGCTAGAATGTGTCATTGTTTATCTGTCATTGTGAATTGCTGTCATTATTTTTTGTATTTATATTACAGAAAAGGGCAGTTTTTGGACACAGCGTGTGGACAAAATAGATGCAAATGCATTTCTTCACTGTCTTGTGTCCAAAAATACAATTTCTGGACACGTTATCATGAGTGAAAACTGAGTTCAATCCTGGCTGCTGTTGGGATACACCCTCTTCCTCCTCTCTCTCCATGTTTCCCGTCTGTATTCTCACTATCCAAAAAAGGCAAAATGCCTAGAAAAAAGAAAAAAAAAGAAAAGAGGCCACAGTTACAGTTCAATTCAAACATATACACTGCAAGATTAAAAAATCTGATCACAAAAATATTGATTTTTGTGTATTTTTCTGTGTATCATTTTTGTGTATTTTTGAATATTTTTTGTGTATTATAATCACAAAAATATTGATTTTTGTGTATTTTGTGTATTTTTTGTGTATTATGATCACAAAAATATTGATTTTTGTGTATCATTTTGTGTATTCTGTGTATTTTTTGGTGTATTTTTGTGTATTTTTTGTGTATTATGATCACAAAAATATTGATTTTTGTGTATCATTTTGTGTATTCTGTGTATTTTTTGGTGTATTTTTTGTGTATTATGATCACAAAAATATTGATTTTTGTGATCATTGACTTAATGTGAGGATGAATGAACTGTGTTTCTCTCACTTCAAGCATGAAAGAGCAAAGGAGAAACATTTTAAAGGGAAATTAGAAATTAGGGAAATTAGAGTTTTCATGTTTCCAGTTTGGATGCTGTAGAAATAAATCCAAATCTCAGTATTTCTGCAATTACTGCATATTTGTTAATAATCAATAAATAAAAAATGTCTGCACCTTATGTGCTGGTCCTACAGTAGCTTGCAAATATACAGTACCGTATATATATATATCCATGTTATACATTTACTGTGTAGTTATAATGCATACTTAACATACATTGACACATAGAGGTAAAAAGATGAGTTTTTATCTTTTTTTAAAGGTTTTCTTGGTTGAATCCCATTAATGCTAAGTACAGATGCCTCCCAGCATGGTGCACTCATCAACCGTCTCACTGATATCACTGAGCGATTGGCTTTTTTTTTCACTCAAGCTCAGTATCATAGAAACAGGACTCTTAATTGGACAAAGACAGATTAATGCCACAAGCACTTAATAAGTGTGAGAACTGACTCTAATTTCTTGAACCCTAAAGTAAATCTCTGCAGACGAATAAACCGTATGAACTTTTTCACCATGCTCACTAACCAGACCAATCTTCATTCATTTCACAAAGTAATTAATGACTAATTCTATGATCTGTGGGCTTTGTAACGTGACTAATTCATTCCCTCTCACTCCTCCTTACTATGTATGAATTCACAGAAAGTGGGCAAACATAGACGAGCCATGCAGGACAATTCAATTCCCAATTTTACCACATAAATACTTGACAAGATTATTATCTAGCGTCAGGGAACAGTTTATGAATACAATTTCATTCTTGAATCCCTCCAAATATTGAAAATATTGAAATTAGATCAAGTCAGAGGTAGCTCCTGATGTGCATCTGTAGTAGAAAAGTCAGCTGCAAGCCTCAGGCGCTCGGTTTGGATGGTTTTCAAAAAGATGGGAGTCTAACGTCTTAATTAACTGAGCAGTTCATTTTCACTGCAGTCTTCATAAGTAGCTGAGATGAACTAAAAAGCAGCAGATCCAACAGAACTACCTGATCAACTGACAGAGCACACAGGTCACACAGAAGAGAGAGTCAAGATAGAGTCCTGATATAAAGGAACTTGTCTGCTGGGGATTAGATGACTGGGTTTCAAACTGTCCACTGACGGCTTGATCTGTAGCCCACAGCTGGGAACAATCAGCTGATGGTATCTGGAGAGAGAAGTGAAAAGGGAATAAAGAAGCTCTCAGAGTACAGAGCAGGGGCAAAGTACAGCAACGGTTTCTGTCACCAATGTGCACCAGTTAGCAGGAAAGTGTCATTATTTACTACTCTCCTGTTTACAAACCTGTATCATCTCACTGCTGATGTGATATGACTTTATGAATCATATCACGTCATAAAAATAATGCTGGCATTATTCTATGTTTTCCTTACTGTCAAGAAATCTCTTGAAAAGGCCAAAACTAATAATGTGTCAGTCGATACTCTCTGACTTCCTGCCCTGTCTGCCGCACTCAGCTCCAAGCCCATTGGTTCCTACTGTAGACATATGTCTTTAAAAACAGCTCATAGATGTATTTTCTATATTTTAAAAAGGCTATGCATAGTAGCTTTTATCAGATGTTACTCACACAGGAGGAAATATCACATTTGTTAGGGACTATTTTCAGTGGCGGATGAATCCACATTCGGTGCTCTAGTGAGTATTTCTGGCAGCAGGAGCAGTGTGTGTGTGAGATTGAGTCAAAATAAACTACAGTGTGTGTGTCAATGAGATAATTTGGGGTCAATGCTCGGCCTCTTTATTGCATCCAGCCATCAACAGCAGAACACATAACACAGGACCCGAAGGGAAAAAGTGGAATTTCTATTGCTGATACTATCGTCTGGTCCGGACATTTCCACATCGGAGCACTTCATTTTCTAACGCTAACTTCATACAAGTTAAACAAGATCACTGTTATAAGTCTTTTGAGCAGTTTCTAAAGAAACTACTGCGCCCATAATCTTTGTAATGAACATGTCACCCAGTGCAACGTTAGACAGTAGGAGTGTGCCCGAATACAAATACGTTATTCCGCAAAGTACAAATAGTGGGGTTTCTTACGAATATTTGTTTCATACAAATATTTTAAAAATTATTTGTTTTCGGGAAGGAAAAAAACATGTTAAATACCAGTGCACAGGTTGGTTACATCACTATCTCAGTGTCTCTCCTCTGCTCCACTGTTACATCTATCAGCAGGTCTCAACGAGGGGAGTCACATCCACCTGCTACATGACGCACATTTCCTAATTTGGACATCACTCCTGGAGTTGGGGGTGTTCTCCAGAGATAAAGGTGAACTACTGACACAAATGAAGTGCTCCCAAGGGAACACTTCATGAACACTTATTGTAACACTTTAATTTTCTAAAATTAAAAGCATAATAAAAACAAAAACAGGATTTTTAAACCTCTTTCCACTTTTAGTCGAATACAAATACAAATAATTTTGCTGCCTCAGCAAATACAGATACAAATACAAATAATAGGCCCTCTGCACAACCCTATTAGATAGTTCAGGATTTGGACACAAGGCTTGTTAGTAGATCAATTCATTGTTAGTTTTGGTCTTTTCAC
Organism: Thunnus thynnus; assembly: GCF_963924715.1. NCBI lineage: Eukaryota > Metazoa > Chordata > Actinopteri > Scombriformes > Scombridae > Thunnus > Thunnus thynnus. The sequence goes on along the minus strand of NC_089533.1, from coordinate 3,686,288 downwards.
AGGATTTAGTGAATAAATAGAATGGTAAATGGACTGCATTTATATAGTGCCTTTCTAGTCTTATCAACCACTTAAAGCACTTTACAATACATGCTGACAGTCACCCATTAACGCACACATTCATAGACTGATGGCAGCTATCGGAAGCAATTTGGGGTTCAGTCAAGAACGTCATCAGCCTTGTCTTGTAAGATGGCACACAAGTCTGGGAACTCATAGACAATGAGCTCTTCATGGTTCACTTTCATCTTAATCAATCAATCAATCAAACTTTATTTATATAGCATTTTTCATACAAGTCAAATACAATTCTACGTGACTTATTCACAGGATGGTAAATATGGATTGAGGGACTAATGCACACCAAAAAATTAAAATAAAATCAATGAATAATACAAGAAAATAATAGATTAGAAAGAAAAAGATTTAATAAAACCAACTTTAAAAGAATTAATTCAACAAGACAACAATAAATATAGCTAAATGGTAACAGAACAGTTAAAATAATAACAGAAAATATGAGCAATAAAAGACATAGCTCAAAATAAAATTGTAAGCCACAGACAACAGTCACCTAATAGTTTCAAAGGTCACTGATAAACAGGTCAGAGTTGACTGCAACGCAAATGGCAGTGAAAAAGCAAGAAACACTCGCCGAAACACCAGTCCCATGACAGAAGAAGAAGCTGCTGTTGTTTCAGCAGCTCTAAAGACAGAGAGTCGACACACAGCAGAGGGAGGCAATAATAGGTCAATATAGCTTCTAATGAAAAATACAATGCCTCCGGATATTGGAGATATGTGGAAAAATGTAATTACTGAAGTCTTTTTTGACTCGTGCCTTCAGCCCAGCTGCTTCAGTTTGTTTACTCCGTCTACTTTACCCTTCACGTTTTCTCCCAGACCTGCTTAACCCACAGACAATGTGTTAGTGATGTGTTTAATCAAACCACCTGGATCGGTTAGAGTTGGCAGAGAGCCAGACTTCACTCACTCCCTCTCTCTCTCACACACACACACACACACACACACACAAATACACACACACACACACAATGACCCGTCGCAGCCCTTCTCATTAGCTCAGTCATGATGTGTGGACCCGGGCTGACCAGCTGAGCTAAGTTTCTGCAGAGACCAAGGCCTGCTGTTTGTTTGATGAATCCTTGAACCCCGCTTCCACCGCGGGAATGACAGCTCTGCGGATGGAAACACAAAGCCACGAGGGTGAGGGTTGGAGGTGTTGGGGGTGGAGGTGTTGGGGGGGCACATGAAAAGTATTTTTAACTTTTATCTAACTAAATCACACTTACAAAGGCGAGGAGAACACACAAGTCAACTGTGTCACTTTTAAAAGATGTCTGATAATGAGCACCTTTATTATGTGAGGTTTCAAAGCCAAATGATGCAACTGAGATCCAAAGATCAAACAGTTGTTGTTGCACTGCAGGTTTATCAGTCAAACACGGACTGACATCAATAGTGAAAACCAAAACCTGGCGTCCTACATACAGGTGATGAGGCCTGAGTCACAAACATCTGTCAGAAATACAGTTATAATTTGAATTTCTTTATTTTTCTTTATGTTTTTTGGACTTATGGAGAAGGAAATAACTAAGGCAAGGAGGACTTATCCTACAGCCTGATTAAAAATATTTAAAACTAGAAGAAAAATGTATGTAAAGAAAGGAGTGGCATTAAAATTTGTAGGTTTCTCATGTAAAGAAAGTTTTTGTAATGTCACATTTTTTTTTATTGTAGTCTAGTGTATGATACAAAACCTCAAAGTTTGGTAGAAGTGAGGACTGTGAAAACATTTCATCTTAAATTTCATATTATTATTTCACATTCTAATTCTTTGACAGTCTTTGACAAGCATCTGGTAAGTGAAGGACTAAACGTGTGTGTGTGTGTGTGTGGTATCAGGGTAGTCATGTCGATGTAGTTTTGAGGAATAGACTGGATCCATTTCATCAGGATATGTGGTAGCTTTTAATTGTATGAAGCCCAGAGGAGGAGGGGGGGGAGGTGGGATGTCTACGTAAGGTCAGAGGGTACAGTAGATTAGGCTAATGGAAGTCTGAAGTAATGCAGTAAGGCAGAGACTGGTATGGATTGCAGCAACACTGTTGACCCCTCAGAGCTGCCAATTCTAAAATGCAGAACTGATATGCAGAAGGAAAAAGATCAATACTCCAATCTATGTATGACCATTTTTCAAAACTATCCAGTGCTTCGGAGAGCATTTCTGACAGGTCAGCTTCAACAGCAAATATCTAAATGACAAATGCTTTAATATATGAAATACATCATATATTTAGATATTTAATTTCATTTATATTTTTATATATTTATTTGTATGAATATGGCACAGATAATTACAGTTTTTATCATTCATATGAGAAATGGTTAATTAAAGACTTAGTCGCACCTTGCTGTCTGCTGTCACCTGTCGCTATCTTGCTATCTCGCTATCTCGCTACTGCCAGTCTGCCTTCATGTACCTGCATGTCTTATTGTGGTTCTGCTTTTATTGTGTCAGACTAATTTATGTGTTTTACATACTGTGCATGCTTTTTGTATCTGTGCTTCTGCTTTGCATGTTCTAGTTAGTGTCTAACGATGCAGCTCAGTGTGGTTTTATTCTAACTTCTTTTCTATTAACATTAATATCTTCATGTTTTTATTGTCTTGCATATCTTATATCATGAGTCTCTGTGTTGTTTTAAGGATGTCCTGAATGATGTTTTTTATTAATATTATATATGCTCTTCTTTCTTCATTTTATTAATTGTTCCGCATGCTTATAAATGACCTCAGTAACTTTGTAATTTCAATCTCAGTTTCATATTCTTTAGGGTGACTCTGTAACATCTGTCCAGGGACTACAGATGAAAAATAGCCTCTTGGCTAACTCTGGCGCATTTACAGCAATGTTTATTAATGTGCACTGTCCCTGTTAAATAAACAAACAAATAAAAATTAAAAAAAAAAAAATAGAAACATATTTTTTTATATGACCATTTTAGACTGGTCTGTAGTGTTAGGCCAGTCTTAATTTTGCTCATAGATTAGACTGTTTCGCAAAATTAAATACTCGCTAATTTTAAGCCAATTTTAAGGACACTTTACCTCCAGGCTAACTTAGGCCTAAGACCCATGTTACCATGGTAACAATCAGTGACACCAACTGACCTGCAGAACCAAGCAAAAAAAAGAGGAAAACATTTCTTTCTTTGCGTCTTGTACCATGTTTTTATATCTTTTTTGAACATCTTTGATGTTCCTCTCAACTGTGGGATTAACATCATTCACTGCTGCTGTAATTTTTTTCCATTTCAGATTTTTTCCAAGTATTTTACAAGTAAAATGTCCTTGTAACTTAAATTCCTCCAATAGACACATCAGCCATTTTTTCTTTGTTTTGAAAAAGGTTTTAATTTACCCAGAATTCATTGCACCGTAGTCCTACTTAAGATAGTCAAGAACTAAACTGCTTTGTGCAACGGATGAATTTAGACGTCTATCTGAAGTCTGACTATCTGTTATATCTAAGCCATTGTCAAAGTCTATCTTCATCATTAAAGCTGGATTGTATGTCAGTTCTGCCCCCTTCATGTACTGTATGTAAACTATATATCTCTTTACATTATGAGGTCCAGTAACTACATCCTCAATAATAAACCACAACTAAAATATAGTTAAATAATATAGTAATTGAAAACCTGTCTGACAGCGTCAACATATTATTTATTTGAGTGGCAGGAATTGGTTATATACAGATGGACATCTTCCCTTCTTCAGGACAGACATTCATTTAATCCTAACATTTATTTAAGGCCCTTTTACACTGTAATTTTGAGCTGTGTGAGATGAAAGTTGACTATCGTGAAAGAAACGTGGTGAAATCTTTGGTCTTCAAACCAAAACAGTGCTCCTAGATCTCACTGTGAGACTCGTCTACTGATGGACGAATGCAGAGGTTTTGCAACAAGAGACAAAAAACTTGAAATTTAAGAGCAAATTCTCACAATGTGACTGCTGCTGTTGTCACACAGTCTAAAGGAGCTTTTACTGTAGGTAAGCCAGTCCCAGGCCCCTAATCGTGCATGCTGTCTCACCGATAGGGTTTACTGGGACACTTGAATGGAACAGAGCCATTAGAGCCAACTGAGCTTCTCCTGAACTGCAGTCAATTTAGGTTCCTCTGACTGAGGAAAGTCAGTACAAAGCATATTAGATACCACACTGTATCATCACTGACTAAATATCTGAATTCTGCAAGAAAAAAATAACTCAAAAATGTAATATTTATGTCTTATAGCATCCAAAGAAACTGTGATATAAAAATGCATTAGATCTAAATAAAATAATAAATATGGTCAAATAAAATGATGCCTCTTGAATTTATCAATCAACAAAGATGTCCTTTATGTCCATCACAAACGTGCACAAATCCTGACTATCTATGAAATGACAATGGATAGATGAAATGAAGCAGTTTAAGTCTGTAGAGGATGGATTCATAAGCCGGAGAGACAGACGTGGTTCCAGGCTGCGGGCATCCAGCCAGTCCTCCGGGCCCACAGGGCATCAGCATTACGTTATATCTGCAGGCAGATGCCTTGGCATCTGGGCCCAGGGTTAGTAAGCAACCATCAGCGTGTGCTGGTGCTGAGCGAATGCCAGGCTTCTGGGCCAGCCGGTAAGCAGGGCCAGAAGCCCTCAGCGGAGCAGATTGGTGGCCATGATGGAGCCTGATTTCCATCATCCATTATCCAAGGCCTGCAGATAAGTCAGGGTCCCATAGGAGCCTTCCTCTGAAGTGTACTCTCAGGAAAAGATGGCCGCCCAAATGTGAGGGTCTGTGGTGCCAGAAGAGCAGGGGAATGAAATGACGCAAACAGAAATAGTGCTGGCAGCTCTCTGCTTACAGTGGCTGTACTGTATTCTGGGTTTAGATTATGTCATCATTTAACTGCATCATTTGACTGATCCATACGTCAAGTCCCAGGCGAAGATAGAACAAGAAAGTGCAAGAGTTAGTTAAATGATCTTGTTGAAATCCATTAAAAATTTCAGAATCTATAATTATGCAAATATTTTTCATTTCAGAGGTTTAACTGTTGGACACAAGATGTCTCCTACTTCACTGTAAAGTCTCAGTGTTTGTGCACAGGACGCTTCAAGTTTCCACATCACACTTGTGCAATTTGCATATTTGACCAGCATTGGCTTCCAAACTCTTTGTGAAGTCACAAATCATGCACGTAGTCCTGCCCCTTAAAATTTGAGCATAGTTTCAGCAGATGAAAGTGAAAACAGCCTTCCAGTGTCAAACAGAACATCATTCTGCACAGTGAAGCTTAAACATCCAACTGAAGAAACAAGAAGAAAAACATGTTTTTGAGTGGAGGGGGACTTATTGGAATGTCTTATTACCTCTTACCTTGTACTGACAACAAAGATAAGCCCATCCTAGCATTTTATACCCTTTATACATTAATTCATGCTTTAATTTCATCACAACTTGCAACCCTATTGCCAGACAAGAACATAAATATTGGATGTTTCTGCAAAACTGCTCAATAAATCTGAAGAATTTTAAGGTTCAATGCCATGCTTTCAGTTTTTTTCTTTCTAAAATATCTGCACATGGCAACTATGTTATAGTTAAGGTTAGAGAAAGAATGTGGTTTTGGTAGAGTGTGTGGTTAAGGTTAGGCAACTGAAGACTGAAGTTAGACAAACAATCTGCACACTTTACTGACGGCTCCCATCTGGTCTGTTGAATCTACTGGGAGCTATCTCAGTTTCCTTATTTTTATTCTAGCGCCTGCACACTCTGTTTGTTCTGTTTGGTGAAACAGGTCACAAGCAGGAAGGACAGATTAAGTGATGCTGAAAATCCGTAGCTTTCCAAGCACAATACTTCCTGGAATGCCAAACATTTACAATTTGTTTTTAAAGCACTCAGTAATTTAGACATTGCATATTAGATCTGCAGCCTCACATTCAAATCATGTCTCAAATGCCTTTTTTTCCCACAGCTTTTAATGCTTGATGAAACGTGTCCTTGTTTACTATGCATTATTCTTTGTTTTCAATTATCAAATATGTTGTTTGTACATCACTTTTCCAAATTATGAGACATATAAGTAAATTATATATGAATACTTTATTTATTATGGCTCAATAAATAGTATAATAACTGACATATGAAAATCTTTTTCCTTGGGCGCAAAACTGTGATAGTTGACCTTTTTGTCCAGGCATTTGACATCTGTGTCCTTGAAAATTTGATGAAAATGAAGACCATATGGCCTTACTCTGAAAGTCCCAAGCCAGTTTACATTTTTTTCTTTAATCATTCACTTTCTGCGACCACTTTTTGCCATCTGGACCCGGCGTTCAAAACCAGTGACCTGCTGTTCACAAGCATTTCTCTGCATTGTGACGGCGGTGATGATACGTCCGCCATCGGCTTGATCATGCAAATTAAATGACCTTAACTCTTTCAGATTTTTTGATGTGACAGCTGAAAGGAGAGTTGTGGAAAGATGTGTTTTAAAGTGTATTCTTTTGAATATTTTACATTTCAAGTCCACCTCTCAGTGTGAGCTCTTTTTTCATGTCAAGTGGACGTGTTTAATCCCAGAAAACATTATATAAAACCCTAATAATAATAGTAATAATAATAATAATAATGAAAGCCACACGATCCTCCTTCTGTTTTTTGGGGGGGCAATTGACTTACTGACCCTGTGACATTGATGAGTATTCATCCTCCATTAAAGTGGCATGCTATTCATTAAGCTGCAGTTTGATCAATTAACACAAAAAGCAGTGGCTCGAGACCATTTGCAAACACAATTGATTTTATGACCTCCGCTGGTTCTCCTCCCTCCTCCTTTAAGCCATATTCATGTTACTAATGTCATGCCACTTATCTGCTCTGCAGCACAGCTCACTTGCATTCAAATTAATATGTGTTCATGTGAGCGGCGTCTTACAGAAACCTCATCATTAAACCTCTAAATAAAACACATACGAAGCATCTAAAAAATGGGGAAGTCAGGCAACTTTACAAAATTCTTAAGAAGTATCTCTTTTTTTCTGTACTTTTCTTTTTTGTAAACAAATTAATTTTGACAACAGACATTTTAAGGCACACACACACACACACACACACAAACACACACAGGCACATAGCTTCTGGTATCGTTCTACTGTCCTCTTGAGCCCTGCTTTCGTCCACAGAGCGGCTCCTGAATTCTCGGAACATCCACACTGAATAAATTGCCTCACACTCCATAAATTTTCCCAGATGCTAAGAGTCACTTTGAGAATACAGTGGGAGCTGTATTGGGGGTGGTGTGAGGGTCAAAGTGTGGATAAGAATAAAAATAAGACAGAGTTCACCAGATAGAGGAAGGCAAGGGGAGAAAAACCTAATATCTATACTTTATGCAAAGAGTGCTGCATATAAAACAGGCAACTTTAGCAATTGTCCAAACATAGGAAGAAAATATGTGTATGCAAATATTGAAAAGGTAAGTAACTGAAACATTGTATTCAAAATACTGAATTATGGAAAGGTTAGGAATTATTTGACAATAGTAACAGGTTTCAACTAAAACTGTCCTTTGAAGGCTGATTCCAGTACTTATACTTTTTAATTCAGTCGGGGACCCATGAGCTTTTTTGCTACATAATACAAGAAATCTCTGTTTATATAGACTTATAATTGGAAAAGTGGAAATAGCACTTAGCACAACCATATTAAGACATTAAAACTCTCAATTAATAGCCAAAGTGATGACAACAAAAATCCAATATTCATTTGTCCTGATGTAAAGTCTGATGAAACAGTTTCCTTAGAATCACATTAGGTTCAAGACTGCTAACAGACAAATATAGCAAGAAAACAAAATCCTTGTGCAAGTCCTACTACTGCATATCAGTATTAATCATTTTATCAATTTTCTTGCATGATATTAGTCTCATCTTTGAAAAACTTGTCCTATTGACAATTGTTTTCTTGGCTTGGATGGACGTCCTTGTACTTTTATTAGCTAACATTGATGATTATTCTATTACAGGCAAAATAAGCCCAGAAATAATGGAGTAATATCCTCCACTAAAGCTACAAAGCGAATTGGATAGTAATGAATTGGGAAGTGAAATGGGACTTTTTGTCCTGGACTGCTCTTAGTAAGTTTAACGCCAGTTCAGTCTGCCAAAAAAAAAGACTTACATGTCACAGAACTGAAGTGAGTTTCTGTATGTGGATAGACTGTTAATTTGATCTGTAGAGAATAGATCTGCCCATGAACCTAATTCAAACCCCTGATTCCAGTGACATCTATCAAAGTCAACTTAGAGATGAGTTATAATGAGACACCACCTGCACAGGCAAAGTGTGTAGCAGCTTTCTACACATGTTGTGTCACTTATATCATTATATCTGTGGCATTTGCATCAGTATTTGCTTGGATTTTTACAAACCTGCATGAGCCTAAATGCAGGTATCCAGAGGTCTCAGAGGATCCACTGATTTAGGGCCAGCTCACGAATCATCCTCAACCACTGTGAGAAATTCCCAAACTCACAAAGGAAGGGAGGTATTTCAATATTGATGCAATTGCACAATGCAGTATGACATTATGATGCTGTCAGGCCAGTTTGAGCCAACATGTGACTGTATTTTGAAGCTCTGGAGGCTGCCTGTCATGTGGAGCAGCAAATAATGTTTCCTTTTGAGCACAGTGTCTAAACCCACCAACTGAAATGAATACAAAACGATAGAGAATGTATATCTACAAGTGTTATAGCAAAGGTTTGACCAGTGTGTGTGGGGCTGCTGGTCAGTCAGGCCAATGTTTTTTAAATTGGACATCAGCTGATCAGTGTCATCCACCTCTAATGTCATCTTATATTGACCTTCAAAATCCCATATCAGTCATATGCTTCCTCTCATCATGCACTTAATCTTCTGGCGTTGCATGTCTTGTGCAAGGGCAATGGGAGTGCTTTAATGGGGTCCTCCCTTCCTCCTCCATTTCATTTACCATGTCTATGAGAGGGACATGAAAGGAGGACATGCCAGATCATTATGGAGAGCTATTTCCTTTCTGGTAATGAGACAGTGCCACAGCCAAGGTTAAGCAAAAAATGAGAAAAATTCTGTTTCGCATCCGTTGATTCACCTTTTCTTCAGAGTTCATTTGTAAGAACATTGTTGAGACTGTGTTTGTATGCACGCTGGAAGCCTGTAGGTAATCAAGATAAAATCAATACAAGCTTAATGTTCCCTGAAGAAACCCCAATGTCAACATGTTTGTCCATTTAACCTTTTTTTTTTTAAAGGGATGGCTTAACAGGATTACTTTACTGAATCTGTAAACTGAAGGGACTGATTAATATGAGACACTTCCTCTATCTGCAAAAGATGATGATAAGGGCAGCTTTGACATAAAAGGTTGGGTTAACCAAATATTGCTAGTTTGATGTTCAAACCAGCACGATAAATCTTACCTGGGAGGTAATTGAGAACCATTTGCCCATTTGTCTATAATAACCACTGGGTTGCCCTTGAGCAAGGTTCTTAACTGCTGGATGTTGCAGTGGTGCTGCTCCATTGGAAGTGGTGTTCCCTTTTTGTTATTTTTAAAATGTAAATTTAACCAGGATATGCCTCCACTTTAAGACATATTTGCCCAAAAATACCTACCCAGTGCCTCTTTGGTTATCCCAAGTGCCTTTTTTGTCCAAACATGGGCGTAAACATGTATTCTTTCTTCTTTTGTAACATCAAGTTAACAACTAAGGAGTAATACAATTGTTAAACTTTCCAAGTATTGATTTTATGTCGGGAGAAAATGACAATCAATCATCTGTCCACTAAGTTGGACAAACTCCTCGAAAAATGCGTGTTTAAGTTCAAGTTCAAAGTTCAGTTTTATTTTTTCATGCCTAAAGAGGAATAAAAACACTTCGGAAAAAAATCCTGACTGAGGTTATCATAATTCATGCATGAAAGGATTGAAGTTTTTATACCAAACATAATGTTAAATTATGGTATTCTGGAAATTATAAGGCTTAGTATAATTACACTGAATAATTTAAGTGCTATATATGCACACATACCAATCATGGGTCAGAACATTGCTAAATTTGGCTGAATTATAAAAGCCGAAAGTGGCACTAAATTGCTGAGCTGAGCCAAATTATCTCTAAAGAGCTCCCCAAAAAGAGTCAGAATTTGCATCACTATTCTGGTCGACCCAACTGCCCCTCTAGTCAGTTCATATGCCCGTATGGTGAGCCAAAGTGCCCTTTTATTTGATCCAAATGCTCCAAAGTGCCCTTCTGCTCCATCCAAATGCAGAACCTCTAGTCAGTCCAAATGCTTCACTGGACATCACCACTGCCCCTCTAGTCAGTCCAAATGCCCCTGTGGTCATCTCTACTGCCCCTCTAGTCATTCCAAATGCTCCTCTGTTCATCATTACTGCCCCTCTAATCAGTTCAGTCCAAATGCTCCTCTGGTTATCTCTACTGCCCCTCTAATTGGTCCAAATGCCCCTGTAGTCATCTCTACTGCCCCTCTAGTCAGTCCAAATGCTCCTCTAATCATCTTTACTGGCCTCTATTTGGTCTAAATGGGTCCTATAATACCTGTGTTCCCTTTTACTCGATCCAAATACTCCTTCCAAAGTGCTCTTCTGGTCTGTCCCAATACTCAAGTAATCGTCAAGCCTAAATGACCTTCAAGTCAACCCAAGTACCTTTCTAGTCAGTCCAGATGCCCCAGTAATTGGCTGATGTGACCCTCTGGTCAGCTCTCCTGCCTTTCTAGTTGACCCAAATACCCCTGAAGTTGTTTCAGATGCCCCTGCAGTCTTCTACTCAGTTTAAATGCCGCCTTGGTCAGCTCAAGTGCCCATGTGGTGCTTTTTTTCCACCCTATCTACCTTCTTTATCAAAATGACACTAGACAAACACCAGAGTGTTCCTGCCTAGCAAACTCTGGATAAATAAAGTGTAAAGAAAATCAACAACAGCCGTTTCAGTGGATATTAATCAGCTGTTGTGTACCAACATCATAAACTACTTGCAACATCTCAAAACTGTCTTCAAGGCCAGGAAATGTAGTTACAGTACCAGTGTCATAAAGCATATCCTCAGCTCCCTCTTCCTCTAGACAATGCAATCCATCAGTTTGGCTTGATCCATGAATTGTTTTCTGCTCCGTAGTTAATGAGCCTGCAGTCTGGCAACAAGGAATCGACTCATCCTCATACTCTCCTATGGATTTCACCATCATAGACATTACAGATGGTTGACTCCTGATCATTTTTGTTATTGATTTTCTTCACAAGGCCAAATGTGACTCAGTGTCGACGCAGGAGAAATGACCACATAAATCTGCTGTGATACATGCAGTACGCAGGAGGTTCCACTCTGCAAAATTTACTCATTCTGCAGCACAGACAGAGATGACCGATTAGGAGAGCAAGGATCAGGCTAACATTTTTGGGTGGAGATGAAAAGAAAAGAGGACTATACTTAAAATGACATTTCAAGTTTGGAGTTTAATTGAAGTTGTTGATCATTTTAATCCTCAACTGCTTTAAGAGACTGTATTCCAGTGCTTTTCTCTCATACCCCTTTTCCACTAACATGGACCAGGTTCTGTTCTGGTTTGCAAACCTAATTTTGAACCATTTGGAGCATTTCAACCAAAAATAAAATTGGTTTGTACCGTTGAAAGTAGGTTTCCCAGCTGGAACCAAAAAATAGAAGGTTTTCCTTGACCTGGACTGCAAACTGCCATGACATAAATGAGTGAGTCATTAATTCTACAGGTTGGAAAGTCGAGTGAAAAAATTGTCGAAAAAAAGAGCATGCAGAGTTCTGCCTACGAAACCCAGCCCTTGGTGATGATTTGGTCATCTCTTGAGTTTCAGGAAAAGCTAGAAGAAAGAGTAAGCTGTATGCTGGGTTCACTCAAACGCAAGAACAAATGATAAACAAACTAAAAACACTTAAGAAGGATTACCAAGACTCAAAAACAGAGTTGTCAAAAAGTGGAGCTGGACAGGGTAATATGTTACCATGTTATGATCTCCTTGATGATGTGATGAGTCAGAGACCAGCAAACCAGATGACTGGGACCACAGCTGAGTCCAGCAACATTGCATCCCCAATCTACATGGGCATACAGTCACAGTAGGTTGACTGCATTATGTTGTCTTTTTATACCACTCATTGTACATTGTGTATAGATAATTGTAATTTATGTTGATTAAATATGTAACTTGGAATAATTCCATTAGCCTACATGTTGTTCCGTTATTACATTTCCATCACTATCTAAATTTCGGTAGGTGATATGATGTAGGGGGTGTGATGTCTGCAAGGCTGTGCAAACATCTTAAATATATTACAATATTCTGTCTTTTAAATACATGTGCAAAGTTTATTTTGGGAAACATTGTAGGTTGGTGACTTTACTGTCAACTTTAAGCATGCCCAAATTTCCAAGCTTTTTACATACTGTACATTCGCCTTACATGTGATGTGTAAGTTGACTTAAGATTGCCTTTAGAATTGTCCAAGATCAGGGACATCTCCACCAGTAGACTTACTTCTGATACTGAGCCCTGTGCCAGTAGACCCTGGTACCAGTGTTGCTTCTGAGGAGGGAGAAATCCCTGAAGAACAGGAGTAACCGAAGACAAGAGAGTGTGAGTATGTTGGGCAGCGTCTCCTGTATTTTTCCAGGGTCAGTTTATAACCATTAGATGTATCTGACCTGCTACTGAATATTCAGAAAGTATATTGTTCCCATACATAGTAATTAACGTAAAATTATTTCTGCATTGATTAATAAAAGTTTTCTTTTTATACCAATGCTGTTATTTTACTCAGAAAAAAAGGAAGAGACAAGACGTCCAGGATGTCCTTGAGTATATAGAGAGAGTGGATGACAGAGCTAAGGAGAGAGAGGACAGGATGTTGAAATACATGCAGCAGTCTGCCACTTCTCCGCTGGGGCTGGTTGAAAGGATTGTCACTGCCATAGAGGGAATCCGAATCAGGAAGAGGATCAGAATCAGTAATTACTTTTATTTGAACTGTTACTTTTGTTTAAAAAAAAAGTTGTCTGACATTTGGAGTCAGTTTGTTTCTTTTTAAGTTTGTTATCTTGACGTTTCTTTGTTTACATTTTTATATTTCTATATACTTTATACTTGATTTTCAATTACTTATGTTAAGATACAGTGTTAAAGAATATTTTTAACGATGTTTTTTTTTTTTTACCACAGACATTTACACAGTCTCTTTTTATTTTCATTTGTTACATTTAAAAAAGGTATTGCAGATAGTCCTATTTTCTTTTAATTAAGAACTTTGCTACAATATTGTGTACAGTGAAATGCCAAAAATGCAACTACTCTCTCAACTATGCTACATAAAAACAGTGTATAATAACTAAATATATACAGAATGCATATGCATATTTGCAAAAAAAAAAAATAAAACAATATGTACAGCACAATTCTTCTCAGTCCATCAGTCAGAGTTGACATACTCTACCAATGCAGCTCACACATCAGCTCCTTCATGCTGTTGACATGCTTGTAACACACAAACAGTAGGTTCCATGTTCACATGCATCACTGGAATGTCTTCCAAGTACTGATCCCCATAATCTTCACAAATATTGTGCAACACACGACAGGCCAGAGCCATCTCCTTTGTAAGGTCCAATAGGCAGTCATTTCTCTTTAGGAGACACATCCATCTACCTGTTAGTCTCATGAAGGTCATCTCCACAATTGTCCTTGCACTGCTTAATCTGGCATTGCACCTCTGTTGCTGTGGGGTCAGTCTGCCAGTATCAAAAAAAGGCTTCATGAGCCAAGTTTGCCATGGGTTCGGGTCTCCAATTAAGTAGTGTCCTAAATCCTGGCCAGAGATATTGACAGTGTGTTGGCTTAATAACTGTCCATCGCTCACCGCTCCACACAAATGTGACTGTTTCAGCACTCGTGCATCATGCACACTCCTCGGACAGCCAACACCCACATCCCAGAACAGACCCTTTCCATCAACAACAGCCTGCAGTATGATAGAATACCATCCTTCTCTATCGTGATTGTCACGTACAGTTCTGGTGCTATTATAGGAATATGGCTGCCCAACACATTTAAGTGCTCTAGGAAGTTGCCATCTCTATCAGCTTCCTAGCATCAGGGGTCTTGATGAGTTACGCTCTGGTATTCACTGCTCGCAAGGCGATGGCAACCTGTTTATTTACTGGTATACACAAACAGTAGTTGGTGTTTTGACTTTACAGAATGGGAATGGGTTGATGATGCATCCTTGATTATAATGGTTCCGCTCAAGAATAGTGGAAACGTGTGCTGGATCATTAATAGCACCAAAGTTCCAAGAATCCAAGAATCTTGAACAGAACAGGTCCAAGAACTGGAGATAATTTGTTGGAAAGAGAGCATCAGTGAAATTACTCTTCAAAGTTAGTTTTGGGACAAATGTTTTCAAAATGAGTCATTCCTGGAAACAATTATAAGCCAAAATCAACCAAAAAATAGAAACACTTGTATGATTAATGCAGATCAATACAGCAGTTCTGCAACAAATTCTACCTTACTTCAAATGTTCAGTTTTTGTTAAGACTTTTATTTCTATGGGAGGGTTTGGGGCTTTATTTTCTTTTTTTTCTTTTCCTTTTTTTTGAGCAAATAGTAGAAGCCCCAGTAATTAAACTCAGGTACCAAATCTTGAACTCAAAGTCCTTTTTCTGTTTGTGTTTTCATATGATCTGAAGAGCTGTAAAGACTGTTTTGTATTTTGTATTTTACTATGATCTGTGTATTGTGGTGTTTTTTTTAATTAGTTATGAAATCAACTACATAAATGTGTAATTTTAAATATATTACATATATATATTATATCAACTAAATCAAAAGAAATTTCCATTATACTTGCAGTCTAGATTTCCCGTGCACAGAGAACTCCT
The DNA here is from genome assembly GCF_963924715.1 of Thunnus thynnus. NCBI lineage: Eukaryota > Metazoa > Chordata > Actinopteri > Scombriformes > Scombridae > Thunnus > Thunnus thynnus. The sequence continues at coordinate 3,671,236 of NC_089533.1, read as the reverse complement.
GCAAGTACAAACATCCATCTCCTCATCTCACACATGGAAAGAACTAAAAGACAAGAAAAGCAAGGCCATTTTAATTCTACTCCTTAGACCATAAAATGTGTACAACAAAAAGTGACATGTGTACATAAAGTAAAGTAAGGGAGGGCTGGTTGCAACATGGACCTTTTCTCTTGTAACATCAGTTTTATCAAAGTTACAGTAGAAAGAAATACTAAACGGAAGTGTTTCCTGTTTAAAAGGTAATGTTTACTTGTTAAAGATTGTAAATGTATATAATCTGTTAGACTTATCTGTAGTCTAAGTGCTAAGCATGGTAAAACTGACAGAGACAGGAGGAGGGACGAAAATAACATGGTGTTACTTTTGTCCCGCTATTATTAAAGATTTATTTCTTTGCTCTTTATGTTTGCAGGAAATGCCCAGGGTCAGCGTGAGGAAGACCAACAGAGGTCTCAGCAGTCCAGATGTGACCTGAAAACAAACAAACACAGAAAAAAAAACAATGAATAAATGTTTGTGCAGCATCGATTGCTCAAGGCTACTCTGTTTTATTTTTAATGAAAGGCTAATGTTCTAAACAAGGGACTGAATGAAAATGTCATTGATCAGTTTCACTTAATTTATTACCTTTGCGTCTGTACAACTGACATCGATATGTTAATGGTAAAAAAAATAAAAAATAAAAAAAGTTCTCTGGAATAACTCGCCTTGAGTGAAGCCTTGCTGGTCCATTGATTTAATTGATTATCTTTGCTTCGACTGTCCTCGCTGTCAATGTAAAAGAGAGGAAGACACATGATTTGGAGATGAGAGTGTATGTGATGGGTAAAGATCTGTGACTGTTTAAACATCTTAAATTCCAACCCAGTGTTACTCATGAGAGAAAATGGTGATTATGCACTAAAGGTGAGTTTGACACATTGGACTAATTTCATACAATTTTGACATTTAACATGATAAATTGATTGGAGAGGGTCCTTTGCTTGGAGGACTAACTGAAGCATTAATCAGTGTTATCTGCCAGAAATATTAAGTACTTTTTGTACGTTTATCCAATTGTTGCTTTTGTCTTGCACCTGTTTCTTTCATCCCCAAAGAGAGATGAAAGTAACAACATCAATTTCCAGACTGATTGCCTGCCTCCAACTCATTTATCCAAAATTTAAACAATTTGGTAATTGGTATCAGCAGAGGACAAGTGTATGTTGTTCACAATAAAATATGGTCACTCTAAATAAATGCATCTCTCTCTCGTGCAAAGAGGGAAATACAAAAGTCACCCTTGCATCCCAGCCCTCCCCTGAGCAAAATACAAAAAAAAAAGGACAAGAAAAAACATCTACCTACCAAACCAGAGAAGAAGAGAGCAATAGTTTGTGTGAGAGGTAGGTAAGGCATTGTGGGTTTACAGCCACTCCTCTCTGAAGTGGAAATTTCCCCCGAGGAAATCAGTGAGAGAGTAGAAACCATTTATGTGTTCAGTCTTCCCTATTGCGAAGAAATTATCCTGTACAAACCCCGACATCTCTGGGAGCCGCGCCACCCTGACCTTCATCATGCTCTACCTGTTGTAAAACCTCTCAATTTGGAACCCATTTTGTGCTGGATATAAAAGTGGAGCAAGTTCAAGCATCAGAGTATAACATGCACTGACATATCCATGAATTCCAATGAAAAACAAATAAGACACAAGCAAAACAGCAGCGTACAGTTGTTGTGCTTCACTTCAATGGAGAAATTCATTCCTGAAAGATCCACAACTCATATAGAAGACATCTATGAGTATGTTTGAAGGAGAAGACTGCATATTTTGATCATAAAGCCTTATCTATCGTATCCCCAAATGCATAAAAGTAGATTAATAATTATCAGATAAGACTGTACCTTTTTATTTTTAATGCAAAGGTATAAATGCCTGTTAAGTGTGTGCCTAAATACAAATACATTATTCAGCAAAGCACAAATAGTGGGGTTTTTTTTTACGAATATTTGTTTCATACAAATATTTTTAAAATTATTTGTTTTTGGGAAGAAAAAAAACAAAACATGTCAAATACCAGCTAGCAGGTCAGTTATAGTCACTATCTCAGTGTCTCTCCTCTGCTCCGCTGTCACGTCTATCAGCAGGTCTCAACGAGGGGAGTCACATCCACCTGCTACATGATGCATATTTCTTAATTTGGACATCACTTTAATTTTCATCTTTAATTTTCTAAAATTATAAACGTAATAAAAACAAAAACAGGATGTACATTTAGTTGGAAATATAATGCTGATTGGATTAATGATACCAAACATATCTGCAAAATGTTGACTGACAACATACCGTATTTTATTTGTTTATCTACATAATCCACCAGTAGCCACTGAAGCATGATTAATGTTTGTTGTGGTTTTATGTTGAGGCATTCGAAGCACTTCTTGAAAGATGATGGTCATGGTTTAATAAAGAAGAAAAATCAACAGTGATTTGAACCATGTTTACTGTCTTAACATTTAGCTGAATGTCAAATACCAGCGAGCAGGTCAGTTATAGTCGCTATCTCAGTGTCTCTCCTCTGCTCCGCTGTGACGTCTATCAGCAGGTCTCAACAAGGGGAGTCACATCCACCTGCTACATGATGCATATTTCTTAATTTGGACATCACTTTAATTTTCATCTTTAATTTTCTAAAATTAAAAGCGTAATAAAAACAAAAACAGGATTTTTAAGCCTCTCTCCACTTATTTGAATACAAATACAAATAATTTTGCTGCCTCAACAAATACAGATACAAATACAAATACTGGGCCCTCTGCACATCCCTAGTGCCTATACTTAAGAAGCACACCAACACTCCAATATTTCAACTAAAACTAAGGCAGGTTTACAGCAGCAAGTTTGTCTTTTTAAATGTAGAAACAGATTTTCAACAAAGTGATACAGAACTGTTTTTATCACCAAAAATGTAAATTAAAAAAACATGGAAAACAAGCAGGTTAAGGATGTTGACCACAGAGATATGTTGAAATATGTAGCATCATGTCATACAGTCTTTATAAAGGTCACATTGTCAGTGCTAAACAGTTGATTAACCTGCAATTTAGCAAACAAATCAGCGGTAAAGACACTGCAGCTTTATAGGTGTTGTCAGGAGGAAAAAAACTATATCAAAGATACATAATTGCATTTGTATATTTATTGATGTTTATGTAAAATTATAATAATGTTGAAAATGTACCTTGTGTTAGCAGCTCTATCACAATCACATCAGTACTGTGTTGACAACTGAAAGCTCAGTAATGAGTTTTGGTGAACACAGTGATCAGCTGATAGAGAGAGCGAGAGAGATGCTGCAGTCGGCGTTCCTGTGTACCTCTCAGAGTGGCCCACAGATAAGGCAAAAGGAAACAGACAGCTCCAGGAGCAAAACAATAAAAGTTCAAACAACAATTTCCTCCCACAGAACGAGCCAGGAAGAAAGTAACACAGAGAGAAAGAGGAGAGAGTCTTTTTTTTTTATCAGGAAATGGAAGAAATGGCGTTTAATCTCCATCTTGTGAGGCTGACACTTTAATAGATTCTTCATCTGAAACAGCAGTAGGGGATGTGTGTATATGTGTGTGTGTGTGTGTATGTGTGCGTATGTGCTCTGTGACGACGACAGGAGCTGAGTATGTTCCCGCTCCCGCTGACACTTTGCCCTCTGCTGTACCTTCAGCCCCAAAGGTTTCTCATTCTAACACAAATTTGTTCCCTCTTTGCTCGCCCTCTTGAATCTTTTCCCACTAACTCAGTTTTTATTCATTATTTTTATTTTTTTTTCCACAGAGCATGATGTGGAAACATTTCAAAGTCGCCGGCTACAAGGTCAAGAGTTTCTTCACATCACAGCTGCTGAGAACACTGAGTTACTCTACACAACTCTGACACCTCTAGTTCTATACAGCATGAATATATACATATATATATATATATATATATATATATATATATCCCATTGTGTGTTGTTCTATCAGTTATGTTGCGTTGGCAAACATACTTGCCGCCTGGATTATAGAATGAAGCGCTACATGTATGTATTTGTATATATATATAAACACGTCATGTCTCATGCATCTCTCATGAGACTTTTTCTGCATTAAACCAGGACTATGATCTTCCCCGAAACTTAACTTAAGTGTTGCCGGTGCCTAAACATAACCATAAAAAAGTTTCTACCAGCAGATATTGTCCTGCAAGATTGGATATTTGTGGAAAAAAAAAAATACAGTATGTTGTCAACATTTCACTCCAGACACGTTTATTATTAAAAACATTTTCTCATTATATTGACAGAAACGCAATCACATTTCCTTCAAAATGTATTCACTGTTGCAATTTAGTGGTATATAATCGTAATTTCTAGGAAACAGGGTTGCATCTGGAACTTGTCTAGTCTGCATCAGGTGTAAATTTAATCTACCTGTGCAATCTAATGCAATCCAACACAACAGCTCTGCCATAAATTCTACTTTTACAAAGCTTAGACATTCTCAGTTTTTGTTGACATTGTCAGAAAGGTGATAATTCTAATTCTAGGTGGTGGTGGGTGGTGCTGGTGGTGTACTGGAGTGCATTATATTGAATCGTGTTCTTAATATTTTGTCCCACTCCATTAACATACATAACAAGAGCAAAATATTAGGAACACTTACTTTCTGCTATTTCAAGCTGCTCATCAAAAAGCTACAAACAAACTTGTCCTCTGCAAAAATGATGATGATGATGAGGACAGATGAATCACTTTAAGAGGGACCAAAATGATGTGCAAGACAAGGATCTCGTCATGTGACAGACTGGAGTCGCTGAGCTTGTCTCCATCTCTCATGTGACCCTCTTCTTACGCTTTTTATCGGTCCGTAAAAGAGTATCTCACATCACTTCACTCGATCTGATACGAACACAATGTGGGTAAAATCAAGATAACAAGAACACTTATTAATAATGGGTGTAAATGTGATCAGTTATCATTATCCATGTACAGATAACAGGTGTCAACAGGGTCGAATAGTCCTGAAAGAAGCGCCGTGCTACCTGTATTCAAAAATGTTTTCTGGTTGTACCTACAGTTATTAAACAAAGCACATATGAAATGGTCATATTTTATATTACTTAAGACAAATGCAATGAAAAAAGACTTTGTTGTTTATGTCTTAAATGTCAAAAATCTTGTAAAGCTTTTTCAGAAGCAACTGAAGAGGTTATTCTTTAAGTTATTCTTCTTCATTCCACATATGACTCCAACCTGTTAACAAGCCAATCAGAGATCCTGTTACTACTCTGAAACTAGAACTAGAAACTGCAAATGTATAAGCAGGAGACAAATGTGAATAACATTTAGGGGGAGAACTGGGTCAGAAGTAACACGGTAACAGCCCGTACAAGTCTGATATGCCTCACTGCATCAGTACATACAACAATGACAATAACACTTATCAGAACCAGGAAGAATCTCATGGCTGCATCATACTTTCACAGAGTTTTACTAAGAAGCTTCATTTTTTTTGTTGTGTTTATTTTTTTATGTGTCACAGTAATGATCATTTGACAGATTATTTAGTACTTAAACACATCCTGAAGTTTGTTTTTCAGTATAGAATTCATTCGTCCGTGAGACAGGAAGTGATTAGTTGATGTTATAATAAATTGCATCGAACTGTAAATCACTCAATATGATTCAAAGCAGGAATTCAAGGAAATGCTCTATGTTCTAAAAATGAAATTTCATCATTTTTTATTAAGATAAAGGACATAATAATGTGTTCGCGATTACAACACGTTCTCACTCCCAACTTGTCACATATCGACCCCCCTGGCATCACTTTTTAACGCGCAGTATCACAGTCGTCACTGATAAAAAATAATTATATTTCATGGTGTGACAACGCGAGGTGGTCTCGAATCGTGCTCTGCGCTGATTTCCAAGTTTCTGCCAACAACATTACAACCCCTCCTCCTCCTAATAAGAAAATAAGTCAGCTTATATAGATTTCATGTGCAGTACGTCACTTCAGAAATGTCGATATGATACATATTGTTGAAATGTTAATATTCAACGAGTCTGTGGTTTGCAGAAACGTACAATGCCAACGTTTTATTCTGGTGACCAGGCTGAAATTTGACTACCCTGCACGTTAAAAAAACTACGATAAAAGGATACCCAGCACGTTAAAAAGTGACGCCACGGGGTCCTGACCAAGCGTCGATATGTGACGAGTTGGGAGTGAGAACGGGCTGTTACATATTACATATTAACAAGGACATTGTCAGACATTTTTTAATAAAAACAAGAATAACATAAACAATTCAAGTTTATACCTTTGCATTACTGTTGATCCACCTGAGTGTTACTTTTGTCCCGACTGATGAGGTTGAAAGTAACTTATACTGAGGTCGTTCCACATTTGTACAAAATATCAGCTGGTATTGATCGAACACATGTGAGCTGTTGATCTGTCTGTAATGTTGTTATCTTTTAAAATGACATTTATTCAAAAGTGTCACTGTCATCCCGGTTCTCCTTCTAAATATTTACATAATTATATAAAATTTAAAAGCCTTTGTGTAGTTTTGTTTAAAAAATGAATAATTAATTCATAATAACTTCTTAAAAACAGACTAAGAACATAAGGAAATAGATTATAGAATATAAATTATGATAAATAAACTTTTTTAAACACTGTAAAAGTCTATAATATGCACACATGTAGCCCTGGAAGAATCTGAAATCCTGGAGTCTCATACAGATACAGATACAGATACAGACAGGTGGTCCACTGTGTGTTGGTAAATGTTCGGTGTAGTTTGACCCGTTAAATCTGGCCATGTTCTCTAATGACTGGAAGTCTCGCTCCTCTGTGCTCCTCTCTTTACTCTTTGATGAAGCCGCACATTCTTCTGTTCACTCGCAAACGCTTCGCGATTCATCAGTGTCCAAGATTCGGGAAACTTTTTTTGAACAGCCGCCAACGTCGCACCATCTGTCTCCACCTGTCCGCCGCTGGAGGTGCTGCCTGAGAAATTGACATCTGGTGTTTCAGCTCCGCCTGCAAGAAAAAGGAGAGAGGGGAAAAAAAGGTGCAGACTAATAACTGCAAATTATAATAAGTCAATGGTACAAACATGCGTTCCCTCGTGAATTAAGCGGTTGTCCACGAGGCTAATCAGCCGTAAATATGTGATCTTGATCTTTGCTGCTGTTGTCTTCAGTGAGTCATTCAGTGTAGCTTCAAATCCACTAAAAGTTTCATCAAACCTGATCAGGATTTGAGCAATTACTTGAAATGTTGATGAATAAACAAATGCACGATGCTAGAAAGAGAAACGATGTTTCTTGATATTGAGAATAGTTGTTGTAACCACAGAAGTTTGTGCCCTGCTGAGCATCTGCCTTTGCAAATTGATTACCCAGGGGGAGGCCAGACTCTGCCCCCTCCCACCACCACCACCACCACCACCACCACCACCACACACTAACCACAGCTGCTGCTTTGATTAAAAGCTGAACACAAGTCTGCTGTTTTCTTCTCGCAAAGGTCTAACTCAGAGCTGGTATCAACGTTGTCTACAGAGGACAAAGAGAAGGGGGATCACCGGTGGTGTCTAAATGCAGGATGTCAGGCTGACGAAAGCTACACGAGTGATTGGACCAAATTGGAGTCTGGGCCAGTTGGTGTTGACAGTCAACAGGTTTTTAAAGGGATACTTTGTATTTTTTTTGAAGTGGGGCTGTATGAAGTCAGAGTCAGTGTATTACCTGCAGTAGATCTGGGTCAGCAGACAGAAGTACCAGCATGGAAGCTAGGCACTAAATATCCTAAATATAACATACACTTAAACTGATATTGATTTTTTTTAGGTGGCTAAAATACATTTTGCTGCCGGCCCTGTCTACAGCAGTACAGTCCAGGAAACAGTGGAAACACACTGACTGTAGATACATAGTCAGTTACCTCATACAACCCCATTTAAAAAAAAATACATACTAACACTTTAAGGTGTTTAATGATTGTCGTTGTTTATCTTTTGGTTCCAGTCATCACATCATCATCATTCTCACTGGGTTTATTTTAAACAGATTTGTTTTTTGTGACTGTTGACATCATCTGTGGGACATCATGTGTCAGGCGGGAGAAATACTAATTTAAAAAAATTGGACGAAAACAACAAATGTGAAAACAAGTGAGAATATAGTGATGTGTGCAGTGAATGAGAGCCGCAGCTAAGATGAATTTCACCTCACTCACAAAGTTAGCTCACCTGCGACTACGGTGCTTGTGTCCTCGTCTCTCCGTTGACCATTTCATCCAAATTTGGCTTTTTTTTTTCTCCCTCAGTTTCTTTGCCATATCTGGATAGTCCAGCAGGTGTTAGGAGTATTTTATTAAATTAATGCACACAAATTTGTAATTTGTAGTAGTAAAACGGGCAGACAGCCAATGCTGGCCTGAGGCCACAGTAGAGAAACACAGTGACTCCGGGCGATACTGTTTAACAATATGTCCTGTTAATATGTGTGCACAAGTAAATCCATAGAACAAACTATTATTTCAAAAGCACAAACTAAATATTATTATCTCTATGTGTCTACATATGTCTATACTTGTCTGTTCATTATGTGCTCCTATCTGACTGTATGTAGGTGGAAATAAGTAGTTAAATGTGTAACCGCTTATATGTATCTGATCATCTGATGACATGATTGCGTCTTGTTGGATGACATCACGTTGCGTTCTGGCAAAAGTTGAGCCTGATTTAACTTTTTTGCCAGACAAACGCTGGTCCCCACATCCACAGCGTAATTAAACCGCCCTCATTCAAGTGAATAGGAGGAGGTGCTGCTGTTTTTTCACACATTGTCAGATTCAGTCTGAACGCAGCAGCCTTAACAACAAAACCAAACGTCTCTTCGCCGCTCTCGGTCAAGGAAGAAAGCGTTTAAACTTCCCAGAGCAGGAAATTGGTCTCTTGTTTATCCTGCCTTCACAAAATTACATCTTCATGGACTGATGAGAAGAACCTCAATGTGTGTCTCTGCGTCCGATAGCTAATTATCTCAACCACGGAAACAAGAGTTGACCTTTGAGTCTTTTTTTGACATTTCGAGGACCCGACATCGATCTCGTTTGCTGCTCAAGTTAAGAGACAAAATAAGTGCAAACCCTAAAACTCTTTTTCATTTTGAGTGCGTGCGTTACACTGTCAGGAGGCAACCTTGTCTCCTAAAAATGACATGAATATAGAACTTGTGTTGACTTTTCAATATTTAATCAAAGCCAACATCTTTCTCTAACTCAAATCTGGTGTTTTAGTGGCTGAAAACTAACAAAACGATAGATGTGAGCTTCAACTCCAGTGTTTGGTGTCTAAGTTTTGTGCTTTACAGGTAAAACAATCCACCTCCATCTCCTTTCTATAACTCATGTGCGTTATCAGGACATCACACAGCTATATTTGAAAAAAAACAAACACTGCAAGTGAAAATAATCCAGGCAGCAATTACATTTACTCTAAAACATATTTGGCAAAGCAAATTTGTAGTCTATAAACATCATTTTTAAGAAGCATGATCTGAGTGGGAAATGAAAACAGCTCTTGACAAATTTTCCAAAAGAGTCAACACATTTACCTTTTACTATTTAGCCTTGTGTGGATTCAAATGAGAACATAACTGAAGTCTGGTTATACATTAATGCATAAATACACAGCATTAATCAGTTACATCTCTTTCAAGCACTACATACTCCATGTAGTGTAATTATGATGATGGATAAACATTGATATGTTCTACCCTGAATTACATTATCATTGCTTTGCGGTGGAGATTTATCACTGTCCCGGGAACCTGAAAATAACTTTAATAGTTATTTATATTAGAGATGAAAAGTAATTAAGGAACGTTATTTTGTGTGTGTGCGTGCACTGTTGTGAAAAGCTTAGAGTGAAAGTCAATGATGCAAAAAAAAGATGAACATGGAAGGATTCATGATTTTAAAAAGAGAATAATAATAATAATATAATAATAAATTAGATTTATATAGCGCCTTTCAAAACGCCCAAGGACGTTTTACAGAAAAAGGAAGAGAAAAAAGAAAACTAAGCCAAGCTTAAATAATAAACAACTGAGAGGTTAACAGGTTAACTGTGGGCCAAAAGCCTGAGTAAACAGGTAGGTTTTGAGGGCTGATTTGAGTCCAGAGGTTGGGGGCTGCCACACTGAAAGCTCTGTCTCCGAAAGTGCGTTGGCTGGTGTGGGGGGACGGAGAACAGCCCTGAGTCCGAGGACCGCAGGCTTCGGGAAAGTGTGGGTCGGTGGAGGAGGTCTGAAAGATACTAGGGGGGCCAGGGAGTGGAGGGATTTGTAGGTGAGGAGGAGGAGTTTGTAGGAGATGCGGTATTTCACAGGGAGCCAGTGTAGGTGAATGAGAGCGGGGGGTGATGTGCTGCCAGGGTTTAGTGTGGGTAAGAACCGTGGCAGCTTAGTTCTGGACATATTGGAGCCTGTCCAGGGTTTTACTGGGAACCCCGAACAGGACTCCATTGCAGTAGTCCAGACGATTTGAAATGAAGCCATGGATCAAGGTATGAGCAACAGTGTCGGAGAGTGACGGCCGGAGTCGGGAGATGTTCTTGAGGTGGAAAAAGGCGGATTTGATGTGCGGTTGGAAGGAGAGGGTAGAGTCCAGGATGACGCCCAGGTTGCGGACTTCAGCGGATGGGGAGATGGAGCAACTGTCGACCTCAAGGAGAAAGTCCCTTGAGGTCGACGGTTGCTCCAGAGAGTTTGTTTACTGACATTACAAGCACTTAATTTAACACAAGACCAATGACTGCATTTTAAGTCGGTATACAAACTCACTTAATTGTTGTGAGTCTGAGCACATTGTGATGAAAATGACAACAACCAACTGCCATTAAATATGGTTGCAAACTCCCAAAACAGAAATTAAGTTGGACCTTGTGTTGAGAGACTATTTTTTTTTGTCAAACAACACAAAAAAGTAGCCTACAGATGTCTCACAGCTGATGACAGTCTCTCGAGTGTATCCCAAAATGCTTCACTTTACCTGAGACGCATCATTGTTGTTTACAAGTGTTGCAGCTCCACCTGCCTAATTTGCATTTTGAGATCCCAATACAGGCAGAACCTAATTTATACCTGGTGTAAAATTACTTTTTAAAGGATTTTTTGGGCATAATATTGATTTATTATTACAATGACAGTGGAAAGATGACAAGAGAAGAGAGAGGACTCGAACTCAGACATCGCTGTTCATGGTCAGTGACCACCAGGGTGCCCTGAATGTTTTCATCATGAAACTGGAAACTGCTCTTAGCAAAAGACCAAACTACAAATGTTTCAGAGCCACCTTTCAATCCTATAAGGCTATAAGGGTTATTGATATTCAAAACACAGATTTTGTGTGGTGTCGTCTAAGGTGAGGAAGCTGTTTAATTGGCCTTCAACAAGACTGACTTACTGCTGCTGAAAGTTTTGTGTCCTGATGTTACATAAAAGTAGAACACATGTTTGAAGTAGTAGTGACACGTGTCATTTGAGCAGCGTGTCATGAATCATGTCATGTGATTGTGTTTTGTTTTTTTTTTGTCAGAAAAAAAGCCTTGTCTGCCTGTCCCCCTAACTAAAAACAGCGCCAGAATGACATGAATTATTATGTTCAGTGAGATAAGGCAGGTTTGTTTTGACGGTTGTGTAGGAGGCCGGTTCCATTTCACTCCTGAGAAAACATGGACAGACAAATAATATAATATCGATCCAGTGTAATTCCTGGAATGAACCTTGGGTTGAAAGATTTGGAGCAAAGGTGCTGAAGCCAGAGGAAGGGGAGGAGGAGGAGGAGGAGGAGGAGGAGGAGGAGGAGGGCAAGCAAGCAGAGGTGGTGGAGATATATCATCTTTGGGTGACGGGAAAAAAATAAACTAATGGGCAATAAAAATGTGACTTTAACTCCTCTCATGGAAAGACCTTTTTCTGTCGCTTTATGTAACACAATAAATGGGACAGCTGAGAGCGGGGAAGAAGGAATGGCCATATTATCAGCTGGAAATGAGTCAGTCTCTCTCAGCCCCAAAGACGCATATTAGTTTTGTTGTTGTCATGGTGCACTTCCCAGAAGCTTCTGGCCACATTTGCCAGCATACTCGTTTAGCCCTTCTGCTCAGATTTACACACTCGGTCTGGTTTCTCACCGTCGGAGCACTCTCATCTTATTTTCGTCATGACTTACCTACAGATGAAACAGTCACAGGGATGTTACCGGATGCTGACAGATTCACTTTTTTTTTCGTCTTAAAGTTTGCAAGAAGAATGGAAAATAGGCTTCAAAAGCATTTAACTGCACACTTTGTAGACAACACTTTGCACCATGAAACTTTAGCATTGGAGGTATCAAAAGGTCACTAGAGGCAGAAAATAGGCCTTAAAATGTATTCCAGCTAAGGTTAAATACTGTTTCACTAAATTTGCAACATTTAAGTTGTGATTTTCAACATGATGTCATTTCTTCTTACTGATTCTGCCTTATTCTTCACAAATCACAACAAAAGTCATACTTGCAACCCATACATGAGCTTGCAAGAGCTCTGAAGGACTTGTGACACTGCCACTATTTGCCATCTGCATGCAAGTTCTCTCAGATTGCTTTTGTGACAGTATTTGACAACATCTACCCCTTTTCTCTCAGCTCTAGGGATGGCAATATGATTTGGTTGGTCAGTCAGTCAATCGCCTCACCACTCTTGTCCAGATGGAAATATCTTGACAAACATAAAATGGATTGCTCAGAAAGTTTGTTCAGACTAGGGATGTGCAGAGATCCCAGTATTTGTATCTGTGTTTGTTGAGGCAGCAAAATTATTTGTATTTGTATTCGAATAAAAGTGGAAAGAGGCTTAAAAATCCTGTTTTTGTTTATATGACATTTTTAATTTTAGAAAATTAAAGTGTTACAATAAGTGTTCATGAATAAACTACCTTACGAAGGAGGTCCCCACATCGGGTCTTGAACTGGAGTCTCCCAGATCATAGATGACTGCGCTGACTACTGAGCTAAAACTTTACTCATCACCTCATTGCAGACAGACCTCTACCTATTTATACACCCATAACACAATGTAACGTTTAGGGAGGAACTTCAAAGGCAATTATTACTTTGCACTTTTCATTTATTACCCATTTTTTACAACCTAACTTTGTGGAAAGGAGAAGGGGAACAACAGGTTATGGAGAGTCCCTTGGGAGCACTTTGCTTGTGTCAGTAGCTCAGCTTTATCTCTGGGGAACACCCCCAACAAATAATTTTTTAAATATTTGTATGAAACAAATATTCATATAAAACCCACTATTTGTGCTTTGCCGAATAATGTATTTGTATTCGGGCACACCCCTAGTTCAGACATTCACGTTCATATGAGATTCATTAGTTTATGACCAAATACTTGCAAAACTAAAGGTTTTAAAACTGGCATTTTGTCCTGATGATGATGCTAGACTAGATGTTAAGGGGACACCAATATTATGGGGATTCAATTCATGTCCATTATATGTTTATTGCCAAAAACCACAAAACACAAAAGGACTCTAAAGTAACTAACCTGTTCAAATAAGGAAAAAAGTCTCCCAAAAACCATTTAAAAGGAGAAAAAAGGATGAATTCCCTGGGGATGCTGAATATCTGTACCAAATTTCAAGGCAATTCATCTAATAGTCATGGAGATATTTTACTCAGACGCCATAAATATCAACCTCATGGTAGCACTTGAGAAAAAGTAAAAAAATCACCAAGATAAGTAGGCTTCATCCTGTTGGGACCATGAACATCTGTACAAAATTTCATGGAAATCCATCCAATTACTGTTGAGATATTTTAGCAACAGGCCAAGATATATGAGGTAGCATGGCTGAAAGCAACACACAGTGCTCATGCGGTATGTTCTGTGGAGTCATTCTCCTTGACCAACCTTGACACTGAACCTTGGCAGCAGCTTCAAGACAGCTCCATCACGGATTGAACCTTCAAGGCTTCAGACATGGAAGAATTATTCTTAGTGTCTACAGGTCTTGCATGCACAGGGGGAAGGATTTGTGGGAGCCAAAGCTGTGGCTATTGAGATTTCATTGCTGTAGATGGTCATCAATCTCAAATTCAATCTAAGAGCTTGGCAGTGATAACAAAAAAAACACACTAACAATGATAATTGCTTCAGCTGCAACATTCAGAGATGTACGAACATGTCCACATGGATCAAAGGGGTTACATTTATTTTTATTCCAGGCTGTTTTTCTACATAATCAAAGCTGTAAAACCTCAAATCACATCCAGCGCAGTTACTGCAGTGCAAAACAACAGTCAGCTGGCACACAATGAGTGGACAAACTCCCAATCCACATCAAGGTCACAGGGTTAACAAACAGATCCTTCATTATAGCCAAAACAATCTTCTTCTCCCACAAAATTAGTGCCAAAGCTCCCAGTGGAGCCCAGACAGCACAGAGCTGCCTTCCGTCTGCTCCCCCTCCTCCGCCCAGGATGAGAAATGTCCGTTCACAGCAGTTCTTCCCACTGCTTTTCTGCTGCTGCGCCGTCTCAAAACACCAGGAAAAGTGTGTTTCCAGAGCCGGCAGTGAGCAAACAAAGCTGCTTAGGGCCCTGGGACCGCAAGAGGGTCCCTAAACACATGAAAAAAAGAAAACAATTGGTTTAGTTTTTCAGAAATTTTGTGCTTCTTCACAACATATTGTATTACATTTACATATATCAGCAACTTTTTATCTCGTAAAAAGATGTGACATACAGTGACTATCTATTAAGTAATATTATTATGTTTACTCTACTTGCATATGCTTTCTATAGAAAGGAAGCTGGAGACTTGAAAAGTGGTCATAAAAATGTTGTCATTTTGTCCGTTGATAGAGTCACAATCACCTGAAGCATCGATGCATGTTGATAGTATTTCAGTAAATTCAGTGTTTCTTAAACATATTTTCTTCACAGAGTGATCACAGGCACTAAAACGTGAGACTTGATGTGTGTTATAGGAGCTTAGTGTGTTAACTGGGCTGATGCCATGAATGATAGAAAGCTGTGTTGATGAAAAACCATCAGTAATAAACTTGTAATATGTAAGAAAAAGAAAAAAGCAACAGAAGCACATAACAAAATAAAATAAAAAGTTGTTTTGTGTAAAGGAAAGCCTAACCCTAACCCTAACCCTAACCCCAACTTGGAAAATTCTGGACTTTTTCTCTCTTGAGTCCATTTAGTATAGTTCAAGTGAAAGAGGGTAGAGATGTGGAGACAGAAGAGTGTGGAAAAGTTAGGATGGGTGTATAATGTGGGGCCATGCCAACGGTAACTATTGCAGATAGCTTTGAACAGCAGAGTAAATTTCACAGCATATGCTAAACAGAGACAGTGTGTGACAGCTGAAGGGCCCTTGATTCATTGTCATGTTCAATTTGCACGACTGATCTGAGCCAAGTGGCTTATTGGGAGGAGATGCCGCTTGACAGGCCTGGCTTGTCCGCTGAGGCTGAGCCGAGGCAGCGTGGTCAGGGTTTCCTCCATGTGTTAATGTGCCAAGGCCTTCAAGAGAATGGATGAGGGACACCGGCAAGATGAGCAGTAATGTGCTCATTCATAACGTGCTGGGCAAATATCCCATAATTACTGAGTACATCGGGGTCCAAACATACATTAGCATTGATCATTACAGCACAGAGCTACCTGGTTGAACCAGCTGATGAGACCAATCATAGCCTTAATGAATCCCACTTAGCACTAGTGGCTAGTTATCCCAGAGTGATTACTTTCCCAATAAATTAGAGGCGCACACCTGTCACAAGATGCTACAAATGCTTTGTATTCCTGTAGATCAGCATTACAACCAGCAGAGGAACTGTGAACGTCCTGTTGTGATTACTGGAAGCCAGCGAGAGGGAACCTTGGTTGTGCTTTGCAGGTAATTCTGTTTCATGATAGCTGCAAACTCTTCACTCTGCTGGTTTTCAGAGTGTCCTTTAGGTAAAAGTAAATGGAAAAAATAGTCTGCATTTTTTTCAAGTGACTTTGGTCACTTAGCGGAGTGATGAGCCATTCCTGGCAGCTTTAACGACTTGCCTCCTCCAGCTATTAGCTGAACAAGTCTGTGGATTTACAGCTTATGGTTGGGGAGTGTCAGATTTGCGGTAAAATGACCTGGATTATTAGTCTCCTCAGAGGCAAGGCAGAATGGACGGGGTCAGAAGTGGCTGTAGATGTTTGTGGAGGGGTTCAAGGTGTAGGGAAATACAAACAGGTGCAAATTTGAAAGCTGATTTATATGAATCCTGTATAGCCCCAGACATCCATGTGGCATAGTCGGCGGTTCGAACTCCAGCTCCTCTTACTAACACGTGGATGAGTTCCTGGGCAAGACACTGACCACTGATGGTTTATGTTAGCGCCTTGCATGGTAGCTCACCGCCATTAGTGTCATCTGAATGAAAGGAAAATATTGTAATAAACCTTGCTGTAGGTATGAATATTTAATACTGGACTGGCTGAAAAGTTACCGCTGCCACCACCTTTTTTCCCGGTAAGTTACACACTGACAACAATATACAAAAAATATATAGACTTTATTTTACAGCAATGAGTTCAGACAACGGTGTTTTCATGGACCGAGGATAGTACTGGCCAAGCTATTACATACCCCCCTCAGACAGTCTGTCACAGCACACAAAACCATCCCACACAAGTAACACAGCTGACAGGTGGGTACACACACACCCACACGTCCTGTTGCAAGAAGCATTTAAGGAAACACATTAGACTTAACGCAGTGAAAACCACATGATTCCACCCTAAATAGGCACACTTGATCTCACACTACTATGGGGTGTGCAGACTAAACTAGCCGAGACAGTCATGTACCCCATACCTATCAGCTATCTTTCCACCAGTTTGCCCCGGTTGCCACCAATATACTGCTGCTGCTGCTGCTGCTTTTAAGATCTATAAAAAGTCACAAATAACCATAGAATAAACCAGGACAGTAACAGACAAAACTAAACACAAAAACACTTAAAATGTCCTTATTTAAAATGACCATTAAACTGTCTGGTCAAACAAGACCTTCCCCCGGGGTCTAGGCATGTGGCGCCAGTCCAACACGGCCCGTATGCAGCAAGAGCCTGTGGGGGAATTGTTGGTCCAGCACCAGAGCAGCTGACAGCGAGTCAGATGCTCCAATACAAAGCTAGGAAGCGGCAGGGCACTCCTAGTGTGTCCCTGACTAAACTCAGCCCTACCACAGGAACATCTCCCCCTGTCCTATCTGTCTCCGCCGCTGACAGCCCTAGACGGCTACGAACGGCACCCGCCCCCCTACCATGAGTGCAGTTTCAGTAGCTTCGCCAGGCAAACTACTTGCGACATACATGCTCCACTCCCCAGGACTCGCTCCCACTCTCTCGGCAGCCCCTTTACCAGTTTGCCACCTCCACAATCAAGGCCAGCTGAGAACAATCAGCTCACAGAGTCTCTGTCAGCGGCAACAGTCCAGATCAGGTGAAACTCATTGTCTTTAATTAGTTGTCCACACCGTCACAACATATTACAACCCAACTTCAATACAATATTACCAAAGACTGCCCACGATCCATCAAAATTGATTGTTACCATTCTTTTAAACATGAATGGTACTAATTAGCCAATTAATGACTATACATAAGTGATGTATTGAATATTTCACATGAGGATCTTCCCTTTTACTCACATTGGCTTTCAGTAAGCATGCTCCTCCATCAACCTACATTTATATTGGATACAAACCGGTTTTGCAATCTCATATTTCTCCTGTTTCTTCCTCTTCTTCGTCTTATGTTCATTCAGTTTAGCCCTAGCTTTGGGATAAGTTTGAATTTTTGCTCAAGTTGGAACATTTTTATCATATACTTGTGTATGCCAATAAAAAAAAATAAAAATGTGATTGCCAGGTCAGTCAACTCTGATCAAACCATATTCACACAATCCTGATGAAGTTTTTGACTGTTAAACAATAAAAAAGGTGTTTCTCTTCACTTTACCTTTGATTGTAGCTCATTTAGTTGTGAATATTTACCATTGTAGAGAAATACTAAAAAGCAAGTTCTCAGGGGTTTTTAGGTGTGAGATGAGCAGTTGAAACTCATTGGCACATAAAAAGTCTTCTTTTTCCATTATACTTATAAATATCCCAGTCTACTACTTAATAATGCCTGTCAGCAATGGACTCTCTAAATGAAATCTGAGACTGATGGGAAAACACACAGTTCCCTGCCAACCAGCTCACCTTTCCATGCCGCTCTTCCCAATTTAATTGGTGAGCAAAGACAGCATAATACACCAATTAGGAGTTGGCATGAACAAGAGTATTAAGAAAGCTCAGGTGGAATCCAGAGGACATCCAACCTGCGGCCAACCTGCACCGTTCCCACGGCCACTGAAAAGATCAGTGTCTCACACATGCCATGATGCACTGGAGACTCAATAATAATAATAATGGATTACAATTGTTTAGCGCTTTATCTTGATACACAAAGTGCCTCACAGTGAAGGGGGGAAACTCATCTCAACCACCACCAATGTGTACCACCCACCCGGGTGATGCACGGCAGAACACCAGACCGCTCATCACACATCAACTTGGAGCGGACTGGGAGGGAATCATTTAGACAACCACACTGTTCCCATACAGATTCCCTTGAGAGGGAAGCGCTGGTTGCCCACAAAAAGAAACAAAGCAGGCGGCTGCAGCCAGAAGTAAAAAACAAGTGTAAATCTCTGGACAATTTCAGAGGCAGGGGCAACGTTTCAGAGGGACAAATATTGTGTCGCGTCTCCGTAAATACCGACCATAAAAACAGACGTATCCTTTGGTCCTTGGAGAGCTTTCAGACAAACTGGCTCAGATTACTGAGACAGCAAGGACAGTACTGTTTGTCAAATGGACAAACTTGTGGATCATGGCGGTGTCTATGAGCTGTTCAAATGGGATATTAAAGTGATATTTCACTTCCCTCCTCTGGTTTTACTTTTTTTTTTTTTTTTTTGCACACTATCCAGTAGCATATCCCTCTAAGTGGTAAGATTTATGTCATACTCTGCCAGGTCAGCCACTTCAAGGATCAGATTTCTATTTCTCTCATTTATGATCAACACAAAAAAAGGAAATAAGCTTGTTTCTTGAAAGCTGTGATACAAGAAAAACAGATCTAATTTTTGCACTTAAAATATTTAGTAATGTGATATCAGTTAATATCAGAGAAGAGTAAGGTTAATCCAGTCCATCAGTTTCTAAGGTTGCAGCTCCTTTCACATTTTCGGAGCTGCGCTTTTATGCACTGATATAAAACCAAGAATCGGCTCATAAATGTGATTTATGGTCCCAAGTAGCCTTTCATCTGGAGCCATCAAGTTGTTGACAGGTGAAGACCAAGCAGGTAATAACGGTGAGAGACAGCAGTGGAAAGACAAGTCCACGAAACTGTTCACTATACTTCCACCAAACAGTGGTTTTCCAAAATCATATCTTAGCAACAGTAAGTATGCACAGGCCTGTCAAGCTTTGGGTTTCTCTCAATGAGCAGCAATTGTTAGCATATCTGGATATATATCAGACCTTAACCACAGTGTTGTCACAACATAGTAGTAAGCCTGCAGAACTGAACTCCAACAACTCCAGAGTGTGTTTTTGGAGCAACGGGCCTTTGGAACAATAGCTATTTGTTTTCAGAATAACAGGCTGTCGGACTAATGGGCTTTCAGTCCAATGGGACATTGGGGTTTTTGGAATAACAGGCCTTCGAACCAATGGGCAGTCCCCTACTATTTCACCACTTTGTAGAAGGCATTTTTGGATGTTATGCTAACTTTAGCATCTCTTTACTGGTTGTGAGAAAGTTTGCACTCCAGTAACCCTAGCCTAGTTTTACGTGAGATAGCGTTTACGAATACTCGTCATTCCTCATCCTAAAAGCCTTTACTCTTGTAATGTTAAAAATGAAAACATACTGTTTGAAAATACAAACAAAGGATCCATGTAAAGCCTCTTTTATAGGATTCTGGTTTTAAAAAGAGTCAGCTGGAGACATTAAAAAGTCAGCAGCCATTTTAGTTTCACCTTAGCTTAATCAGCTAGCTCACTAGCGCTGTAAGAGACAGACGGTTATCTTCCAGAAATGTGAAACTGCTCTGTTCCGAATCAATTACTCCTTACTTTAAAAATTACTAGTGGTAAATCTGCCACCATTATCAGCATAAACTCTATGTGCCGTGCAAGAATGCAGAGTCTGGCAGGTATAGCTACAGAAAGGGGGATGGGCTTGACGAACAGTAAATTAAGACAAAATAAAGATAATACAGAAATTCTCCAAAACACCTATGTTACCCTGAGCAGGGGTGACTTTGTGCATGCAAGTGACTGCCGGGCAAATTCTTGGCACTTGTCGGCACATGTGGGACATGATTAACGCAGCTTTATTGACAAGTCATTTGGGTGAGAACAAATTGGAGGCCGAGGTTGGCATTTATAGAACAAAGTCATGGAGAGATGGTGGAACGGGATGGGTGAAGGGGGAAACAAGGCACCTGGAGACTAATTAGATATGACATCCAAAGCCTGCTATCAATTTGTACCCTACACACATGAGCCTTGGCAGAACTGACCTAGACCAAGGGCGAGGCAGCGAGGAAAGAAAGAAAATCTGAAAGAAAAGCTTACTGAAAGTGTAGAAGTGAGAGGAAATTAAATACAGCCCTGTGAGATGAAGACTCCTCTCCTTTGCTTTTTATGGGAAGTTAGATCTCAAAACTACAGCAATGAGCATTCGACAAGGATTTAAACAAAGTGCTGCAAGGATTAGGTGATTAATCCATCAACAGAAGATTATACAACAAAACTTTGATAACCGATTAATCGTTTAAGTCTTTTACAAGAAAGGAAAGTCAAACATTCCCATGTTTTTCCCAGATCACAAATCAGTGGTAACTGGTCAGACAGATCAAGCAATTTAAAGACGTCACCTTGGACCTTGGATTGATTTTTTATTGATCATTTTCTGACATTTTATAGACTTTTATACGTATTTTTCCAACCTACATAACAAGATATTCCATATATTTTCATTTAATCTAACAAAAATTAATCTCCCTCACTTTATTTTATCAACAGTACAGGTTTATTACAGGATAGCTGGCAGTGAATATGGATGTTTTATAGTCAGAGTGCACAACAGCAGTCCAGTGCTCCAAGAAAACAACCTGCTGGCTGTTAAAAAAAAAACGTATCACATATTTTATCATACAGTTGATTCACATATAAATGTACAGGATTTGTTACAGCAACTGGCACCTGCACCAGTGTACCAACCAAATACCTGGGAATTTACATAGTAGTTAATCAAAATTGTTAGATTTGTTGCAGGTTGTGGCAAAGCCTGAAGATGGTGATGCCAGTCAGACCATCTAAGACTTTAGTCCAGAGCAACACAAGGTTGAAATGTCTCTGAAATTAATAATAGGAACATTTTAACTTATATTTAACCAGGACAGTGCTACCATAAATAACAACCATGTATTATAATAAAAAAACCCCAATATTTCTTCAAACGCCAACCCTGGGAACCAAGTTTGCACTACAAACCCCACAACTACAAAGGTATTTAAATTGCTTTTGTGGTTCTTTTTTTGTAGTAGTGTGACCTTGGCGTCTCTTCTCTTTGACTTTGTTTGCATTTGTCTGGAGAAAACCTTTGCAGAAAATGCCAAAGGACAACAAAAATATTTTATTAACTGGATATAGATTTAAACCTGCAATGCGGAACTTCTACATGTAAATGAACATCTGTTACATGCAAGTCTTTGCCCGATAAGTTCACACAATGTGATTGAGCCTTTCACTGCCAGGTAAATCTCTCTGTATTTCACAGTATACATAGTTTTTAAATCTGGTGTCGGTGGCCACATTACTGCGCTGGTCAGATGAATGCAGACTTCTGCCGGCTGAGCAGCTAACTTCCTGTTAGCCCTCTGCTAACTTGAATGAGGATAAAATAATCGTGCGGCTCCTCTAGACTTTCCAAATGTTATGAACTGAATTGAAATGTTGAACCTAATGAATCAAATTCTGATAGTCATACGAGTCATTTTGCGGGGGTTATGTGACATTCAAAACAGTTTATCCACCGTTTTACAGCTGCAACTTTAGCCACAGATTAGGCTACGGTGGAGCATATGACGTCAGCATGTGTCGACAGTGTTTTTGTGATTACTGTCACTGCCAGAAGGGGGAGACAAAAGCGCCGCACTCCAGCTTTAAATACAACGGTTTTATATCATTTGACTATAGAGAAAATGTCATAGTTTGAGACTATCCTCAGCAGTAATGGCGACCGCTCAAACAGAGGAATGACCTTGAGCTCTTCCCATGATTCTTACTGTCTTATAGTCTCTCACATGATACAGTATGAAGGAGTCCTAGAGCAGGATTTCTCTGAGGGTTGAAGCTTGTGAAGCAAACTCTGACCCTCAGAGAAGCCCTGTTATTTCCGATAACAAACAACAGTGTGGCTGCACATGTGCACTTCTGGCCACAATGCAGGAAGCAGCAGTGGAGGACGGGGAGAGACAGATGGCTTCAGACGAAAGAGGAGGAGGGGGGGCGGACGGAGGGGGGGGGGGTGGATACAGTATATCATCAATTCATTTGAACTGCAGCCTGAATCCCAAATGATGCTCCTGTTAAATTTCAAAGACACAGCAACAGATTGAACATCGAGCCTGTGAGAAAATTCAAGCAACGAGGGTTTAATTGGGAGCACAGACATGCAAATCTATTGCGGTATCAAATATGGCTTCTATCACTACAAACTTGTCTATTTTGACTTTCTGTCATGTGTTACTATCAGAGTTGCTCTAAACTTGGTCAGAAATGTTCATCGTGACCATGCAGAATAAGTCTAGATTCTTCTGTCTTAGTCAGCGCTGTGATTGAGATTCTGAATCAATAATGTGCTTCGTCAGCAGAGGCAGACGGGACCCGAAGCCATGGATTTGCAGGGACGAGGAGCTCAGTCGCCAGGGGGGATACTGTTAAGTCAGAACCTGGTGTGATTGATACAGTACAGAACATCTTAATCTGCTCTGAGTAAAAGACACCGGGATAAGCTGCAAGATCTCAGGAATCTCCTCAGCTCAGTCAAGCATGTAGGCACGCTCATGATGCGTAAATCCACGCCTTAATACACCGGTACACACACACACACACATAATACACACAAACAAAACATCTGAGCGGGACGGCGTGAGGGAGGGTGTGATGAGACTTGAGTCATGCTTGTGGGGTAAACTGGGTCATTGCAGCGGTGAGAGTGTAAACAAAAAAAAAAAGTGCAGTAAAGAGATACAGAATATGAATGAATCAAAGTATGAATGAGAATTGGGTGCAGCGTTACGGACAATCTGGAAATACATTTGCAGTATGTTGGTGGCGCCAGAGGAAAAGCTCATGACAAATACAGTCAGTTCAACAAAGTGAAAAAATGATAAAGGTGAGTTTTTATGCTGATGTGAATACAAAAAAATCTTGGATCCCAAAGACAAACTCTACATCAAACAACCAACATTAAATTGAAATATAACACAGATACTTTATTTTTTCCTTTTATCCAGACCTAATCATAATGCTGGCACATTTTTTATTCCGTCCACCAGGGGAGATGTGAAAGAATTATGGCTAATATGGTGTCTAAAATCAAAATATTTGCTCCCTTGGAAGTGCTCAGTAATTTCATGGCAATTTGCCACTTAAATATGGATATTTCTTGTGTATATATTACCTGACTGTGCTGCAAAGGGGAAGATAAGGTGGTAAAATGATCACTGACACAACAGCTGCACTCAATAAATCTATTAGTATTTAGTAGTGTGTAACATGTTTCTTTCTGTCTTTACATTAAAACAGAGTGAAACACTGGTGTCATGTTCTCATCTCATGAACAATGTCCTCGAGATACAGACGCTGTGTCATGATTCCTGGTGCTGAGTAAGGTTGTATAACACAAACAGTCGGTGTATAAACGACACTGTAACCAAAGTCAGAACGAGACGCGAAGGTTCAGCATTGATCACGGCGGCCTCATGTCCAACCTGTCTGCTGTCCCTCTGCGGCGGTTTCAGCATCATCACTCTGCAGGATTTAAGCCGCTGTCAGTTTCATCATTTTGCATTCCAAAGGCAACTCCTAATGAGGGTGTGGAGGTGACTCTGTGACCCCCCCACCACCACCACCACCACCGCCCCCACCGCCACCCCGCTGTCAGACCACATCAATCCAAACTTTGTCACATAATCCTCAGAGGACAGGCTCGCATCAGGCTACTGTCCTGATGGAAACTCCTGGAAAAGGGCGGTCAGTTAAAATGCAACAGTACCTCTGAGCTTAATTTTGTAGTGAACGCTGCACTGGTATACAGATGCTGTAAAGATGGAGATTCATATTTTAACAGTCATAAAGATCAATACGATGTCAGTGTTTGAATCAGCCGTCAGCCGCCACCTGGCAGGGCTGCTGATACTGATTACAAAACAAAGATGTTCTTTTTCCCCTAAAATTCTAAGCAGCTGTTGAATATGTAGTAAGTTCACACTTGAAAAATTACTAAATTTAATATATTTAAAGATGTATGATGTATGAAAACTAAATCCATCACTGATGTATTAACTTGTAAGAAGCATTTTAATATTGCAGCAGGTTCGGGTTTAGCTCATTTTAACTGCTTTATATACCGATGGGGCAGGTTGATTTATAATAATGCATATTTATACGTTTTTGTATGTAAAATCTTAATTATAGCTGTCAGATAGGTCTAAAAAACTGCAATATTTCTCTTTGAAATGGAGTAGAAGCATAAAGTTACAGAAAATGAAAACACTCAAGTACTTACAGTAATTAGGAAAATGTGTATAGTTATACTGCAATCAGGATATTGAAGAGGTATTACACACAGATTCACTAACAAAGACCACGCCATTTGAACGGTATAAAAGTAGATTTATTTGGATTGTCGAGAGGGTTCAGGATTGGTGAGGATAGTGTATGGTGGGCTGGATGCGGGTTAGCCACCGTGACACCCATTGAGAGGGGAGAGAGGAGAAGAATGGGGTTTTGGGGGGGCGGGGGGTGAATTTAGTGAAAGAGAGGGGCGTGGTCTTTGTTATAATTTATAATTCCATGTCCTTCATTATGCATAACTTTACGGTTTAATGAAATTTAAACGGGTGAGTTATAAACGTACAGTTGTCATGAAAGGGGAAATTAGCTACAGAGACCAAAACCATGTTTTGTACCAGGCTGTAAAGATGTTTATTTCTGCTGTAAAGTTGGGTATTTTAACATGGGGGTCTACGGGGAATGACTCGCTTTTGGAGCCTCAAGTGGCCATTCGAGGAACTGCAGTTTTTGGCACTTCCACATTGGCTTCATTTTTCAGCCCCGGAGGTTGCCGCCTGGTCCTGACATTTGAGTTTGTATACATGTGCTCTATTGGAAGAGTTAATGATATATGATAGATAATGTGTTTTGGTTTCATGCAGTTCACTCTCCAAGTGGTGAATCAGTTTTTGGTTTATGATAGAGAATTATGTTTTGGACTTTTCTTCCTGTTTATTTGAGTTGTGTCTTTTGAAGATTCTGGCATTGTTGTTTCGGTTGCCTTTACTGGTTGGTCTTTTCTCTATATCTTCCTGGTGTGTTTTTCCTCTGTATTCCCAGTCTGCCTTTCCCTCCACGCCTATCCTGCATCTAGTCTTGTTAGCCCTGCCCTGCTCTGTGTTTTCCCCAGCCAATCAGCTCTGTCTGTTCTCCTGTTTCTTCACCTCACTCCTCCTCCCCTGAGCTTCTCCGCCTATCTGCTTACCTGCACCTCATCTCGTTAGTTCACTTAGTTTTTTTAAAGTCCTAGTTCTCTGTTCAAGTTTGTTCTGTCTGCTCAGTCGTGTTCTGCTTCGCCAGCTATATTTTTGGAATAAAGAGTTATTCTCGAGTATGCTGCTGCCTCCTGCATTTGAGTTCACCTCTTGCTACTTTAATTACAGTGTCATCCATGGTAAACTACTTTTATTTCTTAGATATTAACTGCAAAAAACTAATAAAAACCTGGGAAAAATAATAAATGACTTCAAAGAATACAAAAGATGCTTATAAATAAAAAAGTGTGTAGATGTTGGAGAGGAAAGAATTCAAAATGTTTTTTTTCTTTCAGGATTTTTTTTTTTTCAAAGCTGTTTTCAGTTTTTTTAGAATAAAGACACACAGTCGTCTCCACAGCTGCATGCTCTGAATAACTGATTTCTGTGATTTCAAGCTGTCAACACTCTGAGTGGGTCCCTGCTCTGCCATCCAGCTCAACGCATGACTTCTAGGCTCATACATAATGAATGAAGAAGACATCGTGAATGATGATGATGTGAATGATGATTAGCAGTCGCCTCGGTTTTCCCCCGGGAGGACGGTTAAATATTTAAATAATTAACTTTGTTAACCTTCCCACAGGTTTCCTACAGGTGTGGCAGAGATTTCACCTCAGTGAACAGACTGAGATGTGGATGAGAATTTTAACAAGCTGATTCATGGAAGAACTTAATGGGAGAAATGGACCTGGACATGCAGCGTTTCATGTGTGTGCATGTGTGCAGGACAGCAGGGTTTGATGAGGGTTTTTTTTTTTATTAAATGGGTGATTAACAAAAATGACATCTCTCATGTTAACAGTAATTAACAACACATGCATCTTCATCCTGATTGATTCAGTGTTTGCCTGCTATTAAATAACACTTATTAAAATATCAACCTGTGCAGGAATCTGCATCTATATATCTTTATTTGCAGAACAAAGAATTCTTAAAATCTGGTGCTTTGGAAACCTTTTACACCTCTGAGATCTCAGCTTCCAAAAGCATAACTCTAAATGGACTAAACCTGCCACAAGTGCATCTCGGCTGTCTCCTCAGTTCATTTTAATAAAAAAAAATACTGGGTTTTTTTTTCTCAATTTGAGTTTATTTACAGTAAATAGCACTTTAAACACGGTTGATTTAAAGCTTTACAGCCCAGAGAGGAAAAAAGAGGAAAAAGAAGAAATGCACATATAGTCAAATACTTCAGAGTGTTATGTTGTCGATGCACAGTAGTTTTAAACCTCACTGGGCCACTGATCATACAACCATCATGAGTTTATGTCCATAACATGAGACCATCAATCTCATATGACATGAATGTAGCATCAGGCGCAGTTTAAGACCACCGAGTAAAAAAAAAAGTTGACTTAAGGTGCATTTAATTTACTTTCTCCAGATCAGAGACACAAAGATTGGAACCTGATTTTACTATTTGATTTAAATATTTGTCAAACGTCAAATCAAATACGACAAGATGTTTTTGCATTTGATTTGACAAAAATAAAAAAAAGGAGAGAGAGAGAGAGAGAGAGAGAGAGAGAGAGAGAGAGAGAGAGGTACCCAGATGAGAAGTAAGCAGGGAGGTTAAACACTGAATATATTTTACTATTTGTTTGATATGTAAATACAAAAAAAAAAAAAAAAAGAACATCTGCACACATCTATTTGGCTTTCAGTCAGAAACCTTCATCAGGCTCACAAGGTAAACAGACTGAAAGAAGACGGAGATGAATATATAAACATTGCAGTAATTAACTCCAGTGCAAAACATCTGTGTATCCCTGACACATGATCCCATCCATCCATGTATGTATATATATATATATATATATATATATATATGTATATATATACAGGGACTACAAAGATGGAGAATGTATGAGACTCACGATTAAACAATACAGATAATCGTATACTCCATGCTCTTCATTTATAAAACTGACAATAACGTATTGCAGTCTGTTTTTTAATGTATCATTTAGCATTTTTTTGAAAAAGCAATTGGGAGAAAAAACTCTCAACCCAATCAGACAAACATCTCTTAATCATCTTATAATCTAAGCACACACACAACACTTACGCTAAATAAACTCTTCACCCCTTTAATCTCCGCGTTTAATGACTGAGTTCTCCGTTACTTTAATTACTGTACAGGCAGTTTAAATAACCCTTCTATCAGAGGACTTTCTCACTGCAGATATTTTTGGGCTTGTTGTAGCTGGAAAATTTACACCTGGAACTAATAACATTAACGACGGCTCCGGTGAGGCACAACTTGAACTGCAGCCATAATTAATGGCCTGAGTTACACCTGTGACTCTAAACATCCGCTGGGACGAAGGTCTATTTAGAAAACTCTCAATGATGAATATAATAGCAGACTGGGGAGCATAATTAACATTTAGGGGGCTTCAGTTTGGTCTTTTAAGGATCAAATTTAATTATTTTCCTTCTTAAAGTTGCCAATTCGATGTATATTCCACCTGAATCTTAATTTGGCAAGTTTAAGGAGTTTAAACACACAAAATACACAGTGATCAAGTTCCAATCATGACATTTGTTTCTCTGTTTGTTGTTTTAAAGTTTTGAGAGCTAGGCCGTGATTGGCTGTTTGGGGATCGTGGAGGAATCTGATTTGTCAGCTAGAGAAGTGAAGCGATTAACAGCTGATGTGAAAGCGGGAGGAGCTGAGAGAGAAGAGTCTTCCTGCCTGAATTTACGCTAAGCTTCATGACGTGAATATTGTCTACAACCAATAGGGGCGCTCTCTCCAGCACCAAACAGGAAGCAGTGATAGTAAACATGGCGGGGACTCTGGGGAGGCACAAGAACATGAACAAGTCTCACTTCTCTTGGACTGTGAAAAAGGAGGAGAAACTAGAGAAACGTTTGTAGGATGGACAGACCTCGCTGTCCCCGTTCTCACAACCGGGGTCATGTCCACATCCTGCGGTGTCTTTTCTTCTTCTTTTTGGCTTGTTTTTTTTTTATTTCAGAACAAACCAACTACACACACAACGGCGCACACAAGGTCTTTGCAAAATTACGACACAGTCTTTAGATGTGAGAGGGTGTCAGACTTTAGTCTTTTCAAAGTCTTTTCAAAGTCTTCCAAGTGTATGGTAGGTATTAATGTGTATATGAGGGTGTGATTTGTGAGTCTGCCATGTAACACACATCACAGCATCGGCCGGTGATGGATGAGGAGGCTTCAGAGACAGCTCTGAGGGATGCAAGACGGTCTTATCCCTCGGATCAGATTCACAGCTTAACAGCAGCCCTCTCTCGGTCTCTCTGATACGGGACCGTGTGCTCCGTCTCTTGATGTTTTTCATGCAAAAACGACACACACACTGTGCAAAGATCATGTTAAAATGGAGCCAAACACAGACGTAAAAACATCTGTGTGCAGCTGGAGGGATAAGAGGTGTTTCATTGTATTGTCTTTTAAGAGTTCTGGGGGGCAAATTCAAGTCAAGTCTCCAGTCCTTCAGGTCCAGATCTCTCAGATCTGTAAAGACTGACAGTGAAAATGACACAGCATGATTTTCAAACATACCCTTCAACATATAGGATTCATACTTCCAATCAAAAATGTGTTTTGCTTGTTGGATGTTTGAGCTTCACATTTATATTCAGAGTTTAATACTAGAAAGCTGTTTTACATTCATCTGCTGCAGGAGGAAAGTTTCTCTGTGCTCACCTTCAGTCTGAAATCTCTCAGTGAAACGTTTGTGAAAAGCTCACAGAGGAACCGGAGGGCCTTGATTGATCATAATAGATAGATTTACATTACATTTACATTTATTCCTATGGCTTGTGTTCAAAGCAAAGTACGACTGAGATACAATCCGAGCCACAGCAGATATAGACACAGAACAAAAGGGATTTGAATGGCTGCCTGTGGGAATAAAGCATGCAAGAGAAGGTTACATATTGATGGTCACAGTTAGCGTCTATTGATACATTTGTAGAGACAGAAGAGTATCTGTTCTGTAAGAGGGACAATTAACGAAGGACTGTGTCAGCACACGAAGCGACTCTTCAAAAGGTTCAAAATTAAAATAACACTGAAAAGGTGAGGAACTCCTTGAGAAAACAGAGTTCCTGTCACAGAGCCGGGGAGCGCGCGACTGACTGTTTGCGTTTGTCTGGAGGACGATGCCCCCCCTGACAACGTGACGGAGAGAGAAAATACCAGCCGCAATGTCCGACGATGGCAGCTCCGTCTCTCGGTGTTTGCTCATCGTGATCCTGTAACCCGCCGAGGCTTCTGTGATTTCTGGGTACATACGGGGGGCCTGACAGAGGCGTCCTCGACATGGAGCTCTGCAAACAGTCCACACTGCCGAGGTGAAGGCAGGCGGGACGCTGAGAAAACACCAGCCGGAGGAGAGGGATCCCACAGAAACCATCTATTTATACTGGGATTTATTGAACCACTGCTGCTGTGTTTTCTGTTATTACAGCATGAATATTGTGCTGGTCCAGATCAACATATTTCCATCACTACTGGGTTGTTTGGAGGATGATTAAACAGAGAGATAGTTGTCTTATCTTGTATTTAGGAAAGGTGCAGCATTGTTTTTAGTGCCCAAAAACTTTATTTGACTGAAAAAGGCAAAGTTTCAACCCTACAAGGCAAACAGCCAAAATGATAAAGAGCAAGTTATACATAGACAACAAACTGGTTATGTCATGCTGACGACTTGATACATAATCAAGATGAAACAGTCATAGTATTCAATAGTAATTATACATATATTCCTTCAAAAGACAGGTAGCCTACAGCAGAACAAGGAAACTGTACAAGAGTCAGACCGTACCTTTACTTTGAAAGATGCCAAGAAACTCACTTTTCACGCTTCAGATTATTGTAATGCACTTTATACTGGTTTACCAAATAAAACCATTGATCTGCTGCAACTCATTCTACCTCTGGCTACCTGTAACGTTGAGGATAGATTTTAAATTTTTTTTACTTGTTTTTAAAGCCCAAAAAGGTCTCGAGCAACTTCATATCTCTCAGATTGCTTGTCAGAATATGTTCCAAACCGTTCGCTCAGGTCGCCACAAACAAAATGCAAAAAGTTACGGTGCGGCAGCTTTTTGCAGCTACTACATATTAGACAAACATCCTCTGTTTGATATTTTCAAGAAGCAGCTCAAAACTTATTTTTTATGATCTTGCTTTTAATTAACTCAACCTTTTATTTGCCTTTTAGCTTATTTACTACCTGTTTTATCTTTTTTATCTCATGATTTTACCTCCTTTTATCCTCTTACCTCTTTTTTATCACTGTAGGTTTTTTATTGTATATTATATTTATCTTTCTCCTTTCTTTTAATATTATAAAATATCTTTTTTTGTCTGCTTGCTTGTTTTTACCGCTTTCTGTAAATCACTTTGAGCTGCATTTTATGTTATGAAAGGTGCTATATAAATAAAGCTTATTATTATTATTATTACAAAATTTAACAGTTTTTATAGATAAAATTGAGGATGATCACCAGTGATTATTATTATGCCAAAATACCAACTTTACAGGACAGACAGAATGTACTAAGCAGATTCCTGCCCCCCAGAGGATTCAACACTTTCCATTTTAATGACCCAATAAACTTTCCTTTCATACCATCGTCAGGATAAACTACATTTTTAGCTCCATTACTGCTAAAAGCTACTGCTAAAGCTAAAACATGAGTGTGCTGTTTGTAATGGACTTCAGATATTTAATGAGGCTTCAGACTTTTAGTTTGTTCAGAGAGTTTGATGAGTTAAAAATGAATCAGCGTGTTGGAAGTTGTTCAAAACTATAGAAAAAACAAATTGAAGAAAGAAAGTAAAATTAAAGTGGTGACAGTCTTCTTTCATTAACTGTTGGAGTAACTTCACCTTGTTTTTCCTGAATTGTTCTACAGCGTAGTGACTCATTATCGATTATTTTTTTTGGCAGCACACACAGCCAGAGTTTATCTGCTAAAGTACATTTGTTTTTCTTTCACTGTAGTTGAGCTTAATCAATGCGACTCGACAATAGAGTTCATTAGAGAAAGTTAAAGATTAAATTACCCAAACTGTTGATTGTAAACATCAGCTCGAGGACTTGATCGACTCTGAATTTGCTGTACGATAGCAAACAATATGGATTTATAATATTTGGTGCAGTGAGTGTAAATAAGTCAGAAATATGAAGATGTAAACAACAGAAATGAAAACGCAGACTGGATGGTTTCAGCTAAATGTGAAGACAGTAAACATGTTGTTCCTCATGCTTCAAGTCACTGTTGATTTTTCTTCTTTATTAAACCATCACCATCATCTTTCAAGAAGTGCTTCGAGTGCCTCAACAGAAAACCATAACAAACAATAATCATGCTTCAGTGGCTACTGGTGGATTTTGTAGGTAAACAAATAAAATACAGTATGTTGTCAGTCAACATTTTGCAGATATGTTTGGTATCATTTTTAGACTTAATCCCATCAGCATTATATTTCCAACTAAATGTACATGGTGTAGTAAATTAGTTGTATGCAAAAGTCATTTTATAGTTATTTGTTATCTTTTTGTTTCTCCCAGCGTTCTTTGTCTTGTGCTTCCTGTTTTATTTTGATACTCACCTCTCGTCTCATTTCAGGTCCTTCACTTCCTGCCCTCGTGTGTGATTACCATAGACTGTATACAAATATAGACTTAGTTACCGTGACGTCACCCTTTCGTTGGTTTCTGAAGAGCGGTTTTGAAGCTCAAAGTGAGCCGCTCCGGCCGTCGCCATCTTGGCAGTACGTGACGCTGCCTAACTCCCAGCCAATTAAAAATGGGCAAAGAGGCGGGCCTAATGGCTGAAACAAGCCACCTAGTGGCTGGCGGACCTGTCACTCAAAGCAGCCATGTCCTTCATTATGCATAACTTTACGGCTAAATAAAATTTAAACGGGTGAGTTATAAACGTACAGTTGTCATGAAAGAGGAAATTAGCTACAGAGACCAAAACCGTTTTTTGTACCAGGCTGTAAACATGTTTATTTCTGCTGTAAAGTTGGACATTTTAACATGGGGGTCTCTGGGGATTGACTCGCTTTTGGAGCCTCAAGTGGCTGTTCAGGAACTGCAGTTTTTGTCACTTCTGCATTGGCTTCATTTTACAGCCCCAGAGGTTGCCGCTTGGTGATTACCTGCCCTGCTCTATGACCTGTGTCTCATTGTCTCCCCTCTGTCAGAGTATTTAGTCTCAGTGTTCCCTTCCTTCTGTGCCAGTTCGTCTTGTTCCTGTGTGTCAGCGTTTCAGCCTTTTTCCCCTTGTAAGCCTTATAGTTCCTGACCTGTTTTTGCCTTTGACCTCGACTTTAGCCAACTGATTTGGAGATTCTTGTTTTGCTGACTGATCACCTGTGTACCGACCCAGCTGTGATTAAAGGACTGATTTTTTTTTTAACGTGCCAACTGAGTCTGTCTGCATCTGAGTCCGAGCTGTTGTTCAGTTCCTGACAGAAGGCAGGTTGGAAGTGACCCTTTTAATTTTCCCTTTGGTGCTACTTGCTTCCTTCATCCCTCAATCTGTAGTTTTGCTATTTTGTAAATGCCTCTACTTCATCCTAAAAGGTTCTGTTTACAATAACTTGTCTGTGCTCGTCTTGAAACCACACTATATTACTGCAGCCACCTGTTACGTATCAAACCTACATGCAGGAGCTCACCTGCTGGACTGGAGGTCCACGTGTCAGAAGCGCTGAGCGTTATGAATGACAGAGAGCTGCGAGGCGTTGCTTGCACTGTACGTTGCGTGTCACGGACCGAGTCTGTTAACCAGACAGGTGTCAGAGTCTCTGGTTTCAGTTAAAAAGGTTTCCCAGTGAAGCGGCGAGCTGATAGCAGACAGCAGCCAGACGCTCGTTGACCCAACAGCTCTAATAGAGAGACGCACGAGATGCCATCTTGCAGTCTGTCAGACATGATTAGGAATTGCAGAATGACAATCTAATTTTTCCTTTCTATCCGCCGAAAAGTCAAAACTCCTACCGTACCGACCCGAGAGAAACACTTCCTCTCAAAAAGAAGCTGCATTCATTTGTGCTTTGCTTCATTTTATTAGATATTGTTGGACACACAAATGACTTGAATATGCAGAGACATAATACTGTGTGGATTAGGATTAAACCAGTATGGGGTTTTTGAAGGCTGATAGTGATGTTGGACCAGTATTTACTATGGAAAAACCTCTGAAGCAGCATTTAGACCTTTATGTGACAGTAAAACTCTCGGATACAAAGGAGCTTTTTTTTTTTTTAGGTGGATATGTATTAAATAAAAAAAATAAGTTAAGTCCTAATAAGTAAGTAAGATGTAAAATGAATTGTCAGTTAATAAAAACACAACACCTGCTAAATAAACACGTATCGGTCTGAGCTGGAGCGGAAAGTGCTGAGTGATGAATGACTGCTGGGTTGATCAGGTCAAAGACGGACGCCGCCTGAATGGAAACAATATGTTAGCGGCTGATTGTGTTCATCTGGCACGTTATGTGTAACGGTAATAAATCACGCACTGACAGTCTTCCCCAACACGACACCGGCAGAATATTCAACTACAACTTCTGTCAATATATCAGAGTGGAAGAGGAGAGAATGACAGAAAATATACAGAGAGAATATGGCGGGAATGAGTTAAAGACTGTTTCTAAGGTCAAAATTAAAAGAAAAAACAGTATTTATTCATACACCTTTGCAGGTGACTTCATCATTCCCTATGTGAATCCATGGTCCAGTATTCCTCAGTATTACATCCATATTGGACAAATCAGCACCTTTTGATTTACATGCAATGGTAACATTCAGTGACAATGCAGGAAACAGTGTTTCCTTTATGTAGCAAAGTGGAAAGTAAAGATGTTTAGGTCGGGAAATGCTGGCAGCGGACGTAGACGAAAGTTGGCATGAACATAATGCAGTTTTGTTGAGTTGTCTGATATCTACACGTTCTTGTCTGGCGGCAGGTTTTTGTTGGAATAAATGTTTGAATCTCAAGAAAAAACTTCTTTTTGGAGTCAAAAAAGGATCATCAGGAGTCAGAGTTCTGAGCAGCAATGTGTTCTTTAATGCTGGCAACAAAAGGAGAGCAGTTACAGTGCACACGAGGTCCGCTCAGCTAGCCCCGAGTTATTTGGGGTCAAGCCTCAGTCGCCTATTGTCCAACTTCTTCATATTTAGCCAATTACACCATTATAATCTCTTTACATCACCTGTTGCAGACCCAAAGTCCTAAGAACAGGTTGTGGGTGGGCCTGGACATGTTTTCTTTGTTCAGACGTTTATTTTTCAAGCTGTTCAGGTTTATTTCTAAATTCTTTCTTGAGGTTATTTTTTAAAAAAATAATGAAGTTTAATAAAAACATGCTTACAATGATTATCTTTAACATATTATGTGCCCTTTTCATTGATTACAGAGTCCTGTGACGCGTACACACATAATGATTGACAATGTTTCATATCAATAACAATAGACTTACGCTTAAAACTTAACATATTGATAATCATCGCTTTGCGTTGCCATTTGTTCCCTTCAGCCCATCATAAGTCTTATATTAATTATACCACAGTTTGGTCACATAAAGTCGCATCTTCCAAAGTTTGTTTATGATCTCATAGACGTCTGCAGTTCAATCAAACATCATGAAGTGAAACAACTGTTTTAAATCAAACTTTCCCAGTGTTCTCGTCTCTCTTTATGTTCTGCCCTCTGACCCGACCTACAACAAGGGCTGCGACAAACAATAATTTAATTTTTTTGTTCCAATGAATCGATTAATTTTAAAATGTCATAACATGGTGAAAAATGTCCATCACAGTCTTGTTCTTTAACCAACAGTCCAAAGATGTTCAATTTACACTGATTTGACAGAGGTTTTGCCATTTCTGCTTGATGATATAATATAAATTTTTAAATTTAAATTATTTTATTTTTTACTTTCTTGTCAATTAGTGCAGCAGACATAATGTATGTTTAGTGAAGAGGAGGAGACGATGAGTCATGTTGGGACTTCCCTAAAGACTTTTTAGCCGTGCTCACCTCATGGCTCTGTGGATGCCGATGTTGCTCAAGCGTTCTGTCAGTTTGTCTTAAATATCGATATACATATCAGTCCGGTATCATTTTCTACACAAACTCAATTATAAATCTCACAATAATAATAATAATGCCTCCTTTATCGGCTTGTATAGACGATACAGATGTCTATGTTCAAATTAGCTCAAATTCTCTCCCAGTGGACCCTGATCGGAGTTATAGATGAGCTAGAAACACTCAATGCTTTCGACGTGGAAGAAAATGCAGAGAGACAGTTGTGAAAAATTTTCTAAATGTAAAAAGTCAGCCTCCTATCAACAGGGACAGACGGCTACCTCTGTCCTGCATGATGATCACGCTGTCAGAGCAGCTCACTGTGGGCTTGGCTACCATCCCTTAAATACTGTGAGCCTAATCTCTCCCCAAGACTTCTACTAAACTCTGTTTGTGCTAATGAACCTCACAGCGGCAAAGGCACGAGAGAAGGGGGGGAAAAAAAAGAAGAGGTCATTAAAAAAGGGGGAAGCATCTGTCTGGAATTAAAAGAAAGCCATCTGTCATTACTAGATGAGACTACACCTGACTGGTAATGAGTTCCAAATGTGCTAAAAACCTCAAGCAGGGAAATATTAAATGTGAATGATGTTGGTGACTGACAAACGGCGTTAGAAGATGAGGAAGATTGCTACTTTTAATACCTCTTTTCAATCTTGCTCTTTCTCTCGGGTACTTAGCAATAAAGCCAATATTTCAATGCATTCATATCTTTTCTTGTAACTGTGTTTACCGCCACCGCCTGAAATGACTCCCGTTAGCGCCAAGGTGAACACAACCTTTCAGCCATTACGGTTGTACAGCACGACGGCGGACAGAGGAAACATGTGACCCGCTAATGAGCGGCGAGCAGCCTGAAACGGGACGCGGTGTCCGTTTTTGTGTCTGTGCCGTAGTGTCCCGTCTGCTGCTGCTGCTGCTGCTGACGCTCAATAAAGCCAGTTGATACTGTAGAGTCATAATCGCCTCCACCGCTGGGGCTTCACCTGTTGGGGGGCGAGCAGGTCTCACAGTGGCACCTGGAGCAGCGAGAGTAAATAAATCTAGTAATAAAGCTGTAGGCCAGAATGGATTCGACTGCAGATGGTTCAGCGTGTGTGTGTGTGTGTGTGTTACTATCTCTTCCCAAGGACGAACCTGGGAGTCGTTCTCTGACCGTCCAACCTGTGCAACGAACACTCTGAGCTCCTGTAAAGGGACGACGGCTGTGATGAATCTTTCTGTCTTTCCGGCGGGAAAATGGGGTCATTGCAGGAGCGAATTGGAAACAATTACTTCATCATGCAGCCAAGAAACAATGCAAAAAAGTGTGTCTGCTAACTACCTTTTTCTGCAGCTTTCAACCTCATCTAATAGCCTTTATTAGCCAAGTGGCAACGACCACAGCGTGAAAATACTTCAAAGTGCACCAACGACAGCTGCTAGATACTTCAACTGACTCCCATTCAAAAAACATCAACGTCTCTCGAGTCATTATGGTCTCAATCTCTAAATTCAGGCCCTCTAATAAGTGTGCAGGTGGTCGTTTTGGAAATTCTTGCTCCATTAATAATATTTTAAGACTTATAGCAGCTTTGATGTCTGCTCTGTGGGTGTTGACTGACGGCTGTGATCGACAGTCGGCTCACCTGCCGCGCTCCGAGACTCACACTGAGTCGGACTGTTGTCGTAATATTTCACCATAATAAGCTGCAACTCAAACCGGCTCATTTGTCATTATGTGACCTCGGTATGTAACTTTGGTCTCGTATATGTCGGGGAAACTGTAACCTCTGTCTCTATTCAGAGATGGTCTCCGGTGTTGGATGTAAATGTCCTTATTAATCTTCCACTGAAACCTTCCCCATCAATGCAGTGACTGGTTTTGGTCAAGGTCCAGTGTGCTCAGGATTCTTTTGTTGCTGTATTTGAATGAGAGGAACCAATCACAATCCTCTCTTCCTGTTCCTCTTCTTTCTTTCTTTATTTCAGGACCTGTGGTGACCCAGTTTTCACTGTCCCGGCCCCCAGGGTGTGAAACAGTCTACCCGGGGGGGGGGGGGGTTAGGTCAGCAAACTCTGCTGAATATTTTAAATCTCATCTGAAGACCTTTCTTTTCTCAAAGGCATGTTAGGGATGGTTTCTCTTTGTTTCTGTTTCTTTTAATATTTTTTGCTTGTCTTTGAGTGTATGTATGTATCATATTCTTGCATTTTCACTTCACTTCTGGTTACAGATTCTTCTTCTTCTGTGTCATAAAACAATCCAACACAGTTTTTTCTCCTGGAATCTGACTTGGAGACACAAAATGTTCAATCCAGCCTTTAGAGACTATTGATTGTGAAATATTTCCATAATGAGTCAATGTGAGGTAAAAAGCTACTCTTGCAACTACATGTGAAAGAACACAAATATGAACATGTGCACAGTGTTCATACATTTAAATGCACATCAACAAGTTAATAGATTAAATGTAATATTAGTACATATAATGTGAAATACATCAAATATATGGAGATGTGAAGTGTGACGCCACACTGTGCATCAATATCAGCTCATTAACGAGGGAGCAGAGTTTAATTCTGCAGATAATCTGATCCAGTTGCTGCTTCAGTGAGGAAGATGACACAACTGCCTGATTGCAGGTTTTTTGATTAGTTTTGATAGATGCTCATGAACACACAGTTAAAAAAAAAAAAAAAAACTAAATTTCACGCCAGGAAATATCTGCAAACAAGCAGCAGGCAGTAACTACTCTCTCTCTCTCTCCTCCAGCCTGCTAACAGCACTGTATAAACCATGCAGCAATTAAGCACACTGTGAATTAATTAAACGGCGCCAAGTTTGCATTTCCAATTATAGCTATTCCCCCAAACATGCAGACACACCCCACATACATAAAAGGGCAGAGGGTAAATTAAATTACGACGGAGCGGCCCTGCTGAGATTGAAATTCAGAGAGGGAGGTTTGCTTTGATAATAAAAACAAGGATCTCGTATGTCAATAAAAAAACTACTGAGGTGCTTCAGGAAAGATTGAGGTGAAC
Organism: Thunnus thynnus; assembly: GCF_963924715.1. Taxonomy (NCBI): domain Eukaryota; kingdom Metazoa; phylum Chordata; class Actinopteri; order Scombriformes; family Scombridae; genus Thunnus; species Thunnus thynnus. The sequence goes on along the minus strand of NC_089533.1, from coordinate 3,632,072 downwards.
TCTGAGGTGAAAAAAAAAGAAAAAGCCAATTACCTGGAGAGCAGATACACATACTGCCAACCGTGAGTCTGTGAAATTGTGTAGATGTAAAGCTGAATGCAGAATTGTGCTATGACTAAAGCAACAGCAAAGCTGCGCTGATTCATGCGTTCAATTCCCGAGAGTGAATCTTTTTAAAGGCAGTGGGAACGAACTGGATTTATTTCTCAAAACAAGCGAGTTTGGAAACTGGCCAGACGGTGAAATGATTTTAAACTGCACCGTTCAAACACACGTCGTCCTGCTGCGAGCACAGATATCATCTCTAATGATGAATTTCTCCCACATTTAACCAGGTACATTGAATCTTAAAGGAAGATTTTGTTTTGGAACCAGCTTCACTGTGGTGTCAACATCATTACAGCACCTCTGCCAAGGAGTTAATGGTTTCAGTCCCATTCGTCTGTCTGTTTGCAGACTTTTTCCTACTTATTTCTCAAAAAGTAGGAAACAGGTTTTCATGAAATTTGTTAAATTAATCCACAGGCCAATGAAACAGTGAGCAGGTGTTGTGGAATTGCCGCTAAAACACTGGACACAAGATTAATGGAATTATTATTGATCAATTAGGAGACAGAACAAAGCAAACCATTCCCCCCGTCTCACCTTCTTGTGGTCTTCAGAGACAAAGAAATGGTCACCGATTGGTCAAATTATACAAACTTATGGATTACAGCCAATGGAGAACAGCCATGAGGTAAACACTTACATGCCCATGTATGCTAGATAAGAGCCACATCTCCCGAACCTGTCTGTGGCTTTTAACCCTTTGACCTTTCCTGTTTACTCCCAGACCCGGGATGTTACCTTATCTGAGCCTAAACAAGAACGGAAAGAGGAGCTGGCCTTCTAAAACATATTCCTTCTTACAAGGACATGCACACATTAACAGAGCAAATGATCATCCTCGCACAACTCTAGCACATTAAAACGATAAGCCAACACTTTGGTCTTTCATTACCTTTACACATCGTAATCACTGCCTCTACTTGAATGACACGTGTATCACATGACTGTCATTCTGTTGATTTGGATGCAGATAACAGTAAATGTTTCATGTAAGTATGTGCTCTTTATTTGGAAGCAAAAACATATTTCCATATTAACGGTCGGTTGCATTGCAAAGCCACAACTTTACTTTCTTGTTGAGCTCAAACAACTTGTGCCACAAATGTTTATTCATAGTAGTGAAGTGTGTTTCTCCCTCTGAATATAAGCTAGCTCATCTCTGCAATCACTGGAATATTATATACAGTATCTTTTATAAAGGAGAGGCACATACTGTACCACTGCACTCAAAATAAACACATATGGTCATTCCTTCAACCAGAAAAGTACTCTGTATGGCTTTCAGCATGTGGACACACGAACATCACACCCATTGTTGAACGTCTCATTCCAATTCTGCTGCTATAACAGCTTCCACTCTTCCTGGTTTCGGACTTTCTACCAGATTTTTGGAAGCCGGCTGCAGGGATTCGCTCCCATAGGGCATCAATGAGGCCCAGCACTGATGTTAGGTGATAAGATCTGGCTCGCAGCGTTCCGGTTGAGGTCTGAGCTCTGTGCAGGCCGGTCACGTTTCTTCCACACCGAACTGAGAAAACCATTTCTTTATGGAGCCGGCTTTTGTGCTACGGGGCGCCTCCGGCTACAAAGTGTATAAATAAGAAGGAATTTATGCCAGAGACCTTTGGCATGCTCTACACTGCTTTTCTTACATTCTTTGTATTGTATTTTATTACCTGGAGTTTTCCTATGGCCGTTGTGGCGTGTGTGATGTTTTAAGGAGCTGTTGAAAATGTTCCACCTGAGTAGACTGTAAAGTTGTATCGTCATGTTGAAACAGGAAAGTTCACAAACTGCTGCCACAAAGTGTGAATAACATTTTAGACTATTGTACTGTAACATCAGGATTTCCTTTATATTAAACTAACTTATGTTCATATCGTGAAGCTCTGCAATGCAATGACATTAAAATATAAATCATAAGTTCATGAACAAAGTAGTTCAGATAATTGATTTTTTTTTTTTTTTTAAATGTTTGCATGTCATTCCCCATCTCACGTTTTATCTCTATACTGTTAATATCTTTTAAAGGCGCACAATGTCCAAAAATACAAGAAAAATACAAATAAATAAATGATATGCATGAAGGCAAAAACTACAAAAGACGACCCTGGTCGTAAGAAAAACAAATTCCCCTTTAAAGGTGCAGTTTGTAGAATTTAGTGGCGTCGAGCAGATGTTTTAATTAGTGTATAATCACTGGAAAATAAGAATTGGTGTGTTTTCGTAACCTTAGAATGAGCCCTTTATATCTACACGGGGAGCAGATCTTCCTCCACGGAGCCCACCATGTTTCTACAGTAGCCCAGAACGGACAAATCAAACACTGGCTCTAGAGAGGGTCTTTCCTGAGTGTCGCAGCCACCGTTGGTTCTCCTGCATACTTAGAAGGAGGAGGAGGAGGAATGCAACCGCATCCACTAGATGCCACTAAATCCTACACGCTGGTCCTTCAAGTAATTAAGATTCATGAGGCTAAGATGAACATAAAGCCTTTATTTATTTTCTTTGTGAATCATAAAAATCAAACAGAACATCCATTAAAGCAGTAAACATCCATATCAATGATCTGATCACAACCTGGCCAAACAAATAGAAAAGATTCTCAGAGATACAAGAGAGGGGAAAAAAAAAAAACATGTAACAAAAAAAAAAGAACAGAAATAAAAAACAAACAAGGATTATACACCCAAAATTATACTGATATATAATCTATATAATCTCTATTATTATATAGATTATATCCCAAGTATATTTGGGGACACAGTTAAATGAAATACATGCAGATGTTATCAGGCAGCTTTTCATAAGACGAGAAAAAACAGCAGAGTCGATAAGTTTTAGGGCAAGAAAAATTAACCCTGTAAAAAGGCACATTTCACAACTCCAAACAAGAGTCATCAGAATCACATCAAACAATATCTATTCAATCACTCACATGGACACACACACACAAACATACAGTCATATCTTTGTAAGGGCAATAATGAATTTCATTAACAGGCACAACTCATAAAAGGAAGCTGCCAGAGTGTCAGTGAAAATCAGCGTTACTAAACCACAGTACAGAGTGTCCGTGTATGAAGATCCGCAGTCACAGTCGGCTCAGTACGTTTAACTTCTGGCCACAGATGCCTTCCCTTTAGCCAAAGCTGGAACACTGCAGATCACTATTACCCTGTCAGGTGTTTGGAGGAGGAGGGGGGGGGCGGATGTGTGATGGATACAGTATGAAGCTGACAGAGTCATGAACGGGTGCTGAGCAGTAAAAGACGGGAGACATGCCCTGTGTGTGTGTGTGTGTGTGGTGATAAACAGAGATGGAGCTCATCCTGGAGGCCTATTTGTCAGTGGATCTGTCACGGACGGAGCTTCATTGTTCACAAGGAGGGGGGGTGGGGGGGATGACGAGATCAGAGTCAGCCAACCGGTGAGGGATGGATACACGTCAGCCACGAAAGAATAATCATCCCTGATTCGTTTGTTGGTTGTTATTCCAAGTTCCTTATTTAGCCAGGGAGACGTCTTTTTTTCTTGTTGCTGCTCTCCTCTTTCAATTGCTTTGATATATTTTATTTGCTCTGTAGGTCCTGTGGATCACTCAGCACTTTCAATAGTTTGGGATTTGAATGAGCCGTACTGAAAAACGGACAACCTACAGAAGTCTTGAGGCGTCGGCATGCTTCAAACAAAGTGCTTGTCAGATTGTCAAACGCAGTCTGAAATAACCTCAGGCTTAAGTCCCACAAGTTTTTTTTTTTGTAACTTCCAGAAACCTGAAAACCACACATACGGAGGTGAGAAAATATGCAGGATTTCAACCTCTCTCTCTCTCTTTCTCTCTCTCTAGTGCTCTTCTATCTGTCTTTCTTCACACCTACTTCTGTCACTTTCCGTGTGAACGACCGAGCGCGACACGACGAATGCCTTCCAGGAGAAAGTGTCTGAAAGTGTGTCTCCGTTCAAATGATTCATTGTGCGTCATCTACAGTACGACGGTCAAGCTTTTGACCCCGCCGTCGAGCGTCTCCCTTCAGAACAACTATAAACACTTTTGCCTTTAGTTTGTTTGAAGCATACTGAACCCTTTAAATATGTTTTTTTTTTTTAAAAAAGTTGTGTACTGTAAGTGCAAATACTTGTGAAAACCTCAGGCTGTCAGTTATATGTTGACAAAACATACTTTTAATAAATGACCCTTTCCCAGTTTGTTATTGTCATGCACTGTTCCAGCTTTTACAATGGAACATAAATAGTTGTCATTTGGTCCCTTTTTAACAAATTTGATAAATTACTCTTAATTACATACAACATATGCAACAAAAGTCCCATAAAAAGGCACACTGTCCAACCAGCAGCAAGTAAGGCCTTGTGTACAGGAGTAGGGAGACTGGCCAAACAGATATTTATATATATATTTTTTTTAATCGAAAGTTCTTGGAACAGTGAGTTCTCATTTCTTGGTGTCAGTCAGGATGATGTTGGCTGTGACAAACATGAGGCAGAAGACGGCCCACAAAACAACAAACCACACCCAGAAGGTGTGACGGAAAGGAGACCGGTGCTTGTTGATGGCATCCCTGCCCATCACGGGCTCCAGATGGCGTCTACCGTAATACACAAGTAAGGCTGGGATAATGTACTGGATCCCCGTGCCAGCGTACGACCCCGTGATGCCCACCAAGGACTCCAAGTTGTGGGTGCAGAAGGCTACCACGATCGGGGGCACCAGAGTAATGAGGGGGAAAACGATGCGGTCCACCACCCACGGGTAGGTTCCTCCGTCCCGGTGGAACAGAGTCTTCCAATTGTTGCGGAGCGTGACGGCGATGATGGGGAAGTTGGTGCTGATGGTGAAAACGGGGAACAAGCCCAAGAAGTAGCGCAGGAACTGGATATCCAACACGTTGCAGTTGTCCGTGAAGTTCAGGGTGTACATGTCGTGCAGCAGCGAGCTGTCGAAGCAGAAGATGGCGGTGAACGAGAGGAGGACGTAGAAGCCGAGGATCAGGGTGTAGTCCGCCAACACCAGGGTGCCGACGTGTTTCTTGTCAGAGATGGGCGTCACCAGGGAGGGAAGGGAGTGTTGGCACATGAAGGAGTAGACGCACACTCCGAACAGGTTGGGCACGCCGGAGAGGGAGGCGACCGGCGGGTGGCCCTCGCCGGTGCCTTTACCGATACGGATCAGAGCCAAGATGATCATCATGGTGAACGCTGTAAAAAGAAAACAAAAGAGACGTATTAAAGACCACGGCGTAACTGAAAAACCTCTGAACCGAAGACCAAAGATGGATAATTAAATCAAACTTTTCATTTGTAAAAGAAAGGTTCTTCTCTCAAAAGTGTCGCTTTAAATAAAAGAGAAAGACCCAAATACACCCTTATTGTATCAAAACACATTGGGTGGATCAAGTACAGACTCTTCCTGCGAGTCAGTTAAGTGTTATAAGTTATTATTTCATATTCAAATTAAATCGATGGCACAGTCACATATGCATTTCTGTAATGTAGTTAAGAAATTATAGACTGCGGTCTCAATTTCACAGCTCAGGAACTATTTTCTTTGGGCAACTGAACTGAATAAATGTGTGGTGTAATCAGTCTTCATTAATATTTAAAGAAGTAGGTCAGTACTAGATTGAAACTCCATATTGGGCAGGTTCTGTTCTCTGTGGAGTGTTGAGCTCATACTGGGTCATCCTTACTCAGTTTACCTCCGATGGCCGGGTGCCGTGTGGAAAACAGAAGTTTTTGAGCCATCCTTTTCATTCGTCTATGAGGAGTTTTACAGTAACATGCGTGCAGGTTAATAACATCTTCCCATGTTTAGCTGCTTTCCCTGAACTGCATTACTACATTCTTGTCCAAAGACAAACTCCACCACCAATGCCTGCCAACAAAACAGATCTTGGCGGGCTGACCCCCTTCATGTTCCTTCACAATTGAGGAAACTAAAGACTTGACTTTTCTTTGTCTTGACAAGCTGCAGCATTTATCATCTGACACACTGTTGTCTGTTCTGTACACTTACTGTCATATTGACAACTTACTACTAACCTTTTCCTCTGCTCCCCTCGTCACTTTTCTGCCGCCCACACTGCCCTATTCATTAAAAGGAGCTTTCAAGAGTTTCTCAGGCAACGACACAGATGTTGACTCATTTTTTGGACCAGTGCTGCACCAGAGACGCCCCTGAATGCTATTGATTTCTGAATGATTGGATATTTGGCATTATTTTTGGCATTAGAAAAAGATTTTTTTTAGCCTGGTGGGGGTTTCGTTGGCTTGTACAATTACAGAGGAAACGCTGGCTTTAAATACCTTTCTACATCATTTGACAACAAAACCACCTTTAACAAATGTCAGTTTGTTCATGTTTTGTACTGTAAGCCCATTTTTCTACCACAGTGTACCAGTCTTTTAATTAAGCCTCCCCATAAAATGTGAATTGGTAACACCGACTGTACAGCGGCTCGTTACTCATAAATCTGACACCCCTGACTGTCTTTTACCATCAAGAATCAAACATGCAGAAGCAGCATTTAGTTACTAAACACTACAGATCTGGAACAAACGTCCAGAAGATATCAAACATTATATACCTACACTGTCTTTACTTTGCTCCTACATCCTGAACTGCCATCAATTTAATTCAGTTTTTATCTTAATTAAATTGTAATCTTTAAGTTTGTGTTTTAATGGCCTGCAGTATTTTTGTTTTATGTTTTAATGCATTACGTAAAGCACTTTGAATTCCCTTTATGTATAAAATGTGCCATATTCATAAACCCTGCTTATGATATTGATATTAAAACACTACATTTACAGCTTTTAAAAGCTGAAGGTGATAAGTCTTCCTCCCAGTGTGGAACTGCCTTCCAGCTGTTTGTCCCAGAAACACCAGGTTGGAAAAACCAACTAAAGAACATTTCATGGCCCCGGTATAAAGTCATTGGAGGCAGGTGAGGATAAAGGAGGAGGGCCCCCTTGTGTCTCCACCTCCTGCTGTTCACATCGCATCTCCAATTGATTTCTAGAGGTGCCTCTCTGGAAACTAGCATGAGCGTATCTAAAGGAGACCTCTGAGCGTGGCATGCAATCCTGTTAGGGGCTGACAGTCATGTGGCCCAGTAAGCCATCTCACCTCCACTCACACTCAATCAGCCCGTGACACCCAAGAGTTAGTCATAGCCCTGGCGATGGCCAGCAGCCAGCTCCTCAACTTTCATCATCAAGCTGTCCTTTAAACACAGGGTGACATTTAGGAAAGTGCCACTCGCGCCATAATTTGCCACACATGTGCAGAAAATCGTTCTCTACCGTACACTTCTACGCTGCTCTGTGAGACTGAAAGTGTGATGCATGACTGAGAGAGTGACATTCCTGCAGCCTTTGATGGGAATACTTAGGAGGGCGAGTACAGCAGGTCCTAGAATCCTGTTGTTTTCTGTTTCCAGCGCCGGTCACGCCGCTTTAACAGGGTGGAGGGAAAAGTATTCAGGCCGAGAACTTTCAGTTTCAGACGGGGCTCTATTAATCAGCTACCGTGTGCTCTTGCAATGACACACTAATGTATGTCGGGGGGGGATGAAAATCCAAATTCCAATTATCGGGTGCGGACTGCACAATGGGAAGGAGAAACCGTGATCAGCGACAAAGGCATTCGGGACAGAAGTGTCTAGAAAAAAGTTTTCTGTAAGGTATTAAGAGAAAACTATTACTTTTTAATTTTATTATAAGAAGATGAAAACGGAGAGTGTAAAAATACTTCACTGAGATACAGTATCAAGATTGAAACATACTGAGACTAAAGCAAAAAAAAATTAATTACAGCATCCAGGTGGTGATGATGGAGAAAAAGACGGGATAGAATGATGGAGGTTTAACCAGCGGAGACTCAGCAGAGTAACATTCATTTTAATAAACACTGGTTACTATAAAGAAGGCAGGAGGAAGATCCAAACTAGATTTTATTAGGGCCGTAGTCTGCTGGTCGACTGGTCTATTAGTTGGTCGATATGCTCTCGTCCAACTAAATTCTCATTGGTCTAATAATCTCCGTGTTATTTTCATAAGGAGAAAAGTGCGACATCAACAGCCTTCCAGGAGCACTATATTATTGGTAGCGTGGCTCCGTTTAGGAGTGTGTTTGCGTAGCGAGTAGGAAAGAGCGAGGGGCAGAGAAGTGACGGTGGATGCGAGCGGAGCAGAGGAAAAGGTTAGTAGTAAGTTGTCAGTCTGGCAGTAAATGTAGAGTACAGACTACAGTGTGTCAGTTAATAAATGCTAAAAAGTCACGTCTGTCGTTTCTCCCAAATGCTGGAAAAGTGAAGGGGGTTAGCTCCAAAGTTAGCAACAATGGGTTAGCCTAACCTGAAGATACAAGAAAAATGTGTGGCTGCTGAGTTTACTGTGTATTCTGTCTCGATTTTATTGGTCTAAAACGAAACAAAAGGGGTTGAGATGCAGATGCTAAATGGAAATAAATGATGCAAGTTTCCTTCTTCATTTAATTAACTTTTAATGGTTCTTCTGTCTGGTGAAACGGATCTAAGGCTACACTGACTACAACAGAGAAATATACTGATTTTTGATCAAACAGAGCGTTTAGCTACATTCCACCCCCTTGTTTCACACTTTCCATACACTTACATCAGAGTAGATGTGGGCAATCTCACACACACACACACACACACACACACACACACACAAGTCTGTAAACCTGTTGCACAAGTGTTCAATATTTAATGCATCTTTGGCCTACATCCAATGTAATCTCTGGCTCGGAGGAAAAGCTCTGCGAGGTGCAATCCTCTCCTCTCGCCACACACGAGGGGTTGAAAACGGTTGGGCAGTGGACCAACTTTCAAGGACACGCGGACACCTGGGGGAAAACATCATTATATCTCTGTCTTCAGATGCCATAAAACACAGTCTTCACATATGTCTGCCATGCTGCAGACATACATACTCTCTCTGCCTAAAACCTCTTTAATGTGTGAAAGAGTCTTCCCTTCAACCCATCTGTCTGCTCCCTTCGCTCCCTCCTGTCTTCTTTCTCCTTCAAACTCACATCTTGTTCCCACCTTCCTCTGCTCTGTAAAGAAGCTACGTGTGAAAAAGGCGAGCGCAGCCACCTGTCTGTCCGCCGTACAGGAGGGAGGAAAAAAGGTGCATTTTTCTCCCTCCTTGACATCAACACTTGCAGGATACTCAGGAAGGAAAAACAGGCATGGGGCTTTTAATTAAGAGTGCCTCTGGGTGGCTGGGCATAACTATATTACCTAAAACACATTTTTCCCAAGTCCAGCCAAGATTAAGGTGCTGTAGCAATAGCCTGCGAGGGAAGGACGACACGGCTGGTCATACTGGGATGCTCCCAGTTTAATATGAATGATAAAGAAATAACACTCTGAATCTCCCGCAAATGGTAAAGTCTACAACACAACAACTCTTTCTTGCCCACAACTCGCAAGGTTTTATGCTAATTAGAGGCAGGGGAACTCATTTGTCTTACTTACAACGCAGGAACTAACCCCTTATTTTTCAAAAAAGAAATTGAAAGTCAATCAGATGGTAGAGAGGAGCCGAACACCGAGAACAAAAGCCACTAGAATGAAGCTTTTCATAATGTGCTCATTTGTCACCGACACTCAGCTGCATCATACGGCACGAGAGGTGGGCAAACCGGGGCCTGCCTGTGACAATTTTATCGCATTCATTGCACGTATAGCTATGAATGTCAATGCTGAAGCACTGTGCAGCCATGAAATAAGAGCATATTAGCTCTGATCACCTTGACTGCTGTGAAGGAGCAGGGAAACAGAGTTTATGCTTTATTTACATAGTAAATTCGGTACAAGTCAGTGGATTGATGCATGGAAGAGGCGCAAGTCACATTTATATGCATTATTCAGTGACTATTGCAAATGACATTGAAACCGATCTGACACACGGAGATGAAACACATCTGCGTGACAGTGTGTTCTAATCTAAACTTGTCATCTCTTCTTATAGACATTATTGCCTCTGGCTTCCTTTATGGTATCTGTGCTTATTATGTATTGACAGGAAGGAAGCCGGTGACTTCCTGATGAAGTCTCATCCGCTTCATATCTGTCACCGTCTATAGTCATGTAGCAACAGCATCAAATCTATCTCCTCTTGCCTTTCCAAAGACCCGTCCCGCAAAACTCATTCATTCAGACGGGGGATGAGCCATTTACCCCTGCAGATATCTGTCAGGATAGGGTGATTACACGCACTTTCAAATTGACACGGCGGGCCCAGCCAATGCTCTCTCTTCGCTACACCTGACACGCGACAACGGGAACTGAGTAAATTGAGCAGGTGTCAAACAGTCACATATCACTTCCACATAACTAGCGCCCGTCGATCTGGCAGCCTGTGATTTATATTACCTGGATGTGGATGGCGATGACCTTGTGAGGAATGCCTCAACTTAACAACCCTCCAGAGGAGGCTCTTACAGCTGTATTCTCGCTGATGGCAAACAAAGCTGTTGCTGTTAAGCCAAGGCTGGCAGACGATCCCAATGCTCCAAGGAGTCATCGACTGCCTACAGAGAAGGAGTCTTCGGTGGCTATCTTAGAAGAAGAGATGGGATTCCTGGACTCAATTAATGAGTAGAAAACGGTTGAAGGTGAGAGGTGATCAATCTCATGTGCGACGGAGCAGGAGAAAGCTGCAAGTTGGGGGGTCTCGCTCCTCGGAGAGTATGACTTATAACACTTAAACGTGAGCAATTCCTTGATGATAGTAGGGAAGGTCAAGGACTTCTCAGCTGTGCTTCAGTGTTTGATGGGAGAAGAAGAGGCGCTGGTTTGACAGCACTAAAGAAACACAGGGTTGTTTTCTCTTCTTGTTTGCTAATTTAAACATCTCCTCCCTCTAGTGCTTTTAGAGCACGGCAATCATCATATCATTAATTAAGAGAGACACTCTTTGAACACTCTTGGATAATCTCTGGGGTAATTAGTAGCGCCGGCTCTTTGCCCAGTTCTCACCAGGGTTTCGGTACTTCTTGCTGCGGTGGACGTCTATCACGTCAAATCTATCAGGAGCGGAGCTAGCGGGCTGCTGCCGTCGATCCATTCGGTGGACGACCGGGTGATAAGTGGCTGCCTTGCCTCTTAACAAGTTCTGCGATGTCAGATAGGGATATCAGTAAACACGGCACAGATCAGCACAGCAGTTGGCCTACTGTTTAGCACCCCATACAGACGCTCAGGTTCACAGGGACGAACCGGCCAAACTCCATGACACTATCTAACAGTTTCATGAAAAAAAAACATCAATTAGTCCACTCAGTCGGTCCGAGGTGGAGGGAAATTTGCACATTACCCACAGATAAAGAAGTTAAACACACTTGTCTCTTTAACCTGCAAGCAACTCTAAAATGTTTAAAGCAGAAAGACAGTAACTAATGATATGTTTGTGTTTTCTGGTATATTCCGTCATACACTCTCCACTCCATCAGGATGGACTGGATGGATTCGGTGTGCAGGAAGAACATTTGTTTGATTTATTAAGTTTATAGTGTATTTTATAATAAAAACTGTAAAAACACTCACATCTCAAGTGCTGAATGATAAATCAATGGAAAATCAGGTGGAAAACATTTAAGATTCCAAACATTCACTGGTTCATCTTATATTGTTGCACATTGATAATCATAGGGACAGTTTGTTGGACCAAATAAGCAATTTAAATATGTCACATGGGGCATTTTTTCTCTATTTTCTGACTTTTAAACCTGAGCGTATTTTAACAAGTAGATTCTCATAATTGCCTTCAGGACGTTGCTAATTGTCTGTAAAAGTAATCGTTACTCTGAAATCCTCATAGGTATTTTTTTATGCTTTTGTATGCCCTCATTACTTTACTATGTTTATATTTATTATATTCATTATCAACTTCACATATAGTTTTTGTTCTTTCTTATACTCATTGATTGTTTTTTTACCTTTCTTCTCACATGTTGTTGTGTGTGTATCTGCTGAACTGCTGCATATAATCACCATTACAGAGATACGTAACGTTGTATTGAATTAAACTGAAATTAAAATATATGCTAAGCTATTAATTGAAAATGCAATAGAAAAAAAAAGTCTAGAGATTAATAAATAATGACAATAATTAATTAGTTACGGCCCTAAAAAGCTAAAAACAATTTTAGAAATGTGTTTCTGTGATTGAAAAGTTGTCAGTCATGCACACATAAAATAAAAGAAGAAGAAGAATTGGGATTGAGACTGCAGTGCCGGTTAAAGATTGTGCAAAATAAGAAAATCAAGCCTGAATAAGAAAATAAGTTCTGTTCCATCAGTCTGTAAATGCAAAAATGTGCAAAATGTACATAAACCAAATATACCTTGAAATATGAAATAAATAGAGTTTTGTCTCTTCTTACTACATCTGCATATGATTACAGCCGAGTCCAACCTTCACGGGTTTAGGATTTAACATAAAGTACAAACTACTAAGCAACAAATGAACTTATTAAAAATAACTTCTGTTGAATCCTCCCTCCAAATCTCTCATGTCATGAAACGAAGGCAGCTCTGAGGTTAACAAGGCACTGAGGTCGCCAACTATAATTAAAAGCTTAGTTACAGCGTATGGATCCAATTGATCATGTTCACAGACCAAAGCAGACATCCTCCAAACATTCCCCTAATCACCCTGGAAGTCATCTTAACAGGAAGTCAAATCTCTTATTACACAAAAGAAACATCGATACTAAGCAGGGACGGAGGACAGGGTCACTAATAACTGTAAGTAAGATCAGTGAGAGTGGATGTTGCTGTTTAGTTACACTGGAAAAGGTCTGATGCTTTAGTCCTTGGCTCAGAACAGGATAGTCATAGAAAGACAGATAGAGTGATGTTTTCCAATCTGGGATTTTTTTTTTTCTCCTTTTAAAGTGTAATTTTTCAGGACCTCTGAACTGTGGTTCTGCTGTACGGTTCATTAAGACTCAGTCATATTTCACCGTCTCCCCCCTGTGAGCTGCATGCTCTGGACAAACTGAACTTTCCACTCAACCAGTCACCAGAGTCCATGTGACCTTCAAATACAATACCTCCCTCCCTCAACCCATTTCAAATGGCACTGGTCAGCAGTGAGTATCCCTGAGGGCTTTCTCTTAGCTCCTTATGGTATGTTGTAGTCATCTAAGTGTATTACATACAAGTTATGAGTCTTACTGTTTATTTTGTCTTGGTGTAGTGAAGGAAAATGTTGAACTGTTTACTGTATTTCACAAAAAAAATCCATTTATCACAATCAGTCAGGCTGCTTTAAAAGATGCAATGATGCTACATTTTTGTTTTTAAACCTGCAATAGCAGACTTTTCAGCCACTAGAGGGCAGCATAAACATCTGACAACAACCTTTTAAGTTTATATATGTTGAACTTGTTAGCAAACTTATTTCCACATCCAGCAGCTACGGAGCAACATTATCATTCATTTGGAGTCGTGTTTCTGTCCACCTGGTGAATGTAAGTCCAATATTCACTCACTTTTAGCTCTGTTTTTGGTCTCCACCAACTCCTGAGGGAAATATCTGGCTTTTAGCTGCTAAATGCTCCACTATGTTCACCAGCTAGTCTACAGCTAACTGTGTCTGTTTGGTGCTGAGCAGGTAGTGTACAGTGACTTTTTAGAGCTTTTTTTTTATCTGAAAACGACACTATGAGAGCACTGAGAGTGAACCAGAGCAGTAAAGTTGCAGCTGGACGGATAAACAATGAGCTGAAACACGCTATAAAGCTCCGTAAAGCCGAGAGGAGCTGCGGAGTCACTGATAATTCTTTGTAGGTTCATTACATCAACACATTACACACTGACAGCTCTTCAGTGGTGTCAGTATTAAGAAATATTGATTATAGCCGCTTTAAAGAGTTTGTATTTTAACATAGGACGATAAATCTTTGGATCGTTCCTATAAAAAGTATTAACTCCCTTGTTTTATGGTTTTATAAAATTGAATCAAATTAGCTTTAATGCGTCTTTTTACGCTGATCAACAGAAAGAGACACTTCAATGTCAAAGAGAAAGTCAAAACTACTTTAAATCTACAGTTTCTTACACTTCCAATGCTGGGATGCTAACTTTTTATAGGCACTAGTCGTTGTTAAATAGAGCTGTTTAGCAGCAAATTCTTGTAAGCTGTCAAAAATACACTCAGAAAAGATGCTTCAGAGAGAAAAATCAAGGAAAATGTAAACAAACCGATGGCAGGATGACTTTTTCCATCAAGGAGCACTGCACTGAAATCTTTAACATCTATTCTCTGATGGCTGCTCTCGGGAAGAGGAGGATCCATATGCCACTGATACTACAGTTAATATAGACAGTACGATTCCAAACAGCTATGTGTGCGTCCCAGGGGGGGAGAGGGATGGAAGTGATTAATACTCGTTTACTGAGTGAGGAGGTTGTTAACTTATTCCCCTTCTCTCATACCACTCAATATCAATTAAACAGCTCTCCGCTCTTGTCAGCGTTTAGGAGTTTGTGGTCTTCTGGAGTGCTGATAATGATCCGTTCTGCTTACAGTGGGGGCAGAAGGCTGGAGATGTTACAGGTTGCAACATTATTCAGCTCTCCACACATGTGTCTGCGTAAATGTGCGAGGAAATTACACGATGATATGAAATGAAAATGATAAATATTTGTTAAGGATGTCGCGTATAACAGCACTGAAACAGATAACAAGAAACTGGCTCTAAAAAAAAAACATGTTCAACAAATATATCAGATGGAATATTTAACTTATAAAATCAGGGGGAATTTGAAGCTATTTGAAAAAAAGATGGTCCAAGAAGTCAAGTTATTATAATAAATGAACAATGAATTGAAGCTATTGGGTTTGTGGTTTAGACAATTTAAGGCTGATAGAAGAATAAACTATGGATTTATGGAATACTTCAAGTAGATTCTCAAATATGAAATGGGATCAAAGACGTTTTTACAACACTGTATAATCAAAGTCAGTACTGTAAAATGTGGGTTTCTTTAAGATATTACTTCATAAAGAGTTCTTAATGTGCTGGTTTGTGTGGTTTTATATTGTAAAATTCAATCAAACTTACATAAAAGTGAGAACACAAGCAAATCAGTAACAATTCAGATTTTTTTTGATTGGATCTGAGTTGTAACGTCCTCGTTGCCTCTTTGTGAGTTTTATCTTTAATACGCCAGAACATCGTTGTGAGAGGCATCATTTTTGGTTTGTAGCTAGTTGTGATAAACTAAAAAGCATACAGATGGGCTGATGGGCACCGCTTTCCATTTTAATGTACAGGAACAACTAAAAAAAAAAAAAAGTTACCAAATGATTGCAGTCAGGAGTTCTGGCTTACAAAAGTGTCACACTGACCCAAGCTAATGGCTTCTCCATTGAAAATCACAGTGTGTTACAGGCAACAGAGCAGCAGGCGGTCACACCATCACTCATGTTTAGTGTTAAAAAAAAAAACAAGGCTCGCTGGACAAGGAGGTGACTACAGTTGAGCGGCAACAACGGTGAGGAGGCCGAAAGCCGAGGGCAGGAAGCAGAGCCCCGACGCACCGGCCAGCTGCTAACCCTGACTTCCTACACAGCACGTCCCTACACAGGTGACTGCAGGTGCACCTGGGAGTGGTGAGTAATGGTCAGGAGCAGAGGAGGGGCGGGGGGGGGGGGGCGTCTAATGTCTGTAGACTGTTCAATGTCAGTGGCTTCAAATAAAATGGACCCACAGACACAAACATGAGTGGATAAATACTGTATATTAGAAAAATGCATCATCACGCCAACATTTTTTGGTGGAAAAGCAAACTACAATTTTTACAGGCACCCTTCAAGCCTGCAGGTGACACAAAAGACAGGTCTTGTGTGGAGTTTCACTTTAAGATGGTTATTTAAATCGCCAGTAAACATACCTTTGACTGACAAACACATATTTTAAAAAAGGTACAATTTGGGATCCACATGTGAACAAGATACTCGATACAGCACTTTACATGACTCCAAACACCTTGTAGCTGTCCGACAAAATCCTTATCCTCAAGTAGCACAACACTGCAACAAACAATCCATACGTAGCCCAAACTGCTTGTGCACACTAGGAAGGCTTTACGGAGCTTTATAGTGAGTTTCAGCTCATTGTTTAGCTGTCTTTGCTGTTTTGGTTCACTCTCATCGCTCTCATAGCGTCGTTTTTGGGCAGATATTTATCTCAGGAGTTGGTAAAGAGCAAAAACAGAGCTAAAAGAGAGTGAATATTGGACTTAGACTCACCAGGTGGACAGAAACACGACTCCACATGAATGATAATGTTGCTACTTTGTGCAAATAAGCAACTGTTTGCAACAAGTTCAGCATATCATCTTGTGATGAAGACAAGATATCAAAATATAATAAATATTATACCAAATCTGAAATGCATAACGTTTTTCTTCAACAATCTAAATTCAAACCCTTATCTTATTGGATCCAACACACACTGTTGAATCTCTGAGTGTTCATTTCCTCCTGTTTTTGCTTAAATACACAGAGGGAACACAGAGCTTCTGCTGAAGCCATTTTAAATCATTAGCCTGTGCTATAAAGAGCCCTGCAAAAGTGACACGACCAATCAATTACTGTACAGAGAGAGAGAGCCAGGGGAGAGCCGAGGGAGGGTGAAGACAAGACGAGGAAGAGTGAAAGGTGCGGCTAAAACCCCCTGTGGTATTTAGCCAGCCAGACAGCAGCGGACAGTGTGTGGATGCTGCTGTGTTTGTGTGTGTTGTTTATGCGAGCTTGCACGTGGCCGTGCGGGGGTGGCGGAAGCGCCATGATTCAGTGGTGTTGTGATTTTAACTGCGGGCCCCGGACGGGCGGTTTATTTTCGTCCGTCACCCTGTGAGTGACGGTCCAATCAAGCTTGAGACGGGCTGTCAAGCCTGTCAGGCTGAGGAATGAGAGGAGATGGGAATCAAAGACACAGAGCAGGACCGAACCATGATGGACGGACCTGAGCACCTCAGCCACACAGGCGAGAGCAGGAGGGAGCGAGGGATGAAAGAAATGGGGGGAGACACGGAGAAAATGGAAATATGTGTGGGTAGAAAAAGAGGAGACAGAATGCGAGGGCTCAAAGAAAGCAAGGCGTAAAATGTAGAGAAAATGGACGGTTTTATATATTGAACATATCAGTAATAATCAGTGTTAAAGAGTAAATGTAGAAATAGTTTATTCTTACCAATCCAGCGCATGAGTGAGGTGAGAATCTGAAGATATTTGGTCTTCTGAGCGTTGAAGAAGGTGAAAGGCCCCAACAGAAGAGTGAACACGCTCTGCAGGAGGGAACAAAGAGTAAGAGGTGAATACTTTAATTATCCTATGAGACAAAAAAATATATTCTACTTACTCAAGGGAAAGAAAAGGAAAAAAAAAAGCTGTAAGAAATATCAATCACTAGTTCACTGAGAGGTAAAAGAGGAGCCAAACTCACAGTCATGTAATAAAAGCAGCCATAAGTGAGGAACCTCCTTTACTATCCAATGACAAGAGCAGAAAAATACCAGGAAACCGATGCAATAACAGTTACCCACCACAAATAATGCAGAATGTGTCTGACATACAGAGGATGTATATTACACGCACTTTGGGATGAATTTTGATGTGTTACATGTATTTAATCAGTGCTGATTGTAAAAAACAAATAATAAAATTGAATGTGAAGGACTTTGTAACTTTGAAAACAAGTCTGTACATAAATATTATCATTATTATTTTTTATTATAATATTTTATTATAATTTTGATTGTCAATTAATTAAGCAAAGAAAACTTTTTCTGGTTCCAGCTTCTCAAACTGGAGGGTAGAGGTGTGGATGCAGAAGTGGACGATTGTGAATCGATTCACAAATGTCAAAAATGATTTTTCTAAATGTTAATTAATAGCGTGATGTTGACAGAATGAAAAAGCTGCGAGGGCAGAGCAGCACCCAGACAGTCTACAGCGCGCACACACTGGGTGTCTTGCAGTTCATCTTTTTAAAAAAAAGGCAGCAGTTGCAAGTTTTTTATGATTTAATGACTAAATAATAAGCTTTGCGAGATGAACCTGAAGCATAATAGAGCAGCAAACTCCAGCAGTAACAAAACAACAACTTAAACCAACTCTGAGGTGAAGAATATAACTCGGCGTGAACTCTACAGAGAAACCAAAGCTCAGGTGATGGAATCAATGAGTCGAGTAGCCATTACATGTTTGTGTTTTTGTACTGTTTATGTACTGAGGTGGGTCACACTTGCAGTCTGATTTGAGATGCATCGTAATTGAATCGATTCGTGAAGCCAGTGAAGATTCACACCTCTGTTGGAGGGTTTGCTGATTGTCTATGTCAGTGTAAACTGTATCTTTTGGTTTTGGACTGTTGTTCGGACAGAACAAGTCATTTAAAGAGGTCACCTTCAGCTCTGGGAAATTATGACGGGAATTATTCATTTTTTTTGACATTTCATACACTAAACAATAATTGATTAGTTAGTAAAAAAAAAAGACCCCGTTTGCCTTTGACTTTGTGCTTTTATCAAGTTTCTGCGTCCTTGCTTGAAACATCAGTTTCAAGTTGCAGCTGTTGACTTGTAATTGCGCTGCTTCCCTGAGGCGTAATTTTGATAACACCACCAGATGCATCATTCCCCAAGTACCTTCAAAATCCCATCAGCGGTCTCAAAGATAGGTTGAGCAGATGAACAGGTGGACCAATCCATATTTGACCAAAAAATTTCAAATCCTCTCAGGCCACAAAACTCTGATTGCCTATCAGATACTTTCTTTATCACGAGCTGCAATCAGAGGCAGTGGCTCAGCTACTGTAGCTCCAATTCCATCAGTTCTCCTCACTCCTCCTCTACGCCCGCTCAAACTCATTCCCTTCATCCGTTTCTTCCCTCTGTCCCCATTCTCTGGCAGTCTCAGGTCTGACTGCGCAGTTTGAGTGGCATGTGATCTCTAAGGCAGTCGCTTGTGTGCTATTTCATCTGAGGAGCAGCCTGCAGGGTTTTTAAACAGGGATCTCACCCTCCCATCCAACACAGATGGACTCATACACACTTAAATACACATCACAGAATAAGACCTCAGTTCAGTGTTGGACACAGAGAAAAGTGTGAACATAAAGACAGAGGGAAAGATAGATGAATGGAGTCTGATAATATCAATATCATAAACTTTGACTAATCATTAATTTAAAGGGGACATATCATGGACATTTCCAGGTCTATATTTATTACATATTTATTTATTTATGGGTTCTACTAGAATATCTTTGCATGATTACAGTTCATAAAACTCATTATTTATCTTATACTGGTCCTTTATGCAGCCCCTCAGTTCAGCCTCTGTCTGAAACAGGCCGTTTTAGCTGCCTGTCTCTTTAAGGCCCCGCCTCCTGCTGATCAGCCCACTCTGTTCTGATTGGTCAGCTCCAGGAAGCTGTCCCCGAACAGACTTCTGAAAGCACCGGATGATTACGTAAACAAACAATGGTAGTCGGATTTTGCTTCTTTTTTCTCGTTCTTTACTCAAAATATAAACTTCTTAAATACATCTGTACATGTTCGAGCCGAAATCCGATTCGAAATATGCAAGTGGGCGAGGCGAACAACCCGTGGAAAACCATAGCAACAACCATAGCAACAAAGGCTACCGATGGACTGCCATTTGTGGGCATGTGCAAACGATCTGACGTCGGTGCTGTGGGGATGTAGAGGTAACTTTGCAAACCAAGCATCCAGAGCAGGCTAAAGCCCTGGCTTTCGACTTGAAGGCGGCATTTTTACAAACAGTATGTTCACGTCAAATTTTGGAAATTTGACTATGTTTAACATCCATTGTTATAACAGTATAAAAATAACAGAAAATCACAAAAAGCACGATATGTCCCCTTTAAGTTGTTTGTACATGAGTACTGATATGACTCCAAACCAAGTCTAGGGTCTAGGGAACAGTGACCATGGGAACAACACTTCTTTAGGCATTCATGCAAGACCAGGCAATGGCGTCGCAAAGAAATTACTTTAAAGTATCCAAAAGTACCAAACAGTAGACTAAAAAGTATTTCCTATGTGTGAGCTAGTGAATGAATTCGGACACTGCTAGGGTCAGCTATTATTTCCAGAGGTACAGATGGACAGCTGGGGGTGTGAAAAAAACAAAACCTTTTTATTCTGTTGAATAATGATGATGCCTATGTGTCTATATATTTAAGTATTACCAGCTGTCTTCTTGGCAAAGTG
This sequence comes from Thunnus thynnus, assembly GCF_963924715.1. NCBI lineage: Eukaryota > Metazoa > Chordata > Actinopteri > Scombriformes > Scombridae > Thunnus > Thunnus thynnus. The sequence goes on along the minus strand of NC_089533.1, from coordinate 3,611,658 downwards.
CAGTCTAAGCTTGAGTCAAGCCAAAACATAAATCTGCAACATCCATCGGAGGTAATGAATGAACCATTATGAAGAGAAATGTGTCTGAAAAAGAAAGTAAAATTAATGGCAGCTGGCTGACAGACAGCAGTATTTTAGCCCTGAATGGTTCAGCACAGTCTTCCCTGTCCCAGCACCTTTGGTTTCAGTCTAAATATGTCTTTACAAACTACAGCGTGATGTTAAACATGGGTCAATTTTTTGATATTTTTAAGCCTGAAACACAATTTTTATACCTAATCATGATGGTTTGTTTAGTAACTATCTACAACTAATGACCAACCTGGAACTTTGACAGTGTTTTACAGTCAAATCACCTTTTAATTTTAGTGTGACTTAACCTAATACAGACTGATGGATAACATTAAGAGTTAAAAAAGAAAATGTGGCCTTGAAACAGACTGGAAAATCAGCATAATACTCTTCAGTGTTATGCATTTTCTGCATATTTATGGTATTCAATAGGGACTTTATAGTGAAATGGTAAACATAACCTTAAATTAATTGTTCAGAAACTGAGGTTATCCCATGCACAGCAGTGCTTCTCTCCTGGGTGCCAGCTGGCGCACACCAAGATACTAGGATTGAAACTATTTTATTAATGGATTACATTAAAACAAAAGGAGCAAACTACTTGTTTCGCATGTTTCTCCATCAGATTCAAGCAATCAAGTGAATCTGATGAAGCAACATGTAGTTCGCTCTGCGCTGGAATGTTGTTTTTTTGTTTTGTTTTGTTACTTAAATTAATTGTTCTTTGACTTTCACTTTTCAATACCAGTACCAATATACTACCAGAGTTTCAGTAATGACTGTAAAATAATCAATTTTTCCAATTCTTAGTTTGAGCACTTTAAATATAGTTTGTCTACATGTTTGTCTGCATTTTTAAAGATATACCAAAATTTTTCCGTACATCAGTGTTTAAAAGCTGTGTAAGTATAACTTTACCTTAAAAGTCTATGTGGAGTTTAAAGTCAAAATCTGTAGTCTACAGTTTAAAATGTGCAAAATAATCCTAATTTAAATCAGGAGTTATGTTAGATGTGTTCGATTTTTGATTACTATACAGAGTGATTTTGTTGGTATTTGAAAAGTATAGCAGCTGCAATACTACATGAAACATCTAGATTTTTCATTCCTTTAAAATATATTCATATGCCAACAAGACACAATAATTTATTTCCAAAGCTTTTAACAGTTAATTATCATCTCCAACAAAGAAAGACCTTAAAACCAGGTCAGAATCTACCTTGGTGAGACAGAGATTCAAGTAACATCCCTCAGGGTTAACAGCACTGAACCTGTTTCTATATTTCTGATGAATTTCATGGTAGTTTCTGATGCACTCATGAATCAAGTCAGCACCTCCAACAGCTTACAACCTCCCACAAAACTCCCACAATGAACAATGTCCTGAGGACACTGGACTGCACTCAACTGTATCCTCAACAATAACAACACAAGAGCACTGCTGAAATAAATAACTCTGCAACATCTCCTTGTTTTGTAAAGAAAACTGTACCTGCACCAATCAGATTACAAGGACTAACACTGTATTTCTAGCCTAATTTTATATTTGGTGGTGTTTTTGTTTTGATACATAACTGACCTTTGATACATAACTGACCATAACTGACATTTGAAATAATGTCCAGGAAACATCCCTCCAAATAAAAGAGCAGGTATTTCTTTGCACAGATGTTCAACAACAGCGCAAGAAAAAACAAATAGCAGTAAATTCAACAGGTTTTACACAAAGGCATACCATCATTTTTATGTTGATTTCTAAAACCTTGGTATATTTGGGAAAGTGGTCAGCACTAATGTTATGTGCAAGTTGGGCCTAATAGGTTAAAATATGAAGAACTGCCAAGATAATCTGCATGAATTCTGCCTGATGAAGGTCAAAGGAATCGAAATGCTGTGTTAAATAAAGTGAGATCAAGTGATGGAAAGTGCAACGGATTCTTTGGTTTTGATCCTACACACCTGTCACTAAAACATTATGGTGTGAAATTACATTGAATTAAAAGCCTACCAGCCATTCAAAGGGTAAAATCCCTCCCTTTTTGGTTAGGCTTTAAATGTGAAAAAGTGCAAGACATGTTGAGACCAGGCTTTATATGAGAGTTTACAGTATGTATGATCACAAAGTGTCATAATTTAGTGCAGTAAAGAGATTGTTATTGAAGGCAGATATTAGAAAACACCAGACACTTGCATTTAAGCCCCCACAGTTATCTAATAAGAACAAATGTATAAGCAGTGTCATGTCATCTCCTTCTCTGGTATTTTCTTTTCTGGCTAACATAATTGATGAGAAAAAGGGCTGCTGTTGATGATACTAAATGACCCACAGCCTTATGATTAAATGTCTGGTGAGCTTTATACCGTCTCTACAGGAACTGTAAGGAACGGAGAAGGAAACAGTGGGGAACATTAACACATTTAGATTTATTCTTAACAAAAACGTGTAACTACAATATCCATTTTGCTTGTCCCACACTGTGTGGTTCTGTTGAGCACTGTGACACATAATGTTGGTGCTGAGAGGTTTACATAATGGCTGATGCGTTTTGCACTTGAGACTTCCCAAAGCGTAAAAATGATTGAAGACATTCAAGGATCTTCATGTGCCGAATATAAAAAACGTAGCCGCAGAGTGAGACATGCAAACCAAATGAAAAGCCTTTAGCCCTTCATAAGTAAAAATGCATTCATTGTCAATCAATCAGCTAACCCTACGTTTGACGATTTCATATTTAAACATTAGTAATTATATAACATCACACACTACAACCTTAGTTCTAGTATCATTTCAGCTGGAAATGTGCAGCAGTGTCAACTAGAGGAAACCGCCAGGCAACAACAGAACAAGAGATGAATATACTAGAATTTCATAACGTGGACAGATTGAATGACACTTGGTTCCAATGCATTTATTCATTTAATACTTTGTTCAGGCTGTTCTAGCAATTTCATCTCACTCTTTTTCGCACGGCCAACACACAGATTTTTGTCTGCGTTTTGTCTCGTCTCCACAGAAACTGCTTACGTTTCATGCTCGGTTTAATAAATGTCTCAATAAACTAAAACAAATCCTATCAGGAGAAAAGTGGCATGAATCAATTTTGGCTAGATGCTTCCCCCCCCACATTCCCTCCTCTTCAGCAAGCTGATGGATTTTTGCTCCTCCGGAGCAGCACAGTCATCAACTATGAGCATTTCACTTTTGACAACAAAGACATTCTTAAAAATCGCCCATTTCTCCTCCCCCAGTATGAGACAACACTTTCAGCGACAACCACCTGGCTGACTGCAATCACACACTTCAGTGAAACGCAATAAACGGTGAGTCTGAAATGAGAAACTGCAAAGGTGACCAAGGCAATGATGGATACAAACATGGGGATCTGTCCTATTACCTCTCTTTAAAAGGGTACAGACTTAAGGCGCATCAGCAAATACTGAGGAAAAATGATTATTGTATAACCTGTCTTGCATGTAAGGTCATTGCCACTCAGTCCTTTGCAGCATTTAGGATCAATTATCATTGGACTTTAATAATGAGGGACGAACGACCCACTTATTGAGTGCAGTGCTTCCTCCAACTTAACCTCCATGCAACTTTAATATAATACGGTCATATTATAAACATTTGATAGTTACATTGGGATTCCTGGAATGAATTTCTTCACATTGTGACCCAAGTTGTCAGTCTAGGGAGACGTGTCAAGAAAGTCAAACACAGTACTAGACAGAATGATTAGTTGAAGATTAAGTTCATCCACTGATGTTAAAACCAATAAATGCAAGTCAACTGATGAGACGAAGATGTTGCGACCTTTCAATCTAGTCTTTCTGAAGATTTTTTGCTAAAATGAGGAGCTCACAGTTAATGAGCAGCTCAGATAACAAATCTTTTCTGTTGTTGACTCCAGTCGATGTGACACGTCGTTGCTATCACTTGGGATCTAGTTTTTACATTCCTGTCACACGAGGCATTTCATCATCATTCAAACACACTTTCAGTTCTTTGTGATAACGCTGTTATTTCGGCTCCCGACAACACTTTTGTTGCCATTTCTCATTGCTATACCAAAGTCTCATTACAGATGATGACCCAAATCATGGCAACACTCAGAGGACAACTTTTTTTAGAGCCAGAGCTCCCAACAACCTGCTGCTTCCTGTTCTCTAAACCTACTTCTCTGTTTTTTGACCTCTCCGCGTGGCAGTAAACAAACAACACCTCCAAGCTGTTTCCAGGTGTGAATGTGGAGGAAGGTGCTTCCGAAAGAGAGAATAACTCTCAGCAAAACCACCCTGCTTTTTAAATAAAGGTTTTAAAAAGTAATCAAACAAACAGCGTGAGCTGGGGCTACAACTATGTGATCACAATGTCCCAGGTTCAAGTCCGGCCCGGGACCTTTGTTGCATCTCAACCCTTCATTTCCTGTCAGCTCTTCTCTGTCTTCTAATAAAGGGGAAAAACACTTTTAAAATACAAAATAACATCACTTTTCTCCAACTTTTCCAGCGCTCTCTGTGAGGCTGTGAAGTTATAATTTGGGATAAAGAGATTAATAGGGCTTAGATATGGTGAATGATCTCAGTAATGGTGAAAACCCGCCACCAACTGGTAACCCAGGCTGTAGCTGTCAATCACTTTCAAAGTCTATAAAGACCAGTGTTTTGGATTTGTGCAGATGAGAGAGTGCAGAGAGTATGGAAGGGCATTTAATTGGCATTAGATTGCGTCACTCGGAGCTCATGAGCCAATCCACTGGTCTCATTAATCACCACATATGTGAGCGTTTCTCCTGGGCCACGTGTTGCGTAGGCTCTTCATCCATCACAGTTGGGCTACATAAGTCAACCCCTGACCATCCATCCCATTTAACTAATTAATCAACATATTTTTCTGGTCTTTGCCGTAGGGTCAGCCAAACACTGTGATTGCACAGATGTCCTCAAGCTCTTGGACATCAAATGTAGCTGAATTTATATCCAAGGGACCACTTTAGTCTTGACTGGCTGTCATGCACTGAACAATTGTGAAGTCACTGCTCAGTTTGGTAAATGATGTTGGCTGGTGTTTTATCAGACACAAAGAGGGTTAATGGTCAAAGACCCAGAGGGTAAGTAGGGATCATGCTAGGGAGAAAGTCCAGCAATGGAAATCATAAGTGCCCTGGTGGTTCCATGCCGTGGTCCAGCCTGGACACTGTTAATCCTTCCCCCCCACCACCACCACCCACAATCAAACAGAGAATGAAGGATTATGATTCCCAATCCCCACAGTCCCAAGATCCCCCAGCCATTTGTGTCTGATGTTAATCTTTATTCCAAACACATTTCAAACACAAAATACTGCTATTGCAGGCCACCAATCATTCACTTATTCTTTATTACAGGGGACCATACATTTTTGGTTATAGCCAATGTCACTGCTTTTGGGAAAAGACTGAAAATAAAGCTTGACTGGGTGTCTAGCTGGTTTTTTATCAACTAACGTCAGCCTGGTGTCCGACCTGCAGCACAGCTATGATTTTTTTCCTCACAAATCCCCACCAGATTGTGACTGATTGAGCTGTTTCTTTTACATTTCCCAACTCAGAAACTAAAAACAGTCCCCCCTTTCATGCAACTCAATGTTTAGAATTGCATGACACACTGTGACACTGCCTCTTTCAGGGAGGTAAATGTCAACTGTAATCAATTAGATATGAATTCCACAACAGAAACATGTGTAGTTGCAATGCAGACAACTCAATGCCGATTGAAACAGAGCTGGGCTGCTTTCTCACCAGCAGAACAGCTGCAAAACTGGCAATAATTTAAGACCTCTACAACTGCATGCATCATTTAATTTTAATTAAGACCTTGACTTGAGACCTTGAATATATGAAGTACAGACTCAAACAATTTTTTTTTTATTTTTTCAACCAACCGAGAGTCTGACAGAAATTAAGAAATTCCTCACATTTGCTGAGCGAATGATCCACAATTTGCTTTTCTTTTCATTAGGACTGATTATAATTAATAAGCAGAGAGAAATGAACAAAGCATTCAATCCACAGAGACATCCTGTGAGAGTTATATGGCTCGGGCCAAACATGTTCATAACAAAGACAGGAAATGACAGATTATTTAGATTCCTGGACAATATTACATCTTAATGATGCAAAACAAAATAAAATGATTTGTGACCGTCTACATCATATACAGAACGCATGGAATATTGGATAATATGGAGCAATTCATTGCCTTGGTTGTGACATGTATGATAAAAGACTTGAGGGTAACTTGACCATGGTGGTATGGAATGGAAATGGCATAAAATAGGCCATAAAAGCCCAGGAGATACGCGCGAACCCTTATGATAGCAATAACAAGTCAACTGATTCACTGAACACACAGGCAGCGGGGAGGATGCTCAGCACATGATTGCAGGAAGGGGTTTGGTGTGGTGAGCAAAGACAGAAGATACAGAGGGGAGTAGAGACGGTGCCTGGGAGGCAACACTATGCAGTTAAAACCATATTGGAACTATATGTGTTTGTCAGGATGAAAGAGAGTCCACCGTCAGCATCATTAATCACCAGCATACGTCTCCATCAAGCAGACGTAATTAACATAAATAAATAAAGAAGTAAGTGAATAAAAGAATGGATGAATGAAATGATTTGAGTTGTCATGCTTCAAAACAAACGGATTAAAGAAATTAAGATATATGCTTCCATCCAGCTTTAGATTCCCTTTATGAGGACAAAATGAGCTTTAGGTGTACTGTACCTTGTGTTTGAATGCCAATTTTTGCAGCCTTTAAAGTAATTATTTGTCAGGTGACAATTTATTTTCTAACAATGACAATGGTAATTTATCATAATTTAAGTCTACTTTAGTAAAGAGTGCAGTGCTGTAACGATTATTCCATTAAGTAAGTCAGCAATCAAGAACAATTGTGATAATTGATTAATTGTTTAATTTCTCAAACATCCAAACAATCACTGGTTCGAGCTTCTAAATTGTGATCTAAATCTGTCTAAAATGTCTTATTTTATTGTAGATTGACTATCTTTGGGTTTGGGATTGTTGTTTGGCCAAAACAAGCAATACCAATATGTTGACTGGGGCTCTGGGAGCTTGTTAGACATTTTAAACTGTTTTTTCTGACAATTAATTAGTCAAAGTAATAACAGACAGATTAATTAATAATGAAAATAATTGCTATGTCCATGAAGAATGACTGAAACTGTGGGTTCCAATTACAATAGATTAAGGGGGAAAAAACAGTCTCATCTCTGACCTTGTGTGTGCACGTTTCAATTAATTTTTCTGGAAATTGGCTTTTTACTGTGGTTTGTAAATGTTTGGGGGATATCAGCAGTGAAAACGGAAAGAATGTGTTTCTGGGTAATGACTAGCTACAGTAAAGGAACAAAAACAACAATGGAGGAGAGTTGTGGGGAAAAAAGAGGAATAACTTTCCTAAATGTGAAGCTGACAAAATCATGACACGCCATTTTTCTGCAAATTTCCTACATTTGCTGTATTTCTCTCGAGTGTCTAAGCTGCCGTTTCAAAGTGTCGACAGTGCATCAAAATGAGCGACAAGCGTTGGCCTGGCAACCCTTTCTGCTGACTCAGCGTGCGGAACAAAACTGTAGATTTACATCCATTCAGCCTCTGCGGGACACCGTACATTTCTAACACTGACAAATAGAAGATACGTCTCTGAATTAGAAAAAAATCTAATTAGAAGTATAATTTATGAATGAAGGACTTAGAGGTCAATATTATGCTAATTTCTTGGAGTGTGTGGGCACATTTTTGTTTTTTATGAGATAGGCATAAAGACTGAATATAACTGAGGGCTTATCTGCTGGCAGCAGAAGCCTCTCCATCCATCTCTTATGTGACCATCTCTGTCAGCACTGGACGCCGCTCCCACCCCTCTGGGTCTTTAGATCACCATCACGCTACATAAATTCATCTTCTGCCATCGCACACACACAGAAACCCACACCGACACACATATAGGGATGAATAAATAATGCCATCTCTCTGAACATGTCCTGTATCCAAAAGACAACTGACGCAGGCTTCAGGAAGCAAGTGAACCGGGCCGTGAATGAACTGTCAGGTCAAGAGGAAGACGATGTGACTCACAGGAGGTTATTCATCCATTGTTGTGAAGTTTGTTTGTTTTTTGTAAAATCACATACTAACTCACCACATAAAATATTTTGTTCTTATTTCTATATTTGTCAAAATAAGGTATTACAGGGATGGATGCTAATGTTCATTCATACAACAGATACAGTATATAGAGATCCAAACGTTTGACTGGTACTCATATATATACGGTGGTATCAGAGTTTTAAAAGGCAAAATCATTTGTAAACCGAGGCAATCACAGTTATCCTTTAGCAACACAAAGGACTCTTTCTACATTTTATACCTTGTGCAGCCAATAATTTCATATAACACCAGTCATGTCATTTAATATAAGTTACTGTATGGCTGTGTGTGTTTAGACAACGACTACTATTAAAGCTTTGAGACCTTTCACTAAAAGAGAAAGGTGTTTTGTGGAGAAAATTGAAAAACTTTATTTTTCTCTATTCAATTCAATTCAATTCAATTTTATTTAAAGTGCAGAATCACCACCATGCAGCATGGTCCCAACACACTTTACAGTTAAAAAGAACAGCATACAGCAGTCAATTAACAATAATAACAATTAAAAGTGGAACAACCACATTAAAAACATCAATGTTAAATAGATGTTAAAAGGTGATTGTTATCTAAATAAGATAACAAAAAAAGTATACTTTTGGAATAGTAACATAATGGCACAAGTACTGAAAAACTTCAAGTACCTAGCCTTGGGCATATTATTAACATCATTTAACACCATAGTACACACCAGACCCACAACCTCAACCAGACTATATAACATAATAAGAAGCTTGAGCGAATTTGTGTTTGCCTGAACTCAGAAGTCATCTCTATGTTATTTTACATAATTCCTCACTTGCAAATTCAAATTTCACCTGCTACAGTATCTCTCGTCCTCAGGAAATGTGGTTTAAATGTTATGTTTACATTGCTGCTGTGGGTCGTAGAGGTCTGGATACCATTATGTGTTAAGTGCTGCTTTTTTTTTTTTTTTTTACCTGTGTTGACACTAGAAAAGTAGGACAATGGCGTATTGCTGTCACAGAGCGCCTCGTCCATCCGTGCTAATGCATGTCTCACTGCCACTGGGACGTGGGCTTACACAGATAATAACAAGAGTGTCTGTTTATACACGTCATGTACTGCCAGTGTGTTTTGGCCTAGTAAGTATAAGTAAGTGAGAAGAAGTGAGTGGGTGTAAGTAAGTGAGCCAGAGAGTGAGTCAAACATTCACTCACAGTTGGTGTTTCTCTTAATAGAAGCCAGTAAGAGGCAAGACAATGTCTCATTCATTCAGGATTCAGCAACACTGCTTCACACTGCAAGACACTGAGTCACTGTTAGATAATCACATGTTGACTCGTTAACAGCTGTACAGTGTAGCATTTGAAAATCCTACATTTTATTCTTCTTTTCGTGCAAAATAATAACAAGCAGAGCTACAAAACAAAAAATATATATTCTAAACTCAAAGTTCACTTACTTGCCTTTTTCCTGAGATTTAGACCCTTTTAGTCCCTTGATTGTGTCATCAAGTACAGAACTTCAATTATGTGATGACAAGTGGTCGAATACGAGATGAGGATGGTAACCGCTGTTTCTGTGCCATTTGCTGAAGGTCATACTTTATGTTCAAAAGGTCAGTGACAGATGTGTGTTCCCATGGTCAGTTATGAGTCTCTATACTTAAATTTGCATAGACTGCAATAATAGTTTTAGCTTAGATAATCAAGACTGGATGGACTATTTTTAATTATATTTTTAATTATATTTTTAATTTTTTCATTATCACACTGTTAACTGGCTCTAAAGGTTTTACACACTGGCAGGTGCATATTAATGAACATCAAACACAAACTTAATTGGGTTTTAAAAGGATGTTTTATGGGGAAAAACAATTTTTTTGGGATAAATTTTGCTGTTAAAATGTTATTTGCTTCACCAACTTGACAAAATAAAACTGCACCATTCAAAGAAACTGCCGCTCCGTTTGATGTCATATCTGAAAAAGATTAATGATATTCAGGGTCTGAATGAGGGTTTTTACACAGCTAGATGTGGTCTCTGGCAACGGTCAAGGACATGTTGTGAGGTCAGCAACATTGCCAACCAATCACTATGGTAGATCATGAATAATTCAATTGGTTTGTTAATGAACTCCAAACAGCTCCCAGAAAGGAGATATTTTGGCTTCACTTTTGTGAAGCGTCAGGAAGTGGAGACGTGTCGTCCATATTTATACACAGTCAATGGTAAATACACATACATTCCTAATTCACATAGCAAGGTGTCATTCAAAGGAACTCTACATATTTAATTGATTACTTCACCATTTAATAATGTGGCTATATTTGCAAACCCTAAGTCAACAAAAACCTGTTGCAGTTGCATTGGAAGACATAAATTAATTACAGGTATTCCTTTTAAAAGGAAAGGACAGTCACTTGTCACAGTAAACACTGATGAGCATCCATGTGATACAGCCTTTATGACTTTGAACAGGCTGTTTTATTTCCGAGACGTTTCCCTAATTAAAACCTATAACACGCAGCTCTGCTCCTCAAAAAACAGAAACCATTACACACCTACCTAGGTAAAAAATAACGAGCAACAGCACACAGTGAAGATTTATGACAGGCGTGGGACATATCTGGGGAGGAAATGAGGAATTATAATTTGCCTGTGGTTTAATAGGACAATGGTTATTTCACTCTGCCCATGGTGGTCCCAACTAATGTAAAAGGGAGACAGAGGAGAGAGGAGGAGGAGGAAGAAGAAGAAGAGTTACAAGACACCTTCTTCCTCAATTAAGCTGATGATAAACCTAATGAACAAATAAAAGAATGAATCAGAAGTAGAGCTTTTTAGTATAGATGCTACATGTCAAGATGTAACTGAAAAAGCCAACGATTGGACATTTTATTCCCTACTTTGGGGAAGGACTCAATAGCTCATTGGACGGCACTTAAGCAGCTGCAACTACAGAGCACCATGACCTGACTTCAGGACACCGAGGTGGGCTACCGCTCTGGTGGCAACCTACAGCATACAAGCCCACAAACACACAGCCGGACGTGTAATGAGCTCAAAGTTACACCGGGTCCCAATGTAGATGGCTACTGTTAACCCGTCTGCATTTTAAATGAACCGCTGTACATTTTATGGAAATCACATTCATTTGCCTTCAGCCATCCAGGCAGAGAGTTGAGACTATTACATCACTCTGAAACATCCTTGTACAAGATAACCAGCTTTACACTCTTTGCATTCGGCATACAGAATTTTTCCTCCCCTCTGTGCTCTCCCTCATTCCAAAAAAAATCACGATGAAAGACCTTGTTAAAGCAGTAAAGGGACAAATATGTTTTCTCTTACCCTCCAAAAGAAGATGCATACAAATACCTGTATAACTTTAAAAAAAACAATCACCTTAAACTTAAATATTTAGCTGTTGGAAACATAGTAATTCCCCCAGAACCATGTAGAAAAAGTAGGATATGTATAAAAGATGATAAGGTGAGATAAACGGTACGCGATAACGTTATAATAGCAGGCATTAAGTACATCCATGTATGCAACACACACCAAACTGCCACTTTGTTGGCCCTAACCCTAACCCAACCATAACCCTAATCATAACCCTAACCCTAACCCTAACCCAACCATAACCCTAACCCAACCCTAACCCTAACCCTAAAACAAAATGGCCTGAACAACTAAATAAATCCAAACAACCAAGTTATTTCTCCTCGACCTCTGTGTCTCCTTGACAACTGCTCCCTCGTCTCCAGTCACCAGCTCTCATTCCAGCGCCAGCAGCTTTCGTGCTTCCCCCCCCTCCGCGTCCTGATCCGCTGCTCTGATACAGCTTCCTGCTGTTGTGTGGAGTGGACTCCCCTCCTGTGGATCGCAGCTCAAACACCTCTTCCTGCTGCGATAATCTCTATTAAACCATCTGCACTGTCATCTCCCCACAGCTCCAGCCCTGAAGTCGCCGCCACAGGACTACAGTATACCTCCTTACTGTACACATCGAACCGGAGTGTTTCTGCCAAGTGTAGTAGATCTGTGGGATGGCGATTGAGGTCGAGCCTTCTCCTAAGTACCTTTATCATTTAATATAGCTATTCTGATATTGGTACTTAAATGATATGAGCTTGGAGGAGGAAAAATGTGGCTTCAGAAACCACAGTTCAAAACTTCTGCTGTTTGAGAAGGTCAAGGATATATTAGCTACTGGTTAAGACAGACTGTAATTCTAAGAAAATAGAGTGAATATGTATTTTTTTTATCTTCTTGCTTCTTGAAATTAAATATTTAACTGTTGGAAAGCATTATTTGGGAAGCATAACAGACCCACTTCCTGCTTCAACTTTGACCATCTGTATTTTTACCATTGTTATTAGTTTTCCTGTGAAAATGAAGGATTATTATTATTACCAACATTTCAGGTGCAGTCACTTTTGGTTGCACCTTAAAAGAGAGTTAGACAATGTGGGATAAACTGTTGTCTTCTTTACAACCCGTTTCATAATCTGACTGCCAGTGTTCTTAAACCTCACCAGACTTTATTATTTCACCATGTTACCAGATCTCAGCAATTACTTTGGCAAGTACAAAAAAAAAATATGTCCAGAACTAAGACAATAAGTTTTCCTTAAAAGTTTTACTGACTTTGAAACCTTCTCTGGGTGCCAAAGTCACCAGTGCTACAAAATATCTTCACTAGTGTGTCCTGAAGCTTGTTCTTCATTTTAAACGTTAGTTTTCTGCCCAGTTTGAACTGGTATCTGTACAAGATTTAAAGAATATGCCACTCAGAAAAAGATCCAGATTAAACACAGTTGATGACAAGTTAAACAACTATACTACAACCATTTGTAGTGTCTTGTATCATCAACAAACCATCATCAACACACACTGGACAAAGCTGTTATCCAGAGAAGTAATAGTTTGGCTCTTCTATCACATTAGAAAACAGATGCCAAATTAGACAACATCCCATAACACATAAAAACTCAATTCAATACACCAGACTTCCTCCTTCACTCTATTGTTTGTATCAACCTTTCCTCTGTTAGCTTAACAACTGAAACTAGACATAAATATCTTATATGTGTGCTGTCAACTGTGTGTAACAGGGTAAAAAACACTACGGTAAAAAGACAAAGAGATGATGGAGGCCTCTACAGGGAACAGGCATCAAGGTCACTGAAATTCCTCCTGGAATAAATCTTTATTAGTCAGTTAATTCATCAGTCAGCTCTGTATTGAGGAAAGTGGCAACGCGGGTCATTTCTGAACTCCTAGGGGACGAGCAACAACTTCGCTGTGCTTCAAATTATTTTTTATTTCGATACATGAGACAGTGTACGGCTCAATAGACACAAACTGTAATTGAAACATCTGCATGAAGATAAGAGGTTGAACAGTGCAGTGTAAGCATGAAGTGCCTTTGAGCTCATATACCGCATTGATTTTCCATCACTTTCCACATACTGGGAGAACAATAAATCAGCCTTTTAAAATTGTACTGGCTGTCCAGCAGGGTAGAGTGTACCAACCACTGCTTGAATAGACACTGTTATAAAGCCCACCACAGCGCTGCAAATGATATTCAAAAAGAAAACTTAGCAGGGGGACAATCAAGGACAGAGAAGTTTAATTGAGGTCTCAGGAATCTCTGCTGGAGCTGAACAAAAAAACCCAGAAAGACCCCACTGTTGCCACGGTCGCTTAATCTTTTCAAATCACAGCTGGGTAAAAAGGGGCCAGGATCAACACTGGGTGTTCTGTTATGCAATGGTCTCCATCATCTCCTTTTCACACCCACAGAGCCGACAAATACTGTAGATATACGGGAAGAAAAGCTCTCAGTCGGGCGCTGAACATGAGAATCAATCAGCGGCAGATCAAATTACGGTCAACTGTTCTTCTTCTTAAGAGCTTTCAGAACCTCGGATGAAGAAAACGGCCGTCGTGACATCTCCGCAGTCGATAGCGGTGATGTGTGAAGTCAATACTGATTAAGTCAAAGATCTGACCTGATGAAATATAAACCGGGTGCTTCAGGCCTCATCATGGAGTAATTAGTCTGTCTCTTTGTGAATTCAGCACTGAGGTGTTTATAAAAATGACAATGCCCACTATAATAGGAGTTTGATGTGTATTACAATATCAATACCACTCTTTTTGTGGCTTGTAGCCTTTGAGCAATGAGTAAAATTAATCGTGACAATAGTGGATAGATTGCCATGAAGATCAGGCAGAATTCAGCTAATTTAACTTTGTGTAAATAATACTTATATCCCACAATCTCCCCAGGCTGAGAGTCAGTGTCAAGAATGACATTCAGTTGATCTGACTGACACATGATGCAGGAACGTGCCCCAGGTGTCGGAGCTAAAACAGAAACTGTGATGCCTGCAAACACGCTAAATTCAATCGTGCCCTCCGAGTGTTAAAAGTGAGAAACAAGGGCCATGCGATCTGTAGGGAGCCCAAGAAACTGGGAGCAACAGGTTGAAGAAAAACACCAGACTGTTGGAATGAAGGTTGAAGTGATTATCAGCGGATTACAAATAGCATAGAGACTCAAAAAATGAACTGAAGCAGGTTTCCGACAGAGTGTTTTTCTCACTTTTCCTCATCCCTCCTCCTCATCACCGTAGTGCTGCTGGTAAAGGTCTAGTCATCTGTACAGGGACAGCTGTTCTCAAACCTAAAAATAACCCACAATCTGTTGTCCACTACAAACAAAGCGACCCCGATCGCTACAGAGCAGCCGTCTGGGGGGAAACTTTGCGAAACTGTTGAAGAGATTCACACAGAAAATCCAGACAGAGGGGACGCTACCAATTAAGGTCAAAGACAGGAAGGTCTGTTAGAAGCCTGGCTGTTAAACTGTCTGTTTTTAATGATGCAGCCAAGTCCTGAAAATAGTCTATTAGTCGATTAGTCTATTGACAGAAAATGATCCAGCAACAGTTCAGATAATTAATTGATTGTGTAGTAAAACTTTCACTTGCTATCGTTTATAAAGTTTAAAGACTTGCAGCTTTTTTCAGTTTTATATCATTGTAAACCAGATATTTACTTTGGACTATTGGACAAAAAAAAGACTTTAAGGCAGCACCTTACATATGCCATACAGTTTTCAATTAATAGGAAAAATAATGAAAACATTAATTGATGATGTGACCACTGTGGCCGCTATTCATTCTCAAAATCCAGACAGACAGATGCTGCAAACATCCACGGGTTGTTAAGTCAAAAGTAAAGTACAGTAGAAGGAAAGGAGTGAATGAAAGCTTCTGAACTCGTGTGGACAATTTATCCTGCAGGACTCACAAGGGAGAGAGCCTCTGTCTATCAATACAACCATTCCCTCTGACTGAATCACTCTGACATCAACCACCCTTTACTGTCTCTTTGCCTCTACTAACACCAATCACCCACACAGGGATTAAAGCACTTTAGAGCAACACCATAATCAGGCAGCTCTTTAATCTCTCATCATTTTCTAAACTCTAAAAAAAAAATGTTATGTCTGCAGGAACGTCTCATGGCATCACCCAGAATGAATCCCCTGGACACAAGCAACTGGCTACACCGCTACAGGCATCCACTGGGGTACATTAACCCTAACCCTAACCCTAACCATAACCCTGGTCCTAACCCTAACCCTAACCCTGGTCCTAACCCTAACCCTAACCCTAACCCTGGCCCTAACCCTAACCCTAACCATAACCCTGGCCCTAACCCTAACCCTAACCCTAACCCCACACATGACCACATACAGCTCAAATTAAATAAAAGTAGAATAAAACATTGTTTAATGCCAACTCAAATAGGTTTGCAATATATCAATAATAATAATAATTAGCCAAAATGGCATGACAACATGTAATTCTTTAAGTGTAACCTAAAAATGGGGTTGAGAACCCCCCCCCCCCGCCTCCATGTACATTTATTTCCTCTTTATTCAGATTGGGATGTTTTTGTGGTGCAAGAAGTGCCTGCTTCACATTCATAGTCGGACTCATTCACAGTTTGCTCCGAGATTGTTGTCAAACACGAAAGTGAGGGCAAGACTCGTTTCAATTCTGTGAACGCCTATGCTTTGCTATTTCTAGATGCTTTATTCGATGTCAGTTTCAATCTTACTGCTGTATTTGTCTTCTAATAACTCATAAATCACCCTGTGACTCCTTCAGGATGGAAGGATCAGGAGGAATTACAGTGACTTTACAGATCACTTAGCTGGAACAAGACAACATCTTGCTTTAAAGACATTATTGTTCTTTAAAACAACCAAAACTGTCAGTGAGACACAAACTCAGATATTCCAAACTCCAGTCAAACCAACGCACCCTTTAGAAAAGAGAAAAGAGTTCAGAATTAGATGTCAACAACTTTTCTTTCTTTTTTTTGCAGCTAGCAATTTTGAGCATGGCTTCACTGAAGTCCCCCTGGAAGACCTGAGTGGAAATGGTGACACTCAGTTCAGTACTGTGGAGGGAAGAAGGGCATCTTGTCCTTGCGGATCTGCTCGAAACGTAAACAAAGGAGCCCAGGTGGATCCTGGGTGGGGCAAGGTTTTGATAGCTCTTTCCGCAGGGCACAGCACAGCTGATAAGAGCCGTTGGCTGGGAAGAGATAGTCAATTATTTAGACTCATCATTCAGAGTCTGGGCTGTGTCTTTAGGCCAGAGCCTCTGCCCTGTAAAGGCCCAGACACAGTGGAGTGAAGAGACAGTCTACCCACTGTACTGTAAGCTAACAGGACCTGCTGAATGTTTTATCACAGCTCAATCATTTTTGATGTATTCAAAGGAAGGTCACCAGGACAAAAAATAAGAGAATTTAATGGATAAATAATGAACATTTAAATCGTGACAAACTGCACGACTACCAGCTAACAAAGCTAAATTAGAAAAGCCAAATTATGAGACCAAGCAAATAAAATCTTAACAATATAGGTTATAAAATTTGTCTACAAGTGCTAATACATACCATGCAAAATGAGGTTAATGTTTATGAAATATACTAGATAATAGATAACAGAATAAAACTTTAACATTAAGGTTATTTTTTGAGATAATGATGAGAAGGTCCATGTGACCAATGCATCACATTTCAATCATTTCTATAGAAAATATTACTTTTTTTTTTTACAAACTTAATTGTCAGTAGCGACGCATCTGAGCAGTTGGATCTGTATCAGTGCAGAAACTGACAATAAGCAGATCCACATTAAACACAGATTTCTGTTCTGCTCCATTCATTTGTTGTGGTTAACTAAAATATGTAAAGCTACCACTGATACTTCTTGCACGCTCCAAAATAAATGCATTTATTATAAAGTGAAAGGCAGTGGTAGGAACTTTTACAGTGACACTGAAAGTGTTGACAATGACATTCATGGTTAGCTAACATTACCAAGAGATTTCTTTCTAAAAAAGCAGATTTAGACATTGTCCACTTGTTTTCATTACATGTTTAACAAAGCTTGATAAAGGAGAATGACTCAGAAAACAGTCTGAACTTAAAGACAAACTATACTACTAGCAGCTGGAGTGAAGCAGAGTTACGTTGTTTAGCGGGTCAGTTTTGACCGTAAGAGAGCTACAAACAGGTGAAACGGTTTGGTAAAGAGATGTAGAAGCTTGTAATTACACTCAGTGAACAAATTACATAACGCCAGTAATCCTACAGCAGAAACAGTGTATGATATATGTATTAGACAAGGTGAACATAATAATACACAATTACAAACTGCACAGGCTTAATGGGAACATTGGTGTACGAATGTCTCCACTCGGCAGTCCCAGACATCAATACGCTAATATTGAGTATCGATATTGTTGGAGAGAAAAGTCAGTATTTGTCAAGTGTTCACTGGTGAAAATGATTTTTGGCGTTACATATCTATTTCCCTGGGCGGTCATGATGAAACCTGGAAATTAGTCTGCAAAAGTGCAAGTGTAAACAAATTGGCCGGAGATTACAAATCAGCATTGTTTCAGTTTGCTTACATACAGTAAGAGGATTATCCAATAGCAGATAAAGGGGTAAAAAGTTAATTTATTGGCAAATTATTTGGGGTTGGATCATTCCATTAAAATATAAGCAAGGATAAGGAGGAGAGAGAGAGAGAACAGAGAGGGAGGGAGGCTGAGAAATTATACAGCAGGAGATCAGCACATCTATCACTGTCGCTGTGCAAAGTTAAAGCTCCGGTGAAAATTACAGAGTTTGGCTCGCTTAACAATTCAAGGACACACACGCACACACCACACTCCGCCTGTGGGCTGCAGAGGTGGGGTGTCAGGGGAGATTTGAGTGAGAGAAGGACTCAGAGGACCAAAAATGTTGTCAGAGCCCAATCTGACAGAAATGCAGGCGAGGTTTTGGCACGTTACACCTTGTTCACACAGGAGATGAAAGCATCTGATGTCTGCAGTTAGGTTTCAGCTGGGCCACTCGGACCAAAAGTATATTGTTAAAAAGACAGCACCGGTTTTATCACCTTTCCCCTGTGAAAAGAGGCTGTACTCAACAATCCTCATCTATTTCAAGCTTATCTTTGTGAACAGGTAAACAGTTAAGTGTAGGAACTTCAGAAAGTTGTACTGTCAATCTTATAATTGACTTATAATTGAGCGGCCCACAGGATCTGTAATGCCAGAATCAGCTACAACATATTTTGGTCTTTAGAGATGATCACTGTGTCAGATTAGGCAATCATGAGTCATAAATTCATGCATAGCAGACTATACATTGGATCCCAACCAATCAAAGCTTTCCACTCTTTTACAGCTTAGGTAATTAATCAATTGTTTGCTCTATAAAATGTGAGAGAAATAGTGAAAAATTACCATTACAATTCCCCAGAGTCAAAGGTGACCTATTCAGATGTCTTGTTTTTTTCTGACTATCAGTCCAAAACCCAAAGATGTTCATTATTCTATTATTTGCAACTATTTAGACACTATTACTACCATGTATGACCAAAAAAACAGTAAATCATCACATTTGAGAAGCTGAAAAGAGTTAAATTTTGGCATTTTTTGCTTAAAATATGACTAAAACGAACAATAAATGGACTAATCGATGATCAAAATAGTTGCCAATTAATCTTCTGTCTTTGCAGCTCTACTACTAACTGATGAGTCTGCATTTTAAACATTATTTCCGTCATAAATTTTATGAGTTCTGAGAGATATCCATACAGAATTATGAAAGTAGTTTATGGTCCAGGATCTAACTTTAGTTCCCAGGACTTAAAAGGATGTTTGATAACTTCTGCAAACTTACTTGGGAGGTAAATGAGGAACCAACACTTACCAGAAACACCCGGTACGCGTCTTTCCTCGTGACAGAACCCCAGCACGGGTCTGTATCGTTGTACTTCACACTTCCAGCGCTGCACGAGTGGTTTCCACTGCACAGGAAACAACCACACAAACAGACAGAGCTTTAAGTTTCACCCCAACATTGTGACACCTTACAACTTGTAATGTAAAATGTCTGGTGCAAAATATCATGAAAAGCACAATCAGGTGAATCAGATGAAGAAAAAGCCGTCGCTGTGAAAACTAAAACTATCATTGTCGACGGAGCTTTACTAAAATCATCCGGCTCTGCTCATGCCTCCAAGAAGTCTGCAGTTTGTGCCTTTGGACAAAGCAAACTGCTTTTGAAGTCTCAGTTACATCTCACTTTTATTCTTGCTGGAAGGTTAGTAAGGTTTAGATCACAGTGGAGGAGAATTTAATACGATAAGGCAGCGTGCTGCGCCTCAGGACAGGATGTGGTAAGTCTGCTTTGTCACAACAATTAGAAGAGGATACAGTTTATATATTGAAACTCAAAATTTATACTACGATTGAACCGTTATGAGTTCATTCAACAAAGCAGGAAAAAGTGGCTGAATGCGGAATCAAAAGTTTTTTCCAAATACTTGTGGAGGGTAAAGTTGAAGTATTATTAACTTATTGTCTTTTTTTGATGAAAGATCAGATCTCAGTCTCTCAGTGCACCACCATAGTATATCCCTGCTCAGCCAAAAGCAAGCTGGCAGCCAATAAATAAAAAGCAACTCAGTGTGTTTTTTTGTTTTGTTTGATTTGGGGCTCGAGTTGGACGGACAAAAACATGAATAACTGTCTGATTAGGGTCTGGCTCTGTGCAAATATTGTAGTATGGCTTTGAAAACATCACCAATCCGTCCACACCAAGGGACGGAGGGAAGAGAGGGAAGAGGGGCAGAACAGTGATTTAACCAGCAGACCAACCTAACTTTGTTGTTTGCCAACCGAAAGAGGACAAAGAAGTAGTTCAGACATTTCAGTGTAGATAAAGATCTTTATGAAAATGTTAATTGGATGCGTAAGCAGTGTTTTCATATTTACCCGGCTCAGTGAGGATCTTGGTTTACTCTAAACATTAACGTCAGAGAAAGTAATTAAGATAAAATAGAAATTCTCAGTTTGATCAAAGGTCATACAAGGTATTGTTCTTTATTTGGAAATGAAAGTTTTTTGGAACTGCCTGAAACTATCAAAAACATCACTGTCAGAAACTTTAATTGTCACCACCCTGATATCATCCCACTAGAACAGCGTTAAGGGGACAATGGCTATTTCTGTGGTCCAGGCTCTGGAGGGCAAGTCTGTACCTATATGAAATATCGTATTCAGACCGCCCAACAGGCTTGCAATAAAAATCTATCTGGAAGCAAGTCAACATGACTCAGACGCCTGGAGCACCAGTAAGAGGTCAGCAGGCCTAAAGGCCTCTGTCAGTAAAGCTTTATTGTCTTACTCCGGAGTTCAGAAGGTGACAAAAGGGACCAAAAATGTGTGGGCAGAGGAGCCAATAAGATGAGGACGGATGTGCTTTGTCTTGCCAAATCGGAAAATAGCAAATGTTCCAAAAGTTCTTCAAGAAGGTCATCTATAAAATCCATCTCTATATAAGTTTTATCTCACAATAAAACTGAGAATGAAAGTGATAAATTAAGTATATTGGACTTACCAGGCAACTTCCATTAGCGATATAGGCACGGCTGCTGCGTAGATGGCCAGGTCTCCGTACAAATACACTATGATGCAGATGTAGAACATATTGACGCCGACTGAAAGACAAAAAACAAAAAAGATCAAGATATGAATGACTCATTATCGTGCAACAGGTTCGTCTACATGATTGTGAAGAAAATCTGCACGGTTATGACGTAACGTGAGGCCCCAAGGTAACAAGCAAACACATTTTTCATCTTTTTATCAGCCGTCCAAACCTCCAATTGTTGATGGACCTTGTGTGTCAAACTTAACCACTACGGCGTCATCTCTAGCAGCAGCCTGTGCGTTAGCGGCACATCTTATTGGTCCAATATTAATAGCAGTAATTAAAAAACTAATCACTCCACAGAGGAAGTTTTCCTCATCAGCCTTTACTCTCCACAGCGACAACCTCTTTAACCATCTACCCCCCCCCTTCTCTCTTCATCCACACGGCCGACTCGCAGGCCCGTCCCGGCTGCCTTTGCCGAGCCAAGATTGAGAGCTTTCAACAGCGGACAGATCATCACGGTGCACCACACATCCATCATGCTCTTGGATTCTCAGAAAAGGGGGTTCAACAGTCCAACTGGACCTATCAGCTAATTCATCACTGCCAAGGAAATGAGAGCATAGAGTCCATTAAAAAGAAATAAAAAGTGACAGATATGCGGCTTTACGGGCTACACTGATTCTTTTATGAATTAAGGGCCGAGGGCGCCTATCGAACGGTTAAATTAAGCCGAGATAGAAGTTGAAAACACGAGGAGCTTGTAGCCCAATAAACAGCCGTTCATCCTGTTGTAAAAAAAGCTGTTTCACAACAGAATCAAACATTACAGACTTTTGGTGGGTTTTTTTTATTGCTGCCCTTCCACCAATATGCTATTTTCTTGGAAAATTGATCAGGAAGTGTGTATAAACATTAACTGTGTTGTTCTATACTGCCACGAATGGAGGTTTGGCCTAAATTGGCACACCACATTTGAGGAGGTTTCTCAATTTATAAGTTAAAGCTTCCACTCAAAAGTAACACAAGAACAAAAAGAAATCGATTGCCAGAAAAACTATTTTGACAATCAACTAATCATTTAACTAGCAAATCATCAAACTAGCAAAAAATGCCAAACATTCTCCATTTCCAGCTTCTCAATTGTGAGAATTTGCTGCTGTTCACTATTTTAGATCATTGTGAATTGAATATCTTTGGTTTTTGGACTGTTGGTTGACAAAACAAGCCATTTTATAATATATTAACATATTATATTATATTATATTATATTATATTATATTATATTATATTATATTATATTATATTATATTATATTATATTATATTATTAAAATAACTGTTAGTTGCAGCTCTACGTGACACGGAAAATTTTACTAGTTTTGTGTGAAAGTAAGTAATGCACTGTTTAATTTTGAAACTAACTTCAAATTAAACAAATAAAAGCATTAACCCAGATTGGATGTGAATCAATGAACTGATTTGAAAAGTTTACGTTTCAGTCTTGTTCATTTCAATTCAATCAATAGTCTGAAAATGAATTCTCTATCTGGTGGCATTAAAATGCAGGGTGACATAAACCCAAAGCTTTCATTTGTACTTTTTGACTGTTAACATGAAAATCAGCTTTCACCATTTCTGCCTTTCGCTAGTTCCCTCTCAGTCCGGTCCACTTTCCAAAACAATTACACCCTCTTCATGCACCAACTGTAAAGATGTGCAGACGTGTAAAACTTAGCAGGATTTAGGCTCTCTTCTCTCTACACAACTAGTTCTGTCACTTTTAGTGTGCACAATCAGCCACAACACCATGAACACCTTTGAGGAAATGCCCAGACTTGACAGATTAAATCAGCTGGTATTCAGATTCATCAGAACACAAACAAATACTGGAGGAATCCTTGATTAACAAAGTGACCTCCGTATTTTTGGCATCTCTCCAGTACAGTCGTAAAGCATCCCCAAAAGAAATAAACACTTTCCTTTTTCAACACGCATTTTTAAAAAGTTTTCAATCTTTCTTGCACTATTTTTACGTTATCTCAGCTTTAGTGAAATGAATGTCTTGTCAGATTTGTCTTCTTTTTTTTTTACCTGTTCTTAATCTGCCAATCTTTGGCTACTAGAATGTGTATGTGGTATGGCTGTATGTGTATTGAAAATAAAACTGAATTACACATACATGCGTTATGAGTAAAAGCACGTAATATGTTGACAAGATTGGTTGCTTTTGGGGGGATTCTTGGATTGGTTACCTGTATACTTGTAAAGTGCAGGTACATCAACACAAAACAACCTTTGTAATAATTTTAGTGTATCCTGACATACAAAGTACAGTAAACTTTTGTACTGGAGCAACTGAGCAAGTATCACACTGAAGCAGTATGATGGAATATGATGTTGAAGAGTTAGAAACTGGCATATGTTTTAAGGTTTAATAGGAGGGAAAATTAATTTTCTCAATCTTTTCCCCTCATGTTTCTGACTAGAAACAAATCCGTCTATGCTACGTAATGTCTCCTATGGCCCAACATGGATGAGGCATATTAGCAGCTCGGTGGCAGATAGCAGAAACAGGGCGTAAACTCTGCTGCCACTGTCAGTAAGCGATAGCAAGGCGAGAGGCGCTGCATGACCACAGGGATGCAGGCCTTCACAGAACTGTAACTAATATTTCCCAATTACCCAGAGCCACAGGCAAAAAGGCTGTAAAATGGGTCTTCACGTAGGAGCCCGGCCTCTCGTGTAGCTGTGAAACGCATATATATCCATCACCGCGCTGCTTCTGACTGACAGCAGACCTGACAGCCTCTATGTGAGCAGCTACAGAAAAAAAAGTAGTTGAGCGCACAATATGGAAAGCCAGTTTTAAGATTTAAAGTAGTTTAAAGACATAGCACTGTATTTAGAGATTTCATAGTATACATTAAATCACATCAGGGAAAGGAAAATATGCTCTTTTAATTATTGTTTTCTAAAAAGTTAGCGTTGACCTCTCACTGGTGTGAAATCTCCTGTAAGGACAAACTCTCCCGCTTTAATGGTGTTTTGTCACAAATGACAATGATAAAATAAAGTAAATTTTAACTTTGAGATTCACCTCATTAACCTTCCTCTCTCCTTATAACTCAAATTCTGCTTCTTTGGGGAATGTTAGTCTGAGATTTTTGATGATGAAGTGAGATTATAGACATCCATAAAATTAAAAAATGTAAATTGAGCCACACCTGCAGGCAGCAACGCCATTAACGATACGTCTCTAAAAATAAGTAAATAGGACAGTGGAGAGTAGAGAAATGATGATGCAGTGACAAGGGTAATATTAGACTGAATCTCTTTATCACAACTCAATCATTTATATAATTAATAATTAAATCACTTTTTGTTTACATCTAGAGACAGACAGGCAGATACGGATATCAATATTTGAAGGTTTTTTCCCTAACTAATTGGTAAAAGCCAATATTTCCGTCACGTCAGCATCCTTTTCAGTGGGAAAAGAAGTGTTTTTTCTTGGTCTGGCGCAGGAGGATGACTCTTATCTTTCCATTTACACCTACAAAGCTCTGATTGGCTTGGTTGTTCTTCCAATGAGCGAATCAGACGTCAGTGAGCACAACACCGCGACAGTTTGAATCGCTGGGAAAAACTAGAGGTGTGGGCTGTTACCCAAAGGTCTGAACAGCAGGTAAATCTTAATAAAGATCCTTTTACATGTGTCGTTTAAAGAGTTGTAGCCGAGATATGTACTGAGCAGGACACTTACATAATAAACCTGTCAACACTCTCTAATAGACAAACTCTGTAATGGCAATTTTCTACAATATATCTGCTTTATTGACCATTAAGAGCAGCCATGCCAATTACAATGAGATTACCTTGAGAGTGGGATGTACTGTATTGTACATTATAGCAAGACTTTCAAATCTTATAAGTATACATCTGACAACAGTCAGTAGTAAGAGAAATACAACACAGTGATAATTCTATCATTTAGGACTTCAAACACTGTTGATTAATACCTCAATTGATTCTTTTGACTATAAACTGTAAGAAAATAGTGAAAAATGAACCTCCAAAGAGCTCAAAGTGATGTATTCAAATTGCTTGTTTTATTCTACCAATCGCCAGCTGGAACCATTGGATGTTTGGCATTTTTACAATTAAAAATTAGTAAAACTATTCATAAATAATCAAAAATTGTTGCAGATTAATCATCCGCCAGTCAACTAATGGATTATTTGACAAATCTTTTCAGCTTTACTATCACTGATGATGCCAAAAACTTTTGAGCCGCTAATGCCTTTTTCCATTTCTTGTTTAAGCTTCGAAGGATTTATTTCCTTTAGGCTCTGAGCCAGACATGAGCTTCCTGCTGAAGCATTTATCATATGAAATGTGCTCTGCTCTACAGTTGTAGATACACCTCGGCCCATCACGAAAACAGAGCAGAGGTCTGAGTAAGTTATTAGTTACAGCAAAGCTTGCTTGGTTTCATTTTAAGAGACAAATTAAGCTTTGGTGTAGCGAGCTTTCTTCCCGGACTAAACTTGTGATATTGATCTGCTGGGTTGGTCGCGGTTAGCTATTATAACAAACCCCCGGAAATTAAAGTGCATCCTTTACAAAGCTGACACAGGAAGCTAATGTAGCAGCGGCTTATGGAAAATGATTGGGCTGCAAGCTAAAGCAAACATGTCCATTTATCTTCTCCGTGGCACAGGCGATTCCTGATTTTCATTTTCGCCAGTGTTCTCAATGCACAAATATGACATTTAAGTAAAAGTCACTCAAGTATTAAAAATGAATGTGCACATGTTTGGCTCTCATTAAAAAGGCAGAAGCCCAGGTTACAGCTGAGTAAATTAGTATTCGTCGCCATGGTCCTCCGTATGTCAGGGGAAGGGCGGCTCACGTTGAAGAAACAATCCTGCTGTTTGCACAGCCGCCATGTTAACCGCCACGTCGCATCACAGAGGTAAGAAAAGCTGAGACGAGATGCTGATTCAAGGACAGCACTCTGTTTAGTCTCTCTCTCTCTTTGTGACTTTAGCCAAAGTCGCCTTCTAATCAACTTTCAAATCATCAATGTGAAGGTTATAGTAACACCTTTCCACAGTGGTGCAGATAAACCAGCCCCCCCATCAACATTCCTGTCAGTGACTGCGGGTCAGGCTGATACGATACCCATGGCCTTATTCCAAGCCTGCCTTACCGCTGCTGCTGCCGCCGCTGCTGCTGCCACGTCAGTTTAGCTCGGGAGGAAGTCAAATGCCCTCTAAGAGTGCCTCTTCAACAGTAGGAGAGATGTGTGTTAATTGCCAGCAAACGTGCAGGGAAAGAAAGAAAAATGTGCAGTAACGCCTACAGTTTATTGTCTTGTGAGGACTGAGGAGGTGGTGTTAAAACAGTTTTAATGTCCTGGAACTTCAGCGAGGCATAATGGACTTGTTTGCACTGTTGCTTGTTATTTACCTCCCTGCTCTTCATGTCAGTGAATAACACGAAGACAGCGCTGGATACAACCGTCAGTCCAGACTGCCGTTTGCTCTGTGTTGATTTTGTTTTGCTTCGCTTTCCAAGAAACAGGAACTGCTGATTATCAGACATCAACATCTGTCTCTTCACACCAAATAAGCTTTTGCAATTGAGTTTTGTTTAGGAGTTTGTTTGGATTAAATTGTCACTTCTAACAAACTGCACAGCAATTCTCTTGGAAGATGACTGATGGTAGAATTTTTAACTTTAAATAATTTGTGTTCATTAATTAGATTTACATGCTTTTAGATTAAATACCATTAGCCCGAGCATGCAGAGGTCATCCAGGGTCAAGTGTCAGAATCCCTTCTGTAAGCGCTCGCACCTGGCACTGAGTCTGCAACTTTACTGACACTAATTAAGTCACCCATTAAGCCCAACAACAAATGCAGCAGTGATAAAGTGCTCTCCAAGAAAAGTAATCACTGTGGACTAATAAAATATTTAGAAACATTAAAAAAAACACAGATTACACTGAATAATGGCTCTGCAGGGCCGCAACTGATGATTATTATCATTGTTGATTAACCTGCTGATTATTTTTACTATTATTCTATTAACTGTTTAATCTATGAAATGTCAAATAGTGAGAAAAATGCCCTTCGTCGTTTCCCAAAGCCCAAGATTATATCTTCAGATGTCTTATTTTGTCTGAAACAGTCCACAATCCCAAGAGATTCAGTCAAATATCATATATGACAAAGAAAAGCAACAAATCCCCACAGTTGAGAAGCTGGTATGAGGGAGAATTTGGCTTTGTGAAATGACAAAAAATTAACCAATTATCAAAATAGTTCACCGATTCATAATCAATGACTACTCTTTGCTGTTTTAGTGACAAAAACCAGCAAATACTAAAAGTTGGCATCAAACCATTGGCATCCGTCTCCTCCACTGACCGGCTTGTAAACCTTGCCCAACCTTCTGTATCTGCCTCCTCCCCAGTAGACTGAAATTTTTTTGTCTTCTTTTGTTGACAAAATCAATAACATTCGATCTAATTTTAACAATGCTACTGTTTCCTCTGATTCATCATTCTACTGTCCTACACTCTCGTCTGTTTCCTCCCCTATCTCTCTGCACATCCCATGTCTTTCCTCTTGCCCCTTAGATGTAACCCCCCCCCTCCCCCAAATTCCTTAAAGAGGTCCTGCCTATCCTGGGTCCTCGCCTACTCTCCATTATTAATCTCTCTCTCACCTCTGGCTGTGTTCCAAATGGTTTTAAGATGGCGAGCGTCCAACCCGTTTAAAAAAAAAAAAAACCTGCCCTTGATCCAGCCCAACCAAATAACTACAGACCAATTTCAAAACTACCATTCATCTACAAAATTCTCGAAAATAATCATTGCACAGCAGTTCTTTGAGGTCATTGAAGGACACAATATTTTCAATAAATTTCAAACCGGCTTTCACCACCAACATAGTACGGATACAACACTGCTGAGAGTGACAAATGACATCCTCAAGCAGGCTGACGATGGCAAACGTTTCAAAACTGGTCCTGCTTGACTTACCAGCTGCTTTTGATACTATCGATCACTCCATCTTGGTTGATACATCTAAACAAGTGGGTAGGTATCTCGGGCTCTGCTCTCAATTGGCTCTCGTTCTATCTGTCAAACAGGAAGTTTCAGGTTGTCATAGACAACTTTGCGTCTTCAACTGCCCCTATACTCTGCGGAGTCCCACAGGGTTCAATCCTCGGTCCCATCCTTTTCTCATTTTACATGTTTCTTCTGGGCAACCTTGTTAGCCAGTTCAATTACATCTGTATTTTTCAGTTAAGCCAGATGATAATATAATATATATATAATATCGGTACCCTCCATGACTGCCTGGCTGTTATTAAAGAATGGACATCACTCGATTTCCTTCAGCTTGATTCAGATAAAACCGTGGTTCTTCTAATTGGTCCTAATAAGTTTGTCTCTGAAGTGAAAACTCTGCTCTCTGGCATCCAATGTCAAACCCTACTCAAGAAATCTGGGTGTATATCTTTGACTAAAATCAAATCAATGCTAACACTAATCTATACCCCAATTTTTTCATGCCTTGACTACTGCAATACTCTTTTCTCCTGTCTCAAGCAGCCCTGTCCTGCCTGCAACTCGTGCAAAACGCTGCAGTCAGACTGATGACCAAAACCAACTATAGATCTCAAATCACACAAATCCTCGCATCCCTTCATTGGCTTCCCATAAAATATAGAATAGATTTCTTCCGACCAAGGTCTCTTATTTATACCCGCAAGTCCAAGGGTGATTGTGCATTTGCCGTTAGGGCCTCGTCCCTCTGGAACAATCTCCCTGACTCTGTTAGATTAGCTGAGTCTGTAAACTGCTTTAAAAAACTTCTCAAACCATCTCTGCTGATTTGCCTTCCCTGCAAAGGGGCTGCAATTTATTTTTCTGTATACAACAAATGTATGTTGTTTATTGTTTGTATCTTTATCCTGTACAGCACTTTGTAATGTTGTTGTAAAAGGGTGCTATACAAATAAAATCTTATTTAATTAATCTTACTAAATGTCCGGTCAGATTTGTAATTGTTTCCTATTCATTCTTTAATTAGATGATGACAGTTCCTGATTTAAAAACCCATTTTATGTATGCTATCTTCTTGTACAGCTATTTGTGTTTAGGCAACATTTAAAACTTTTGTTAAACATGTTTATATTTTTAGTTACTGAAAAAAATGTCATTTTGGCATTGAGGTAATATATCAGCACTAGATTTGAACAATTTTAAATGATGTACCTAGCCTTATCTGTTTCATTTCATTACTTGTCTCACACAAGTAGCAAGAAGAAACTGAGCATGTCGGTGCTGTCAGGACAGACAAAAGAGCTGCCTTTCCCCTTTTTCCTCGTTCACCATGTGCTGGGACTCGTGCCTATCTAATTCACTTCTGATTAGAGTCCCTGGGCAGCTTTCCCATTGCATGGGGAGAGAGAGAAGAGGAGAGAAAACTCATTTCCTTATTACCAATCAATACCTCCACGTGCCTCACCTGCACACAGTGTTTCATGATGGGAAAGGTCATCAGCAAAGATTTCTTTTTTTCTTTTTTTTTTTAAGCACTTCACCTTTAACAGGCAGGACAGTCGAGCTGAGTGACAAGAGGCTGAATGGATGGGAGCACACTGCAGCTTTCACAGCGTGAGCTGCATGACGGCATGCATGAGTGCGTTCACACGTGTGGGTGTGAACATGAGCCCGGTCGATGTGTGCTGTGCTTGTGAGCGCATGTGTGCCGAGTGCTCCACCTAGTGTTGATAAGCTGAAGGCCACAACATGTCAGCACAGATGATGTTGTCAGAGCTTTGACCTTTTGTTGTTCCTTTATTCCTGCGACAACAGAGACGCCGCAGACTGACAACCGGGATGCTGCAGACTGTTGAGTCACTCACATCTGGTAAAGAGGAGCCAGTCGGTGTAATTCAAGCAGAAAAAAAGGGGGGAGGGAGGAGACGAGGAGACGTGGCTGCTGCATGTGAACACGACCGGGGACAATGTTGCTGATATGAATGAGGAATGTAAAGCTGCAAGGTTTTTTTTTTTTTGTCTCCGGTTCAAGGAGAGTGGGATTCTGCTTTCAATTTGCCATAACAAGTCAGCAGAAGGTTCATTAGCTCCCGTATCACTCAGGTAGAAGCCTTGGAGGTTGTACCTCCACCCACGCACATGCACAGCAGGGAGATTAACAGCCTTGATGGGGTCTCAAACAGGTAATTACAACCAAAGGCAATTTATCCATATATAATTACATCCAATTAGAGATCCAGCAGCCTTCCGTTGTGACTGTGAGGATTGCACATGAAAGGTGTAAAAAAAAATTAAAACCATCCCACACAACCTTCACTGCTCCTCCATAAATGTTACATGTGGCTATTGAAGGTGGTGTCTGCAGTTAATTGAATCATGAGCTGTGACAGTAGAAGCTTGAGGCCAAAGGAAAGAAGAACATTTACCTTTGTTGAAGAACATGGAGGCCATCTGACCCATCTCAACCCGCTCGACAATGTCGAAATGATCGACGTGACCTCCTGATCTCTCTGTGAAAACATTAAAACGCCATCTTAAGTAAATACCATGGACGAAGGAGGTGGTTAAATGTCAGAGTTAAGTCTTTTTATTATGTAAAATGGGTTAAAAACTGGTTCATGACCAACTTTATGAGTTTACTGTTCACTATTGTTGAGATTAAATGGTTAAATTCAGGTAACACCAAAGCAGCGTTCACGTTTTATGTGTCAAAATGAAAATATTACAGTGAGATTATGTTGGCCTTCATTTAGCATTCAATGTTATCTAAATACTAAAGATACCAATACCAGCAAAACATCTTGTTCATCGCACTTTTAAAGAAAAAACAGCACGAATGTGAACTTAGGAGGAAATGTTTCAATCAATCTTTAGCCAATAAAATGTCAGAAAATTGTGAAAAATATTACAAATACGCACAGTCCAAGTTGACGCCTTCTAACTCCTCGTTTTGTCCGACCATTAGTCCAAAAAACTCAAAGACATTTAATTTAAACTTAACATATATAATGAAAATAGAGGAAAGCAAATTCTCAAATTTGAGAAGAATTTTTGACAAAAGATTAACTTTCTGCCCCTCAACTAATCAATTAATTGAGTAACTGTTTCATTTCTAGGAACTACTTCCTGTTTACAAATATTGAGATTCAATGGCTAAACCAGAGAAACATGAAAACAGAGCCCAAATTTCATGTGCAGGACTAAAATTTTACAGCACAATTATCTTGGCCAGATATTTAAAGAGTAATAAAACATGCTCTGATGACCACTGGAACAACTTTGTAATTTTATAGTAAATTTTTATTAAAACCTTGTATAAAAGTAAACTGAATGTGCAATTTCAACCAGGTATGTAACTAACAATTATTTTTATTATTGATTTTTTTTTTTGGATTAGTTTATTAAATGTTTGGTCTATGAAATAACAGAAAATAAAGACTGCAGAGTGTCCATCACAATTTCCCAGAACCTTAAGTGATGTCCTTCAAATTCCTGTTTCTCTCTTTTTTTTCTATCTCCCATCTTGACGGATAAACATTTTCCAAAGACAAGAAAAACAACAGCATCAGTTTCTTGAAATTCCTACAATTTCCTGACAAGAACGTCTACTGGCCTTGTGAATTATGACTTCTGTCTGTCAAGAGCAAAGGTGGAAGTAGTGTGACCCCTGAAGGAGGAGGTTAGGGAGGATGGTTAGGTTCCCAAAGCGTCTGACTTTGAAACAGGAAACAACTACTCGCATCCTGTCTCCTACCAAAAGTTGACACTCGCCACAACCACAATGTTTTTATAATCTTAACCTAGTTTTTGTTCCTAAAAAAACAAAACATTTTTGTGACAGTAATTTTGGAAGATCCTACTGGTAGGGGTGTCGGCGCAGAAAACACTCATGTTCGTCCTTTCAGAAGACAATAACACACGTCCCGTTTTGTCGTTTGGTTTTAAGGACTTACCAACATGTAACAGGTCCAGTTTGAAATGGCTCAACCTCGTCTTTGTTGCCAGTTACTGCACTAATGACAGTAATACAAACTATATACGATAACCAGTCGTAGTACAGAGAACGATACTCACGGACAGACAAGATGGGCTTCGTCTCCGGCTCTGATCGACCCCTGCCCATGACGTCATCATCCGAATACTCAGATGTGGAATCGCTGTCATCGATCTGCGGAGGACGATATGAGTGAGTGTCTGTTTCCCTAATTTCCCAACATAAACAAGAGTCAGTTTACAAGCTATTAACACAGTGTCTATTTGCCCCGTACGTGATGCAGGGGAGGAAAACATCTGGAAATTACCAGCAACAGCTGGGGAGGTGCTTTGGAGAACCGAGGACTTTTACAGTTCACAACCATTCAAGAGCCCACATATCTGTCAATGGTAGTCAACTTTGTGAGTGTCATGAGCTGAATTAATATGTGAGACGCTGGCTGGGATGCAGGGAGGAAGTAGGAATTAGGAATGACAGGAGCTAAGCAACAGCAAACAGGCAACCCAATAATAATAAACAGTTTTCTAAGATGCAACAACACAGCTGAGAGATGTCAACATCAGGGTTTTGACCTCAAAAAAAAAAGTTATAATGTAAGATAAACTGGGCTGTGATAAAACAGTGCTTAACATTTAATAATATAAGTTTTGGTATAATGTTGTATTCGTCAAGGCTTAAATTTTATGGGTCTCATAGTTTCCTATAATTTTCTAGAAAG
The DNA here is from genome assembly GCF_963924715.1 of Thunnus thynnus. NCBI lineage: Eukaryota > Metazoa > Chordata > Actinopteri > Scombriformes > Scombridae > Thunnus > Thunnus thynnus. Next base: position 3,578,557 of record NC_089533.1, on the reverse strand, counting down.
GAAATTATATTTAAATGAAAAATCTCATAAGAGGGTCCCTATTAATTACAGCTAAAATGGAGATTCAATTAGTACACTTCCAATTTATTAATTAGAATTAATTAATTGCACAGATCTAGACTCATCTGTGTGAGTGCATACTTATATATATAGGCTAGGATTCAGGCAGTAAGCTGTATGTGTAGATGTGACTAATTGTATATTTCATGTATTATATACATCAGTTTTACACAACCATCATTTAAAGTATCATCAGTACATCAATTGAATCACTGTAAACTCATAATCAAAATCTAATAAAGTCCATGTTGGTGCTTTATGAAGAGTACAGTCTAGTTGTATTCTTCTTAAAATTCCAGCAGAGGGCGGTAACATCAGAGCAGTCAGTGCCAAACATGAACTATTTCAGCTGTAAATGCAACACAATCAGTTATGTGATATTTCAGACTAATCACACTCAGCCACACAGTTAGAGGTTTCAGATTATTTAATATGCAGACAGAAATACTTCTCTCACACTTATGGTTTCTGCCCAATAAACTTATATGGGACTTCTCTGAAAAACATATGATGATGCATCGCTGTAAAAAAAAAAAAAAAACGCCTGTATTTCAGTTATTATTACGCTTCGCTCGAGCAGAGAGAAATAAAAAGCATTCAGTGGCAAACATTTCCAGTTTTCTCCTTCTTTTGTTTTCCATTTACGTGGGAGGAAAAAAAAAAAAGGGCTTAGAGGAGTACAGGAGCTATGAATCAAGGCTGAGTGTTTAAAGCCGGGCTATCGTCCTCAGGCTCATAACTCCTCGACTGGAAACCCCAAAGGCATCAAGCAAGATGACTTCTGCACCCGGGGAGAAACTAAAAGCTAAGGCCCGGCCATTTAGACTGCACAAAGTCTTTTTCTTAGTCAAAGTAAAAAAAAAAAATGATTGAAGACTCGGTTGTTTCCCTTGTTAATCAAGTACAGTCCTACAGTGACACTTTCATCCAAATTGGGTTTTTTTCTTTACAAGCAGGTGGCCGGAGAGGTATTGGGTTATAAAACAACAGCCCTCTAAATAACGGAGCTATTAACGGTGAATTTATCTTCAAAGTCTAGTTGTTTAATGAGCTTAAAATGAAAAAAAAGTCATTGTTTCTCTCAACTGAAGGAGGAGATGTTTGTATGGTCAGAAAGGTCACCAGGCTTTGATTCTCCAGAGATGCTCAAAGCTTTTAAACACAGCGGAATCAGATCTGTGGATCACCATGTTTTTTGTCATGTGTGCTTGTATACAGTTTGTCATTAGTTTACTACTTTTAACTGTAAAGTTCCTGAGTTACAGACGCAATGTGCTGTTTGGTTTCTTGACTTCTCACAAGACAGGAAGCAGGCGGTTCAAATCTAAAACACAATATCTTCCCACAGATATGTCAACATCAGCATATAACGTCTGTCAGCCGACGAGTTACCGCAAATATTTTATTATAGAAATGACAAAGCGAGCGGTTAGTTAGAGAGCGCTGACAAGTTGAACTTGTCAATATTGGTATCAGACTCAGAAATCCAGTATTGGTCAGACTTTACTTAACATGATCTGACATGAGTTAAAATACGTAAATAATCAAAGACTTCAGGAGAGCTAAAGAGAAGAAACTACCTCCTAAAAATTGCCAGGAAACCATTTGAGAATGTGAAAAAAGTTTACATTTATTGCAAATGTAATCTCTGCTAAATGGAAATGGAAAATTAAGGTGTAAAAATCTCAAAAAGTATGTGTTTTGGAGGAAGTTTCAGATATGATCCAGTTTTACACATTCGGTTTGTCATAAAGGCAATGAAGTTACCTCATCTCAAGGACAGACGCCAACATAGACAGTTTACAGACAGTGAGACATGCAAATTATAAGAAACACACAAGATTTGACATTATAATAACAGGAATCTGCTGTAGTGAGTGCACTGCAAGCTCTCATATTATCTAGTATTTGTGTCTTCAGAGCCAAATCTGTATCATAGCAGGATCTGCTGAAGTCTATTTTTGAGAATCAATGAAACAAACTAGATCCAGCACGCTGCAAAAAAAAACAAAAAGAGAAGAAGAAACACTGCTTCTTATGTCTGTCTTTCAGTGCTGTTCTACATAAGCACACAGCTGGAATATTAACATCACACTCCCAGACTGTAATCACTCTGGATTTACATTATTCTGACACATTATTTTACAGGTTTAATTCTGCTATTAGCTGCCTAAACATACTTCATCATGTCAGAACAAAACCTGTGAGCACATTAACAAGAGATAAAGACTGGAAATGTCGCTGCACTGCATTATTACTGACATTAGTTCCACTTTTTCGCCTACTGGGTGTAAATAGTAGACATTTAACTCCCCCTGACAGAGAGGAGCATTTACTTCTTTAATATTTGGTTTATCTGTCACATCCCTCCAGCCAACATCTTATTAAATACATGAACTTATAGAGTAAGACTTCATTGACTCACCTCTTCCTGCTCTCTCCTCTTCCAGCGCAGCTGAGCGTTGGCCGCCGCCATCGCCTCGATCATAAAGGTGGTGGTCATGTAGCTGAGGGGAGGGTTAAAAGATAAGACGGTTAACGAGGTTAACGAGCTGCCATTAATCACACTGATGTTGAAATGAAGTATTTCCAACACCGTTATGGCCATCGGCTGTACAATACAAATGTTCTTCATGCGCTGCAGTAGCACCATGTGTCAAATATCTTTGGACACTTTTTCCCAGTCCTGGTCCAGGATCATCACACAACAGATCACAGGCATGGACTGTAATCTCCCAGAACCCGAACATTTCAGTCATTCAGTGGCTCATTAAATATGTGACTGGAGGGATGTTGAACATACAAACTCACAGAAAGATAAGAAAATTTTGCAACTTTAAAAGGTTGCAAAGTAAGAAACGAAACATGATTAACTTTGTGAGGAAAGTTCTGTAAACCTAAGTCAATATGATCCATGTAAAATCCAAGATCAGACTGACGTGCTGTTCAGCTGCAGTGTGTTCAGTGCTGCCTGGAAGCTTTTAGTGTGTAGTATTATGGTATTATGGTAATATCTCCACCAGCAGCACTCTAGTGTGAGTGAAGAAGAAATGTTAAAGGTTTGTATTGAGTTTAATGGAAAAGATCTTTCTTGTTCAGAGTAAATAGTGTGTTTTTGTTACTTTGCCGTTTGCACCGAGCAGTTGTTGTTTTTTCCCAACATATAAGAAGTTTGTTCACCATCTATAGTTAGTTAGTATTTTCAACAATCTTCCCAAAATTGATTTTATGAGCTACTAAGTGACTGATATGTCTGAGTTCTGGGCGACGGTGATCCTGAACAGTGAAATAGTCCAGCAGTGGTGAATCAGTGCAACTGATGCCTCAGATTAAAAAATTCAAAAAAAAAAATGGGGGAAAGTTGAAGGTTTACTTGAGGTGTTCAAAAATTGGCGAATCATTTTCACAAATAACAGAAACAACGTATTATGTCTAAAATAAATAAAAATGCAGACTGGTGAAAATGAATCATCCACATATCAGGTCATTGTCATTTTTATATCTGCAGACTGTTTTGAGTATACTTATTTAAGTAACTATTAGTCAGTATCATAATAATTAGAGAACATAACTGAACTTCTTCATATTCAGAAACAGACAGTTATAAACCTCGTCTTGTTTCATTGTTTTGGATTCTTTATGATCAGAGTACAGTAGACTCTCTCTACTCGGTCGCAAAACTTTTACATTAGTAATTAAGAGATTAACAAATTACTCAGCTGCCCTTATAGTTAACTAAATAGTTTTTACAGTTTTATTTTATTTTAATATTCATGATTTGTGCTGCGATTTGTTACTTTCAGCCTAATTCACTCTGCATGCATGAATACACTAATTATGTTTATCCTTCAGATAGAGATGTTGTGCCGTGTTATTGCTGAAAGAGAATATAAACTGTAAAAAGAAAGCAGATGTTGCCTCCGCTGTCGTATGACGGACAGAAAGAGCGACGTAGACGTGTTTGAAATGGAGAGGAGGTGGAGCGGAGGACGGGTACGACAAGACTCACCTCATAAACCCTAAGAAGGAGATGAGCGCTATGCTGACCACCCAACCAGCTGAAGCGAAGGCTTTGGGCATGGTCAGAGCTCCTGTTCCCACAATCAGATTGAACATGTACACCAGCCCCACCTGGAGAAGACATGACGGAAGGTAAAGATACATTCAAGTCTAAAACCTTTCACTTTCACTTTCACTGACCTCATTCTTCTACAAGGATCATTAAAGTTTATATTAATGACTTCTTAAAGGTCATTTTTCTTATACGCGAAATCTCAGACACACCTGAGGTTACACTAGAGTATCAGGTGTTCGTCAGCACGCTGGTCGATAAAGATCAGACAAGTATTGTCAAGGAAGGCAACTGGGCTAATTGGGAAGCACTTATCCCTATCGGGTTACAGAGTGTTTAAATGATTCAAAGCTTTGGCTTCCTGGAAAAAAAAAAAACATCTGACCAGCAGAAGTTAATGCTTTGTGACGATGTCATGCTGACATAAGCAAAGTTTAGGACTTAAATGAAGCCGTTAAAGCTGAGTATAGACCATAAAGGGGCCTGGTGTGAAAGAAAGAGGATGTGTAAGCATTTTAGCTTCCTCTTTATTATTCACTCCGCTTTTCTATGCACAATCCATATTTACAAAGAATGTTCAATCAGAACTGTAACTTTCTCTGACCTAAGTTAACATAATGAGCAGGCAATCTATTCGGCTCAAAAGAAGCACGTAGTTCGACGTGAATGTGCAAGAAATTGGAGAAGAATAATACAACTCCTTCTTCTTGTTTAAAGGCAGCAGGGTTTAAAAATTTCCTTTGCATTCATGAATGAATCCACTGCAGCTTAAAGCCCCTAAAGCCTGAAGAAAACTCACATTTTTACAGAGCTCTCACTTTACAGTTACAAGGCAGTTAAACATGCCTGACCTTTAATTATCCAGAGAATTAATTAACTGCAGCATCCTGCATGATACTCACAAATGCGGAGTAGGGTTCCCCTGTGTCTGTGATTCCACCTGCCATGGTTGATGACACTTGTCCTCACCTGAAGGGAAAAATAGTTTCTTTGTCAAAACTCATATTTCCTTTATTGACAGTGCAGTATTGACAAAACAGGTCGTACAAAGTTTATAATGTAAGAATAAGAACTCCAAAAAAAAGACAACAAGTGGTTTCACATCTCTATCTTGCATGGTAAAACGAACTCCAGTCACATATCTAGCAATTTAATATTTATTTTGACGTTATCAAAAAAATCACATGAGTTGAAAACTAGATTCAACACATTTCTGACTTCTTACGGGTGACTTTTTAATTCGGCATAAACATGATCCACAAAGCAGCACGGATTATATATGAAAAATAGTCTTTTCCCACATGTTTTCTATCTATTATTACAGTTCTATGTGGTTACAGAGACTATGGGAACTGCCAACTCTTTCTTTCTTTCTAACATTTGACGGTATATTACTGTTACAGTGTGTGTATCTAATTGTAACAACTATAAAATTCAGTTTAAGTCACAGCTTTTGTAGTGATCTCGGTGAGCTGACTTTGCCTCGCTAGCATCGAAGCTGGCAGCTTCCTTATCACACAAAACTATGTCGGGATATCATGTAAATGAATGTGACTGTTTCTAATACGCTGGTAAAAGTGAGAATTATCCCGTGGCTAGCTTCGCGACTGACTGTCGTCGTTTTAAACAAAAGTAAACACCTCACCTTACTTCTCCCCAGTGTATCTCGCTAACTTAGCTGTTAAGCTAGCAGGACGCTCCAAGCTGTCAGTTGCATCAAATCCACACTAAATAAAAAGCAGAGCCATGCCAGCTAGCTAACATGAGCCGTTTCTTTGTTAAGCAGGAGAAGGGAAGTCAGTGTAAAACGAAAGCTCCGACAAAAACACTTTCCCATGGGCTAGCGAGGACCTTAGCTACCAGAGGCAGTAAACTAAGCATCCAGCTGACCGCACGTCAAGCTACATCTAATACAAAACCATATTTCCGGTACTGGATTTCAAAATAAAACTTCCTACATAACCATGCCTTTATTGCGGTGTTGGGTGACATACTGGCGCTTTTACTCTGAAGGCCATATAGGTTTGGGGTTGTTATTATTATGTCTAGCTTGATGCCCTCGTTAGCTGGTTCGCTCTGTCAGTTGTTCACTTCAATGCCGTATACGGCTGCGGTTTACTCGAGAATTGATTGAAGGGGCCCAATGAAGTCACATGTTTTATGTTTGTGTTCATCCGCGCTGTCAGATATCGTTACACTGACAACAGGATGTTCATCATTAACTACTTTCAGTATACTGAACATTATTTTAATGCACGTTGGTTAAATCAGCAAATCTTTAAATTGTGTTGTTCCCGGATTTTTTTCAATCACCCGCCCCTCCGTGCTGCCCAGGCTGTCAAAACGACCAACCCTTTACTGGCATGTATTGTCATATGACACGTGTACATGTCATATGACATGCACACCTGTCTGTGCTCCCATTAAATATCCATCCACAGCAATATTATACTTATTCTTAATACTTTGAATCAGAATCAGATTTATTCGCCAAAAAGCAAATTCAATGTGGTCAATATGTCAACAGAAAAAGCAATAAACATGAACATTAAACAATAAACATAAACACAAACATAACAGTGTAAGAAAAAGAGGGATAGTACTTGACAAAGATGCTGGGGGGTGTATTATGTGTGTGCAAATATAAGAATATAAATAGAAGTATAAAGACTGTGTGTGTGCATGTTGACATGATAAAGCAGAATATAAATAGAAGTATGAATACCAATGTAGATATAAATATACATTTGAGTGTAAATAAACTATGTGTGTGTTAACAGGATATATGTGTACAGTTAACAATTAAAATAAATAAAATCAGACAGACAAAGACACAATATGAATTAGAAGGATAATTAGAGGTGAAGTGGAGCAACAAACAACCATCTCTTCAGAATGTGTCTGTTGATTCAGATGATATGAAATGTGTCGTTGTTGTTGCAGTCTCAGAATAGCTTTAAAGATCTTTTTTATGGTGGGTCCCTCCAAAAATCATTACATTTCACTTCAATTTAAATTCATTAGAAATTAGTTCATGGACAGTTTTCTTCAGGTTCCTCAATACAACAGCTGTTATTCTTACAATAGGGTCATAATACTTTAATACGGGTATTTAGGCAAAAAAAAAAAATCTTCCATCACAAACAGCATATAAACACCAAAACCTCTTACCTCCCCCTTACTTTTACCTCCTGTTACCTACACTACTATACATAAATTAATTTTCAAAAGAGGAGGAAAACTGTCAACAATTTCTACACCAACATCTAGAGAAATAAGCAAAAAGAAGTTAAGCTTATCAGTTTTTACCAATTCTGGGAAATAAAGTCAATTTGCTTGTAATATACACATATCAATAAATGTGCACTCTTTTATTTTAGAATAAAGATCAGGAGGGTGAACATGACTGAAAAATACCTGTTCTTGGGGAATATTTTCAACAAAGTTTGTAAGATCGTATTAATCAAAAGTTCTTTAATGTTTTTACACTGAGATTTTCCTTCTTTGCCGGTTTGTTTTTATTAAAAATTAAAAGAGGGATTGAATTTAATTAGTCAGATTTAGCTGAGGTTCGTGTGAACAATAATGCCACTATTGTCCGTACTGTCAGCGAAGCAATAGTGTGACTAATCCGTTTAAATGATAGCATGAACTGACATCACCCCATAATAATCCTGTTTATTGGATTATCCAGAAGAATCTGCTGGGAAAAGGTTCTTTTTCCCCACTCTGCCGGTCTTGACGCATGAATCTGCATCTTGTAATTTACAGTATAACAAACAGTCAATCGTCACACATCAAACAACCACAAATATTAACACAAATCAACTTGATCTTGAACTAAGAACATATCATCTCTCATCCTGATACTGTACATAACATCATTTTCATTCTATAATCTGTATTTTATACTTCAGTTCTTAAGTTAATAAGATCTATTCTGCACTTTAAAGGAGAAGGTTAGCCAGAGCACGTATTGGCAGGTCGTATGTACGCGCATCATCTAGTTGTCAGTCTCCAACTATGGATTCCACAATATAAACATGAACATCATAAAAATGACACAAGTTAAAAAATAGAGGACAAAGAACACAGAGTCTATGATTTCAGCCAGACGTCTGTAGTATCCAGGCTTTGTCTTGACGTTGTCTCGTCTTCCAGCTTCCTGTTGAGCTGCTCTCACTTCCTCCAGGATTTGTTTCAGCAGATCTTTGGGCCAATCCGAAGGAGGGTAACTCTTCTCCGGTTTCACCTCGCCCGTCTCTTCTTCAGCTCCAACTGGCTCTGTGTGCGAGAAGATAATTCAGCGCTTGTAGGTTGACTGATGCATCTGTTTTTTACTTTAGGAATCATGGCTGATATTCCTATTCCCTGCGAAAGTCAATCAGTCCCAAAGACAAGTCTTTTATCTGGCCTAATTGCTGAAGAAAATGCATCATCTGGTTCCTCCATGGTTTCATTTGTTTCTGACTATAAAAAATTTAAATGAACAATTATACAAATGTATCATCTCCAGTGTGACCACCACATATAGTTTAAAATACTACCTGCCTTTGAAATCTCCATTACAATATCAGGATGAAAAACGGGCTGAAAAAACTCACCTTTCTGATGGTCGGCTTCCATCTGAATATCCACATGAGCATCGACTGAGCTTTGAGCCGTCTTACCACAGGGACCCTCAAGGTCGATGAGGAAGCTCACCAACATGGCCTCCAGGACGCTTACCCCCACCAGGGTGAAGGTTGTAACACAGTAAGTAGCTAGAATAAAGGTGCAGAAACACTACTGGTGAGACGGGGGTGTTGGCAGCATGTAAAAAAAAAAAAAAAGCCTACAGTTAAATCACCTATCAATGGCAGCCTGTCTTCAGTGGACGGCAACATGTCCTGAAGAATCAGCAGTAAGACGGAGATGGACAGGAGTACGGTCACTTTGAAGCTCAGCTTTTCACCTCTGGCCTCATGGATGAAGAAGGAGGCCAAATCCAGAACCAGTAAATAGAAAAGGGGTAAGATTAAGATGATCACATAAAGCACTGGTTTCCTGGTGATTTTGACCTGCAAGAAACAGTCAAATTTAACGACGACTCTCGGAGAAGAGGAGAACTTCTAGAAGCTCAAATTTCATGTCATATCTTACCATGTATACAAGTCTGCCTTGAGTATGTGTGTATTGTTCAACTTCCATGTTAGTGAGCTGCCATTCTCCCTGCGTAATCATGATCATCTCAGAGTATTTAGTCAGGATCGTGTCATTGTTGAAGGTTCCAAGGTTTATAGTTTTCTCTGAAGAAGAAGAAGAAGAAATAAACAATTACATCAATTATATTCACAAGCAGTGCTAGATGTAAAAAATAAAATAGGTGAGTGTGCAGTTTACAACATTTACCTTCAGAGTTCATGGAGGAAAATGTGATATTGCAACTTTGCTCATCGAAGGGGAAGCGGAAAAGATTGAGCTGACAGGTGGAGGTCAGCACCTGACGTGAGTCGGCGAGCACCAAACCGCTGGGAAACACACCAACAAACTGACTCTTTTCACTACTCCCAGCATCGGAAGCGCTGATGGGAACAAAGGAAGATTTATAATAGTAAACGGAGAGAAAAGAGAATGTTCATTTATCAATTGAGATCTAAACATTTTTTCAGAACCAGGATTAAAGTTCAGTATTTAGAGCAGAATCGCAAAGATATTTTTCTCTAAAGCACACTGAAAAACATTATTATTTTCCTATTTCTTTATATAAAACACTCATGTAAATGGACGAGAATCAGGACGTATTACACACAATTTTAAGCCATGTGAGGAAACTGAAGGTTGTTTCATACAGCAAGATGTCCAGTTAAGCTAGGCTTATATCAGTATTTCATTTATTTTGATGTTTAATAATGCAGTTTAAATAAGTCTCACCTGAGTTAGTCATTAAATCTTAATCCTCCAGACTAGCCTGAAGGGTGTTTTATGAAGTGAGATTACCAGTTAAACCGTGTTTCTTTCAGTAAATTGAGCTTAATTTCAGGAAATTCAGTTTCATAAAGGAGAAGGGTTGCTGACCTACAAAACGCTGCCAAAAGTTAATTTTCTTTGTTTTTTTAAGTGATTTCACTTAGTTTTTGCTGCAATATTTTACTCTCCTTATAATCTATTACATATGAGCTGCTTTGTGGCTGTAAACATCACAATTTTGTCTTTGCATGTCCGTTTTCTTTACTGTGAACCGATGAGATCTGTGCTCGATGTCTTAAGTCTGTGTTTTAAAGTCATGAACGAATAGTTTTTAACTCAGGCTTGCCGAAACAACAGTTAAATCCTGGTTCAGTTTTCACAATACATGTGATGAAATACATGTGATATATTATATAATGAACGATATTGTACGTACTCCTCTTGGATGGTTATATCAGGGATCCAGAGCATCGATCTTGGAACAGTCAGCATGTTTATCCCACAAAAATCAGACGAATTCCAAGTTAGGAATTCATTTGTCCAACGCTGCGTAAAGAAAAATCCGGGCTTGAAAGATTTTACATGATGAGCAAAGTCAGAAAACTAAAAGCAAAATGATGCTGAAGTAGATACGTGTTGTGATGGAACCACTCATTGAAAATGAGTCTTACCATCTGGATCCAGATGTGGGTCTTAATAGTTTGAGACTTCTCATCCTGCAGACAATCAGCAGCACTGTGGTAAGTATTTGGGGGGGGGGCATTTTCAACAAAAATAGATGTTTAATTGAAGAAAATCAATTAATCCAGATTAAAAAACACTTTTTCTCACTTAAATCTTGTGATATCTATCCACGCAAGTAGTTTGGGGTTTATTTTCCCAGGTCATACACTTAAAAGTGAACAGAGTTGAATTTGTGGTACTCACAGCACTGAAATAACAATGTAGAAATGTAGAAACAACGCCCTGATTACTCTCACAGACCTCAGTGTCGACAAATTTCACTGGAACTACTTTCTACCGAAGAAATAGTTCCTGTAAGAGAACTGTCCACAGCGAGGTCTGTGCATTATCCAGAGTAAAATAGTTTTTTGATAAAACCTGTGCACATAAAACCAAAACTACCCACATGACTTGATGTTTTCCAGTGTTTTGTGTGAACTGACCCTTTAAAATATCAACCCAGGGTCCATTCAATATACACACAGGACTATAAATACACTTACCACTTCTAAAATACCAAACAACAACATGTCAATCTGAACTAAAGTGGATGTAGTCCAGTTTTTCACCGGTCGCATGATTGTTAGAACGTTGTTTGTTGTCGACAGGTTTAAGTGATTCAGAAGACCCAAGTAGGAGCAGTCTGGAGTCTGACTGCTGGAAATACCTGCTGGGAAAGGAGAAAAATAGACTTTATAAGCAGAGAAAACACTCATCTGAACCTTCAGAAGCAGACACAAACCCTACAGCATCTTTTCATCTTTATTCAGCTCAAGGAGCAAAAAAAAAAACCTTTAATAACTCACCAATTAAAGCCAGGAAAGTTAGAGTCCTGAGAGCTGCTGACATGGCTGTTAGTCTGACGCTTCCAGCTTAATCTGAGCAAACCCTTTTAAACTGCAACACTTCTTGTATAAACAGAAGAACAATACAACATTTAGTGCGGAAGAGGAATCAACAGGTGTTCATCTCCAGTGTAAGAACTGGATTTCTCTTTGCTCTTGTGGTTTTGTAGTTTGGTGACATAATACAAATCACCTGTACGTTTCTATTGTTGACCTGCAGCCGAGGCAGAGAGTCAACATGACTCAGTGTGCACACTGCGGTCGAGGGGAAAACAGACACGTGACAGGAAATGATTCAAGGTTTTTAATTGGAAAGTAAAAAAAAAAAACCTGCACATAAGAAAGTAAACAGCAATATTTCAGCAGCACATTTCAAGATTTAAATAATAAAGTCTCCCATGTCTGCTCACAGTTTGTGACAGTCAGACAGAAAACATTTTCCTTATATGATTGTAGTTAAAAACCAAAAAGATCACAACTTTCTTGCAAAGTGCAAGTTACAGACATTAAATTTGTTATACTTGAGCATCAAAGTTTAGTCTTGATTTTCTGTAGTTTGACTAATTCATCTTAACTCGAGGTTTCTAAAGACAAGGTTGAAAGATTTTAAGTGGATCTTAAGATTAATTTATTAAAAAGTTATATTTCTAATTATGCAGATGAAAGAATTTACATGACAAACCATTTACACTTCCCCAACACACATTGAACATATAGTAGTGGCCCACATCCATTATAACTGCATACATGTAGACACACAGTGGCTTAACGAAGACAGTTCATACATCACCACATATTATCCCTAAAGAGTAGAAAGACTAGTCGTCCCTGTTCTCCTGATTTGAAGCTGAAACATCCCTTGATTTCCCTAAAAAACAATGTAAATTGCAGCTATTCTTATTTCAAGATAGAATCATTTGTTTTGTGCCTGTGAAACTGTGAAATGAGTCTAAACACATTAAAAGTGCAACGGAAGAAGATTTGAGGGAACAAATGTGCACTGTTACTAAGTCAGGAAGTGTGTCTATAAAGAGCATCTCAACTGCAGCTGAAAATCTTATTTCTGCTGAACTCTTGTGGTTTAACTTCTCACCTCGCAGCACTGCTGAGTACAAACGATCCTCAGGGTGTCAGGAACTCTTCTTCTGATCACACACAACTACAACAACACACTCTCTTGTCTTCAAATTAAAAATACAGCATCATTAAAACCAACAACGTATCTTTTTTTTCCCTCTTACTCTAAATCACCTTCTTTTTCTTTGTTCACAAAACTACGTTATACAACTTTTTTTTTTGCATGGCTGCTGTAGCAACTTTACAATTTATTTCCCATTAGGATTAATAAAATACTCAATCTAACTTTAGCTGTTGCAGAAAATTAACAATAACAAGTCTGGTCATTGTAATAGCTCATAGAAATAACTCTAACTGTCTGTTTGTCCAGATTAGGAAGGAAAAAGAATTTGAATTTATGTAGAATTTGAAAATTTCCATTTTTTGGCACCGCTTATAGTCATATCATAAAGGTCACAGTGGCAGACGACGATGTTCTACCGACTCAGAGAACAAAACTTTGGCACTAAAATGATCCTCCAACTGCAAATCACTGGTCAGACACACAAAGGAACTTTGTGTTTTTCATGATTTATTTTAATCTGCTACATCCAGCTTTGATTGATTGATTGATATTTTTGTTTTTGTGTGTCCAGCCAGTCCAACAGATGCAGATTTATTTATTTAGAAGGTCTGGATACATGTTGGTAAAGGTTTAGGGAGCAGTGAGGTCTCAGGGGAAGATATCGGTGGGCAGCTGGAAGTCTTTGAAGGTATAAAAGGAGATGTCTCCGTGGTCCACCACAGCAAAGACCACCGGGATGTCTCCGCTCTGGAAGGCCAGCAGCTTGATAGCTTTCAGGTCGGGCACGGGGCCGTCGAAACTGGGACACGACAGAGAGAGAATCAAATTATGTAACGGGAGACAGGCCAGCGTACTCTGAAACAATTAATCAATCAGTCAATCAACAGAAAACGAACCAACAATTCATTCATCAAGTAAAAATGTTGAACATTTGCCAATTCCAGCTTCTCAAATCTGTGCATTTGCTACTTTCTCTGTTTTGTATCATTATAAAATAAATCTCTTTGGGTTTTGAAACCGTGACGGGCATTTCTCACTATTTTCCGTCATTTTACAGAAGAGCCTGGACATAGTTTTATATTTTTTGCCAATTCTGAGCTTATTCTTTCAGTGAGTATCAAGTGTTATACATCATATGATTCAGGGGAACCTGCCCCTTTCTTTCTGATGCAGTGTGAAGTTACCATCATGCATTACCTTTGTGTGAGCATACCGTGTTTGACAAGAAATCCACCTTTTCCTCAGTGAGTTACAGCCATTTATTGCATATTGTCCTTGGTGTTTTTTTTAGTAAACAATGTGACAATATGTACATTTTAATGCTGTCTTTATATTTTGGTCAATATAAACTCTGAGAGTAAATATCAAAGTGTTCTATATCACTGAAAAACAGACAACCTGACCTATTGATATATGGAAGACTGCAGTCGTTTACTTTTTGTGTAGTGGGTGCTGCATAGTGACTCGAGTGAAGCCTGTAAGCTAACAAGCTTCTGTTCCTGTATCATGTGATTGCACGCGCAGTAAATCAGCCCTGATGGTCGTAAAGGCACCTCGGAAAGCTGAGAATCTCACAGTTGAGACAAAAGAAGCCTGTCAATATCATAAACTAAGATACTAAATGTTTTGTAGAACATGGTCTAGCTACACTCAGGAGGGTTAAATTATTAATCAACAGACTAGTTGGTTAACTGCATCACAACCACTGAAAGGCAGAAAAGACAAAAGCTCCATTCATTTCAAACAACTGTGATATTTATTTAAATTGAGTCAGAAGTCTGTTGTTTTCTGTAAGCCAATCTTGAATAAACATCACTTCTTACCTGCAAACACACATGCGGGAGTAAGGTTTCCCCGGGTTGCTCTTCTTGAAATCAGCCACCGAGTCAGGTTGGTAAACACTGAAACAAATCCTCCACTCGTCTGAACCTTTCAACCTACGTGGACAAAAACACAGAGGTCATCAATATTTCCTGAACGATGCGCTCTCCATTCACGGTACAATACATCACGCTCAGCTGTACGAGCGGCACAACGAGTCATTGACAAACACCAGAGTTACAGCATCACGCTCCTTTGTTCCTCCGTCCTTTGTAGGTTAGTAAATTAAAGATCATGACTTGTGATAACAGAAATACAAGCTCAGTTCACATAAAGTACAAAATCTGATTTATTTTCCTTCACAAGTAACTCGGAGTTGATGTTTTCTAATCACAACGAATACAAGTTCATATAAGGTCACATTTTTTAATTTACAATTTGGAACTGCAAACCTACAAAGTCTATTTCAAGTCTCAGATTGAAATTTGTCAGTGGATCCATGAAAATAACTACTATACTACACTATACTATATAATGTATAGTTTTCTTGGATAAACTGTAATCTTAAACCTAATGCACACAAAGGTACAACAAACACTGAATCCCTTTATTAACTGCTCATGTTGTAGCTGTCAGAATTTAACACTATGTGAGCTGCTTTCTGCTGACATGTCTGTGATTTCACCACCTGATATTAGACTCAGTCAGGAGGAAACATCTGATCATTTAATGATGTTAAAGACCATTTGTACATCTCTTCAATCATACGGTGTAATCTATAACCAATAAAATGCCAATCATAAGCACTTTCCTCACTTTATTTTACATTTAGTCTCCCCTGATTGAACTGCTGTCAGATAAGGAAAATCATTTTCACATTTTTTTAAATCAATACAACAATAGGAACAGAAGTAAGTGATACCTGGAGGCTCCCTCCAGCAAATGGGTGGATTTAATCACACTGATTTTATCCAGCAGCTCCCCTGGAATAAAAAAAAAACCCAAATGTTTAAGATCAGAAACAACTGATAATGTAGATCAGACTGAAGGAGGTCAAGCATGAAAGTTTATTCTTGACACTGGAAAGGCAAACAAACAAAAAAAAGATCAAGAAAGTAGATTAACTGTTTTCACTCTATATGTCAACTCACCGGTGGGGATTTGTTGTCTTGGGTCATGTAAAGGAGCGACTTCGCTGTTCCACAAGTGTGCCTGTTGACCTTTACGCTTCCTCTCTCGCCTTGCCAGCAGATCCCGATACTCTGCCCAGTTTCTGCACTGCCGAACCTTGAAGAAGGAACGTGATCCCCCCGTGATGTGCCCCGTTAATACCACTTGAAAATAAACTGAATGATTGCAAACCTAAGTAGAGAATGAGACATTTTTCTATATGTTGAAGCTGCTACAAACCTCCTTGTCTTTGTTGACATCCCAGTGACGCCTATGCTTGTCCTGTTCCCTCTCCTTTGCCGACATCTTTACCTCTCGTAGGTTTATTCTCTGCCTCCAGGGGGCGACGTCACAGTCTCCCACAGCCAACGCCCCGGGCAGCAGAGAGGAGTCCGGGGAGGCCAGGCAGCTGGAGAGGCGCTCGCCGGAGCCCAGGTCTGGGAAAAGGATGGAGCTGAAGTCCCAACGTGCGGAAGCCGAGGCAGCGTGGTGATCCGCCTGATGGCCTGAGTCCCCGCCAACATCCGTCACCCACCAGGTCCTGCCCTCGCATTTATCCGCTGGACTTGTAGCGGCGGTTTGGGCCTCTGAAGCCTCTGGAGAGGTCGTCACGTGCAACCCAGGAAGTGTTTTATCCTCCTCACCTTCATCCTCCTCCATCTTCTCCGTCGTGGATGCGTCTTGTGCGTCAGTATGACTGCAGAAAAGACACTCGTGAACACCAGTTATGGAAAATTTCACATGTTTGAACAAAACTTTACAGATAATGAGCTGCTATACAATTTGAAATTTGCATGCCTTCATAATAATCATTATTAAAACATGAATGGCCACAAAAAGCTGTTTTTATTACTTATTAGTTCTCTGTGCAATGCTACTATTGTGTTTTTATGACTTTATCCTAATTGCATTTATTCAATTCTAGATTTGTATTAATTTTCTTTTGATCCTCATAACTATGTGTGTGTGTTTGTGCTCTATGAATAAATGGACTTGACATAAATTTGTCAATGAATGACCTCTGCTCTGTACAGTCTGCTCTGTTTCTGAAGTCAGTCACTAATTAATAGGTTGATCAACAGAAAATTAACTAACCCTAGAAGCCATTTATCATCTTCAATTAAATATCTTTAGACTGTTGGTCGGACAAAACGTGTTATTTGTAATCTCTGTAATTGTGAGGGTCATTTTTCTGTATTTTTTAACACTTATAGATTAAACAACTAAAGGGGAAATCCACTGATTTTTTACACATCAAAGATCATTTTTTATGACATTGAACAAGCACAGAGAATTTATCAAAAGACTTCATTAAGTTGTTTTATGAGAGTTGTAGGATTCAGAGTACAGAGCGCCCCTTAAATTAATCAAAAATATAATTAACAGATTTATCTACACCAGCCTCTACTTTATTAATTGTTCTTTATTAAGCAGATTAACAAGAAAATATAGTCATGTGCAATTATTCTTTATTTTGCATGATCATTACTGCACAACTCTAGTTTTTGCATCTTTTAAATGTGACGGATTGCACTGTGGGATTGTTAGCAAACACTAGCGTACGTGCTACAGACGTGTGTGTGTGTACAAAGGAAGTTATTTCCGGGCACAGCCTCTGTTTACCTGGATGTAGGGGTGGGGCTGGTGCTGCGTTTCCTCTTCACTTGTCTCCCTGCTCTGTCATGTGACTTAGGCAGGTTGAGCTGTCTCGCATAGGACGACGGCTCCGAACTGTAAAAAAAAACAACACCCGCGCTCAGCTGAACTCTAGAGCTCCACAGTAACACAAACCAAAATAATGAGTCACTAAATATCCAGTCAAGCCATGATTAGTTTCCCTAAAAAACAAGTACTACTTCAGCTGATTTCACCCATTAATCCCAGTAATAATTTCAGTTCCAGTTAACTATAACAGCAATCTGACGTGCTTCAACTGCTGCGAATGATCGATCGGTTTCTAAAGAGTCTTCAATTTCATTTTTAACGCCAAAGTCAAGCTAAAGGAGAAGCCATGAACCCATTTGACGCCCTTTCAGACACTGAACAAGTAACACTGCTGTCTGTTTAAGTAATGCTCTTTTGTTTTTCATCCAATTTGCTCACATATATAAAGTGTTTTTCTAGATGTTAAGCCAACTGCCTGGTATGTATCCACTTGCGTATTTCCTCGCATTTTTATAGATCAGTCTGACAGGAGTAGATTCTGATAATCAACTTAAAATCAGCTCCCTTTCCTCAGGAGATGATAACTGAGAGATACGTTTATAAAAATGAAGGTGAACAAGACGTGCGCTTCATTTCTCGCCGTCTGTTTAACCTCGTGCTGCTGCAGACTTTACATTAACGTGACGGCATTCAGTTCAGACTTGCTGTAAGTTACTTGTTAGTCAGTCTGACCTCGTAACTTTGCCGCTTTATCTGACTCGTGTGTTTATGCAAACCTGAGACCAACATGTAAAACCGCATTTGCATTTATGTAACAAAGCGCATGTCTGAAAGGAGCTTTATAAGCAGGTACAGATTACGGATTGATGGATGGAATACACTTTTTAAATTTCAGTCTGGACCAACTGATAGTGGATTCCCTAAAGTCTCTTGTTTACCATGTATCACAGCTTGATTATCTCATATTTCTAATGCCGTCTGGATGAGGCATTAAGACTCTATTACCTGGGATCGAACCTGTGCACGACATATCCAAGTCTCTTCAAATGCCCGAACACCTTGGTGATGGAAAAAAAAAAAAAAAAGGAGGTGTTAAACCAGTTCAGCATTGTGTTTCTTCTCCAGAATATGTATCATACTTTTAATGGTACCTGATATTGCTGGAGGCTCACTGTGTTTGAGGACAGAAACCTCTCATATCCGTCCTGGATGGACAGCGGCAGGTCCTGGTAAAACACCTGCAGGTTTCCCTGTTCACACAGTACATTCATGTCATCAAATCAATATTTCACAGATCATATGCTAGCGGAAGACTCATGGAGTGTTATACAACTGAATAAATACAAAGAACCGGTGAACCGCATCCTGACAAACAGGTTTTTTTTATCTGTCACTCACACACTCCATTAGGTAGAGAGCCTCTTCAGGGAGGAGATACTGTTTGCCGTTGTCAGAGAAGCCCATCGTCTGCCAAAACTTGCCCTGTGTAATAACATGTCGTAAGATACGTTATAATAACTTAACACAAACAAGAAAAGGAGATCACAGTGTGTCGCTCGGTGTGATCTCGTACTCACAGCTGGAGACTGAAGCTCCACAATCTGGTCACTTGGAACCCACGTGGCCTTCACGAGGCTTCCTCTACAGGAAAATAGAAGACAGTCAGTGATTTTCTTGTGTGTGTGTGTGTGTGTGTTTCTTACTGTTTTAGCCACCAGCTAGTCTTTCACTTTGTCTGTTTGGTGCTGAGTGAGTAGTGTGAAGTTGGTTTATCAGAGCTGGAGCTGCAAAAATAATAATCAGCAACTTGTTTTGATATCTGATTCATCGTTTCAGTCGTTTTTTTCAAGCAAAAATGCCGAAAATTTGATTGTTACAGCTTCTTAAATGTGAATATTTGCTGTTTTTTTGTTAATTAAATATCTTTTTGGACTGTTAGTCAGACAAAACAAGCAAACTGAAGACGTCACTGTGGCCATTTTTTCACTACTTTTTCACATTTCATAGTCTAAATGATTAACCGACTGATCGAGAAATTCTCCAAAAGATTAAACGATAATGAAAGTAATCATTAGTTGCAGCCCTAATCAGAGCTTCTCTTCTACTTTTTACTTTAAAGTACTGAGTTTCATGTCTCATAATGATACATGATATCATGATGCGGCTGTGAGAAACGTCTGCTTTGAAAACCTCCTCCTCGTCGACGGATGAACGCCTACTCACAGCCTCTCCACTCTCTCCTCTGATATCAGGCTCCAGTGTTCATGTAAACTCTGCTCGAGACGCTCTCTCTGCTCATCCGAGTCATTGGGGAAGAAGTCCTTCTGTCCTCTGACTGGGATCTTGTGACTCCTGGCCCGAGCTGCGAACAGCTCAGATGGACTGGAATAAAAAAAAAAAACAACAACAAAAAAACAAAAAAAAAGACATCAGCACTTAGCTCCTGTCATGTGACATTTGATGCTTGTATCACTAGATAAAGGCAAAGCATGTAAATATTGACTGAAGGGTCTGGACGTGATGAAATATAATTTTTAATTTTAATTTAATTTT
The DNA here is from genome assembly GCF_963924715.1 of Thunnus thynnus. NCBI lineage: Eukaryota > Metazoa > Chordata > Actinopteri > Scombriformes > Scombridae > Thunnus > Thunnus thynnus. Next base: position 3,558,558 of record NC_089533.1, on the reverse strand, counting down.
TAATTGAACTTCTTAGAGTCGATGTAGAGGTGGTCGTCATTACAGTTTAATAGGCCTGCCACGATCAGATGAAAATGAAAGCCACTGTACTTTTTATAAGAGAGCTTGCAACAAGTAACTCAGTTGAATGTAAGATGTCATATCCAGAGCTTTAAATTAAAGCTTGTTATTGTTATTTGTGAAGTCTTTGTGGGAACACACAAACATTCACAAAAACTGATGCACAAAGTTGCAGAAGTTGCTTCACATTGAATGGAGCTTGTCATATGTATGATAAGTTACAACCTTTTCAATGTATAAAAAGCTTGTCTGAATTTTGATGCTGAAAGCTGGGAAATGGGCCAAAGATATAAGGACCAAACCGGATAAATCTGAGGGGTCGTGAGATGATTAATGGGAGAGGAAAGAAGAAAAAACAAAGTTCTGATACACAAATCTGCAACTTCTGCTCTGTGTAAAGGAGCTGTGATCAATCCCACAGAGAAGTACTGTGGAATATTCTGGCATATAGTAGACTGTAGGCAGCGATCGTGTGCCAGAATCGTTATCATAGATTAATTGAATACATTCCTTACATTAATGGGAGAGGAAAGAAGAAAAAACAAAGTTCTGATACACAAATCTGTTTTCAGTTTTTGGACTTTTTCTCTAATCTTTGATTCTTGCTGAAATATTGGATCATTTGAACATTTATTGAAATGAAAGCATGTGAGAAGTTTAGAGGGAAAAATCACTATTTGGTGGAGCTGTTAACAACTCATAGACATGTGAAATGTGACCCTGACTACACACTGCTTTTTGTAAGACGTCAAAAGCCAAAAAAGGTTGGAAACCACTGGTTTCATCTTTGACAATGTGTTGTATTTTAAAAGCTTGTTATATTATCAATTGTGTCAAATCTTCATCTGAAAAGTAACTAAAGCTGTCAAATAAATGTAGTGTCAAATAAATGTAATATTTCCCTCTGAAATGTAGTGGAGTGGACGTATAAAGTAGCATCACATGGAAATACTCAAGTAAAGTAGTTAAGTAAATGTACTCAGTTATTTTCCACCGCTGCATGTGACTCACTGCCATAGTTGTGTAAATCATTTCCAGTCCTCCAAACAGCATTTACCGATTAATTCTCATCTTTTTTACATTAGTTTCCCTTCCTCTTCCCACCATTGTTTTTCACCGACACACACAGAGGATGGCGACAGAGAGCCCAGTGTAGATTACCAATGATTCATAAAACGTCTCAAAATAATATTCTACCACCGCCACACCTCTGGAAATAAACTAACCAGAGCTACGGCTATAAAGCTAGGTTATTTGTCTCAGCAAATTTTAAGTGATGTTTTCCCTGAACATAAATATATCTTGACATAACTCCAAAACTTAGCTAGTTAACAAGACTTGACAGTTAAGGTAAATGAGCCATTTCAGCATGCGGACAGGACAACCGTTAAAGAGCTCAGACGGCTGAGAAAAAGTATAAAAGGGCCGCTGAGTGAGAATGGCAGAAAGGTTATTACTGTCTATCTTAAAATGTATTAATATTTGATAATAAAGGCAACAACAGACCTTAATATTTCACTGTAGAACTTCTCTTGAGTGTCTGTCTTGTTTTGGTCCGCCATGATTACCAACCTCCCTGCCGCACATCTCCTCTGGGTCCTGGTGCCGGTCAGGTTCAGTATTTAGAAGTAGTTATAAACACAGCCAGCAGGGGGCGACAAAGGACATAAAGAGAAACAACAGTCAGGCGTCAAAATGAACAGTGAAAGAGGTTTTCCTCGCTGTAATCACTCCTCCTGTTCATACTGGTTATTAAAACATCCCCTTCAAATGTGCTGTCAATGTAGGTGATGGAGGCCAAAATCCACTTTTTATCATTTAGTGCCAAAATGCATTTAAAAGTTGATGTGAAGCTTATATGAGGCTGCAGCAGTCTGAGTTAGTCATATCAAGTGGATATCTGCCACATTTACAGTCTTTCTAGCATCAAATTCCCTCTTTGTGTTTCCTCGGACAGTGTTTCCCTGTTGATCTGTGGTGGAAGTATGGTAACAAAAACAGGGACTTTGACACTAAAAAGACTTAAATGCTGAAAGATAAATAAATACACAAATAAATTTAACATTTATATATTTAATGTCTCATTTAATTTGTGATGCATTTATTTATGTTGGCAATTGAGCATTAAATTGCATAATTATTTATTAATTTAATCATTTTATTATATAATTATTCATTTATTTAAGTATTTAATTATATAATTATTTATGCATTTATATATTTAGTTTCGGCCCTCAAAACCCTCCATAAAAATCCAATGAGAGGACCAAAACCAGAAATGAATTGATCACACTAACAAATATTGTCCGTGTATCAAAAGCCTGATATATCTTCGTTTACTTATTCTTTTTATAACAAATAAAACCTTGAAATATTTCCAATATCCAGAATGAACTCTGAGCTTTCGTTAGCTTGGGCCTATAGTTTAATCCAGGATGTAGTGCACTAAAAAGAAAAATAATGTGTATAAAATATAAATAATAATATAAATATGAATGAACTGATGAATTCCCACAGCCTATTTATCAGCTGCAAATAAGTTTTTTTACAATTATGTTTTTTTTTTTCCATTTTTCTCTCATTTTTATTAGTTTTTTCATTAGTTCATCAGGGCGACTGTGATGTTATATAGCTATTTAGTGCATATAATGCTTCATAGTTTGGCCTGTTTATATTCAAAAAGCTTTTGGATAGGGCTTATAGATCTGTTTTTATTTTGGATTGGATTTGACAGCTGTTACCATGGAAACAATCAGTACATCTGTCAAACCTGCTACTCAGAGCTCAGTCAAGATGCCCATCACCTGCAGGATTCTATTAAACTCCATTAAGACAGAAACGGTAAGAACATACAAGCGTTGTTCATCTGTTTTATACTTGTAGCTGATGATCTGCAAGTTAGAGCATCAACAAGAAAACTTAAATCACATCACAGATAGAAAACACAGGTGCCAAACAATGTTAGTTTACTGTAAGTTTGGTTATAAATGTTATGCTGTAAAGCATTTTGGTATTTATTTAAATGAATTGATTTGCATGTTTGTTCTGTAAATTGTAACTGGTCCTGTTGTGATGTGGATGCACTTCTTCCTCTGCAAAAGTGAAGACTCTGTGTTATGAAAGACACTGTGGAATTAACTATTTTAATAACTATTTTGACTGAATAGTCACACTTAAATGGTTTTTATCATTTCCACTAATGGCTATTTCTGAAATATAATGCTTACAGTTAGTTCATTTGTAAACAGCAGTTATTTTAAAAAATGCTCATCATAAAGTGAAGTATGATGCCTGTGTGCCATCTGTGTGTTGCACATGTCTGACTGGATTCTTGTTTATTAGTCTATAACTGTCTAGCTAGGGTTGACAATCACTTCTAGCAGCATTGTTGTACTTTTGTTAACTTGGCTGTTTTTGTGTCTTTATTTTATGATGATAGATGGAGGAATATGAAGCAGAGGAGAAGACAAACAGCAGCAAAATGAGCTCATCAGCAGAGGTGAGAACCAGAATTTTAATGAAGGCTCAAGACTAAATTGCCTGTAACCATAGCAACAGTTCTGATGCTTCAGTCTCTGTTAGCAGCTAACTGACAGGTGAAACTAATCTAACCATGAGTTAAACTGACAACAAACACATTTGAACATACAGAGAATGATTTAAACACAGTGTCTCTTTGTTCTTTTGGTAAGTGGCCATGATGTAAGAGCCATACAGCACTCACAGGTGTTTAGTGATAGAAAACTATTGGCTTGGAAAAGGAAATGCCTTCTTCACCTCGTCCATGTTTTTCATGCATCAGGAAACTTCTTCTCGTATCAGTTCCACTATTTAAAACCTTCTTACACTCCTCGTGTCTTTCTCTTTCTCTCTTTTTGCATCATAGAAACAAACAAGCAAAAACTTAGCTGGACCTCGTGATGAGGGTGAGGAGAGTTTCATAGGAGGACAAATGGATCCACATCAGCGAGCCGACACTGTGGAGAAAACACGTCGCTGTGACCAGTGTCAGAAGAGCTTCTCTTCCTCAGCATATTTGAAGTATCACCAACGTATCCACACTGGAGAAAAGCCTTACACCTGTGACCAGTGTGGTAGAAGTTTCACTCAACTTGGAGCATTAAAGAACCATCAGCGCACTCACACTGGAGAAAAGCCTTACACCTGTGACCAGTGTGGTAAGAGTTTCACTACATCTGGAAATTTAAAGAACCATCAGCACACTCACACTGGAGAAAAGCCTTACACCTGTGACCAGTGTGCTAGGAGTTTCACTCAACTTGGAGCTTTAAAGAACCATCAGCGCACTCACACTGGAGAAAAGCCTTACACCTGTGACCAGTGTGCTAGGAGTTTCACTCAACTTGGAGCTTTAAAGAACCATCAGCGCACTCACACTGGAGAAAAGCCTTACACCTGTGACCAGTGTGGTAAGAGTTTCACTACATCTGGAAATTTAAAGAACCATCAGCGCACTCACAATGGAGAAAAACCTTTCACTTGTGACCAGTGTCAGAAGAGGTTCTCTTCCTCAGAATATTTGAAGTATCACCAACGTATCCACACTGGAGAAAAGCCTTTCACCTGTGACCAGTGTGGTAGGAGTTTCACTGCATCTGGAAATTTAAAGAACCATCAGCGCACTCACACTGGAGAAAAGCCTTACACCTGTGACCAGTGTGGTAGGAGTTTCACTACATCTGGAAATTTAAAGAACCATCAGCGCACTCACACTGGAGAAAAGCCTTACACCTGTGACCAGTGCAGGAAGAGTTTTACTCAATCTGGATATTTAAAGACACATCGGTGCATTCACAATGGAGAAAAACCTTTCACTTGTGACCAGTGTCAGAAGAGGTTCTCTTCCTCAAAATATTTGAAGTATCACCAACGTATCCACACCGGAGAAAAACTTCCCACCTGTGACCAGTGTGGTAGGAGTTTCATTCTGTCTGGAGATTTAAAGAGACATCGGCGCACTCACACTGGAGAAAAGCCTTACACCTGTGAGCAGTGTCAAAAGAGCTTCTCTTCCTCATCTAATTTGAAGTATCATCAGCGCACTCACACTGTTGTAAGGCCTTACACCTGTGAGCAGTGCGGGAAGTTACATTTGATGGGACACTTTAAAGAAACATCAGCACACTCACACTGTGTAGAGAGTGCACTTGAACTGTCTGGATCCCTTGTATGTTAAAAGATGACACGTGACTTGTAAAACTTGTCATGAAAATGTTTCAATAATATTCACATGCATGCAACTTGAGGTGTGAAATTTTATTGTTGTTTTACTCCTGCTGTCAAAGCTACAGCAGCAAATACACCAGAGTTACACACACACACACAGTACACAGAGTACAAAACTCACTGAGGAGCAAGGCATCACCACTGGCAGGGTTGGAGGTTTGATTCCCAAACTAAAGACCATTTCAAGGTTCAACGTTCAGTTTTCTTGTCATTGTACAATACAGGATTACACTCCTCCCCACACACACAGAAAATGTATGAACAAATACTAAAATATTTAGAATTTAGAATTAGAATAGAATAAAAAAAATGAAATTGGCAATAAACTCGAACAAAGTATATAAACTTAGCACTAAAAGAAATCATTAAAAAAAGGTAAAACTATGACTATATGTTTTTTTTTTTACAATATTTGCAAAATCAATGTAATTTGCAACTCATAGTGCAAAAAAACTTACTTGAGTTAGTAGATGGAGTGAGTATAGCGCAAAGACAATGGTATTGTAATGAGCATAAATGTGCATAATGTGCATTTCTACTTAAAGCTGCAACTTCTGCTCTGTGTAAAGGAGCTGTGATCAATCCCACAGAGAAGTACTGTGGAATATTCTGGCATATAGTAGACTGTAGACAGCGATCGTGTGCCAGAATCGTTATCATAGATTAATTGAATACATTCCTTACATTAATGGGAGAGGAAAGAAGGAAAAACAAAGTTCTGATAGACAAATCTGTTTTCAGTTTTTGGACTTTTTCTCTAATCTTTGATTCTTGCTGAAATATTGGATCATTTGAACATTTATTGAAATGAAAGCATGTGAGAAGTTTAGAGGGAAAAATCACTATTTGGTGGAGCTGTTAACAACTCATAGACATGTGAAATGTGACCCCGACTACACACTGCTTTTTGTAAGACGTCAAAAGCCAAAAAGGTTGAAAACCACTGGTTTCATCTTTAAAAATGTGTTGTATTTTAAAAGCTTGTTATATTATCCATTGTGTCAAATCTTCATCTGAAAAGTAACTAAAGCTTATAGATTATAGATTAATTCCTCATTATGGATTAATTAACATTTTCCATATTTTTGTTAAAATTATTGACAGTCTTCAAATGTCAAATTACTTAAAGAATGTCGATGTATATATTCATGAACATGCTCAAACTCAAAGTTCCTACAACAATGTGCCGCCAATGCTGCAGCCACTGACTGCAGATTTTGAGTGTGTCTCTGCTCGGATCAACTAGAACTTCACCTCGTCACACAACACTGGAACTGAATCTGCGGCAAGTTGTCCTTGTTCAATGCTATTTGTTTGGAAGTGCAGACATAGACAGTGTAAGTGTTTAAGAAAGCATTCACTCACATTTAACTCAGCTTTAGTTTATTTGATTAAATGTATTTCTACAGTTGGTTCCACATTTTGAGACATTTTTCAGCAAGTAATCTAAAGCTGCGGCACACAGAACTCATGAAACATTGTGTCACCATGACTAGTCTGTGACAGAGAAAATACACAAAAATACAAAAGCACTTCACTTATTGTTGGTTTCGTCAATTAACTGCAGCACTAATGCAACAGGATTTCATGTGATCTGTGAGTTTAGTGATCGTGGTGGGGTGGGGGGTGGGGGCGAGGGGTTTCAGAAAGCAAGACTACAGATAGACCAGACTTACTTCAGTAAATCAGGCTTATTTTCAGAAAATCCTGTTTCATAAAGCAGCTTTGAATGTGTTTAATAACATCCTTATTGCAAAGAGAAAAGAGTTGAAAATGTGCAGACAACGTCTTTCCTCAGATGAAGAGGATCAACCTTGTCTCCTAGAAATTAAAGTTAGTATAGTTTTGAGAAAAATCTAACGTCACCTGAATTACATTTTTAATCAAGATAATTAGGGAACGTTTTTAATGGACAATCACAAAATGTTCATACAAACATGAACATTAATTCAATTCAATTCAATTCAATTTTATTTATATAGCGCCAAATCACAGCAAAAGTCATCTCATGGCACTTTTCACATAGAGCAGGTCTAGACCGTACTCTTTCATTTACAGAGACCCAACAATTCCCCCATGAGCAGCACTTGGCGACAGTGGTAAGGAAAAACTCACCTTTAATGTGAAGAAACCTCAAGCAGAACCCGACTCTAAGTGGGCGGCCATCTGCTTTGACTGGTTGGGTTGAGAGAGAAAGAAAGAGAAGGTGGAGGGGGGGGGGCAGAGAAGCAGAACAACAACAGCAACAATAACAATAGATACATGACTAGCAACAACAAACGGCAGCAAAAGCAGGAGAAGGACATCCCCACGGCAGAGCAGTCCCTGGGGTTTCCTGCAGATGAGAAAGCACAAAGAACTCCGGGGACGAAGTCAAGTTAGTAACATGCAGGAGAGAGGAGCTCAATGTATCATGGGAAGTCCCCCGTCAGTCTAGGCCTATAGCAGCATAACTAGCGGCTGGTCCAAGGCAAGCCTGGTCAGCCCTAACTATAAGCTTTATCAAAAAGGAAAGTTTTAAGCCTGCTCTTAAACGTAGAGAGGGTGTCTCTGACTGAATCTGGAAGATGGTTCTACAGGAGATGAGCCTGATAGCTGAAGGCTCTGCCTCCCATTCTAATTTTGGAGACTGTAGGAACAACAAGTAAGCCTGCATTCTGGGAGTGCGGTGCTCGAGTGGGATAATAGGGTTCTATGAGCTCTTTAAGATATGATGGTGCCTGACCATTAAGAGCTTTGTAGGTGAGGAGAAGGATTTTAAATTCACTTGTGGATTTTACTGGAAGCCAATGCAGCGAAGCTAAGATGGGAGAAATATGATCACTTTTTCTGGTTTTTGTCAGTACACGTGCAGCTGCATTCTGGACCAGCTGGAGAGTCTTTAGAGACTTGTTAGGGCAGCCTGATAATAATGAATTGCAATAAGTCAGCCTAGAAGTAACAAATGCATGTACTATTTTTTCTCCATTTTTTTGAGAAAGGGTGTGCCTGATTTTTGCAATATTATGTGGGTGAAAAAAGGCAGTCCTTGAAATTTGTTTTATGTGGGAGTTAAATGACATATCCTGATCAAAAATAACTCCCAGACACAGTGGTGCTGGAGGCCAGGGTAATGCCATCTAGAGTAGCTATATCATTAGATAATGTGTTTCTAAGGTGTTTAGGGCCAAGCACAATAACCTCAGTTGTGTCTGAGTTAAGTAGCAGAAAATTGCAGGTCATCCAGGTCTTTATGTCCTTAAGGCATGCTTGGAGTTTAGTTAACTGATTGGTCTCATCTGGCTTCATTGATAAATATATTTGGGTATCATCTGCATAGCAATGAAAATCGATGGAGCGTTTCCGAATAATATTCCCTAAAGGAAGCATATACAAGGTGAATAGTATTGGTCCAAGTACAGAACCTTGTGGAACTCTGTGTCTAACTTTTGCTTTCATGGAGGATTCATCGTTAACATGTACAAACTGAAATCGATCTGATAAATAGGACTTAAACCAGCTTAATGCAGTTCCTTTAATGCCAATTAAATTACCCAGTCTCTGTAATAGGATTTGATGATCAATTGACAAAGTATTTTATTTGTTTCCCCTGAAATATCAGTTCGTATAAGCATGATCAACATTGTCATTGTTATGGCACTCAATGCACATGGTTAAAGTTGGGAAAAGATTGTGGTCTTGGTTAAAGATTCCCTCCAGACATATATTAAAATATATATAAATACTCTGCTTAGGACAATTATGTGTGTCTGATGTGGTTTTTCCACAAAAAAGAAGTACAATTATCACTTAAATCCTTAAAATGGCATCTCCTCCTTCTCCCTCATTAAAAATTCAAGAATCTACAAATATGCAAATATATTTCATTTCAGAAGTTTAACTACTGGACACAAAATGTCTCCTACTTCACTGAAAAGTCCATTATGTGCACTTAAGTTTCCACATCACACTTGTGTAAGTTGAATGTTGGACCAGGATTGACTTCCAAACTCGTTAAGTCACAAATCATGCTTATAAGCCCGCCCCTTAAAAATCTGATTTTCAATGAGCACAGATAAACTTTCCACTTTTAGCAGATGAATATGAAAACAGCCTTCAAGTGTTAACCTCTGCACATACATCAATCTGCACAGTCACTTTCAAACATCCAATTGTAGGAACAAGAGGAAAAACAGATTTTTGAGTGGAGGGGAAGTGACGAAAACCAGAGCATGTCTTTGACTCGTAAAAATATTGCCACTGAACATAATCCAAGCAACAATTATGTTGTTTTTTTTTTATATTCCACAGTACCTCTCTGTGGTACACTGAGAAGAAGTTGCAGCTTTTAGTAAAGATGCACATTATGCATATTTATGTACATTACTATACCACTGTCTTTGCACTACACTCACTCCCACCACTGCCTCAAGTAAGTTTTACATAACTTGCATTACATTCATTTTGCACATATTGTAAAAAAACAAAAAAAACAAAAAAAAGCTGTGTGTTTGTGTGTATGGTTATAGTTTTTAATTTATTTAATTACTTCTTTTAGTGTTCCATTTATATACTTTATTGCCAATTTCAATGTTTTATTCTATTCTAATTTAAAATATTTTAGTATTTGCTCATACATTTTCTGTGTGTGTAGCGAGGAGTATGCTACAGCTGCATTTCATTGTACCATCCTATGTTGTATAATAAAACTGAACCTTGAAATGGTTTTTAGTTTGGGAATCAAACCCCCAACCCTGTCAGTGGTGATGCCTTGTTCTTCAGTGAGCTTAGCAAGTGTGTAAAGCAAAACTATCACAACTCAAGTTATTGGAGTGTTATTGACATATTTTCATAACAAGTTTTACAAATCACAGTCATCTTTTAACTGCTAAAAGATCCAGACAGTTCAAGTGCACTCTCTACACAGTGTAGTAGATATAGAGGTTTTTGATGCCCTGGCCTCAATTGACCCAAAACACTATTAGAGTAGACCTTGTGAATACAAGACTCTTACTACTGGCTGCACCTATTATAGCTTATCCCTTAACACATATTTTAATCTAACTCTTGTATCCGGGAATAGTCCATACATAAAACAAAGAGATGCTGATGTGAATAGTTACTAGTTTCCTTTGTCTCCTATGATAGTGAACTCAGTAACTTTGGGTTTTAGACTGTTAGTCAGATGAAACAAGACATCACTATGCGCTCGGGGAACTTATAATAGACATTTTTTTGCTATTTTCTGTTATCCTATAGACAAAACAATATTTTTCTATTTCTGAGAGAGCCTGCCACTGTGTGTATGTGTACTGACTGGGCTCCATGCTACTCTTATAGGTGCATTATGTAATATTCTTGTGTACTTCTATGGAAGGACTACATTGAATGAGTAGCCTAACAACATGAAAATACGCTCTTTATTTAATGTGTATTTTTCTTTTTCTTCTGAGGAGATGCTCTGTTTACATGTAAACTAGGGAGGTGAGACATCTAGTGAAATCATCAAATTTTGTTTCAGTGAATATTAATTTTATTCAATTATTACTTTCATTTTGCTTTTATTGTAACTGTTGATTTCAAATACACATGTGTAACTACTGTAAGGTGATACATTTTTTTAGTGTGCACGCATTTTATTTATAGCAGTATTTTGTTATGTTTATTTTAATGAAAAAAAAAGTTGGAAAGCTTTTGTGCTGGGGACTGAGAGAGAGCCTGCCACTGTGTGTCTGTGTACTAACTATGTTCCATGCTACTTTTATAGAATAAATGTGCAGACCCTGATTCCTGGTGTTGCTGGTGTTCATCACCCTGTGAACAACCACCATGGTACAGCTGCTACATACATACAGAGGAAATAAACCAGCGAGATGAAAAACATGAGTGAGCTTCTTCCTGATATTTATAAGTGGTATTGATATAACTGATGCCATAAATTTACAGTTACAGGTACATCCAGTACCTAGGTTGTCCCATGATGTTTACTACACTGCTGAGTGTTTTTGATGGATCACGCCGAGTCGTCACCGTCAGTCAGGATGATAACCAAACCCCTCCGTCCCCGTTGTGAAGAAGGCTCACTCTGCTTTTCCAGCCCGCATTGAACAGCTCTCCACTCTCCTGTCAGTCCTCTCCTCTGGCTGCCTTCCTGGTCCGGTAATTGTTATTGTGCCTGTGCAGGGGTAAATAGGCAAGAGGGCCGTGTGTCGTAAACTGCAGCAAAAACCCCAGCTGAGACGCATATTCCAAATGCAATGTATATATGTCCAAAGAATGCTCCCAAAACCAGAATAATACCAGCATATCCCACCTGTCTTAATCAAAAATGATGAAATTCGGAATAAGGCCTAATTCGGAATATCCAAACGGAATATGCTTTTTACATGACCCGCATCAAATTCAGAATATTGTCATATTTGGAATAACAGTAGAATATTAGTATGCATGTAAACGTACTCATTGAGATAAAAGAATATGTAGACAGGGGAAGAAGGAAATAAAAGCATGTAAAAACAGATTTACCTGCTTTTACCTGTTTTTTACCAAATTTATTTTCAGAGAGCGCTGTAATTAAAACCTAACTGAACTGAAGGCACAGTTGTACTGCGCTGCAGGGAGCGATCAATAGATTTCTCTTCTGCAATTATGGTAATAACACAACTGATTATTTACATTTTTTACATATTTATGGAGTAATGTCGTGGCAATATAGAACAAAGTGAAGAAGGGAGAAGGTGATAACATAGTTGATGTTACAAATTAATACAACTAAGTACTGTATAATCTTGAAAATTTAATGATTAAGACTGCCAAAGTCCTACACAATGATGTGTCCATGGAGAAACACTAATATGAATTTTATGAAGTCTATTGTCGAGTCTAGCTATTGGTGGGAAATAAACCTTTCCAGCCTAAGTACCTGTATCCTAGCAATGATCTCCCTCTTACAGTACAAACCCTGAACACAAATAACATATCTACATTACACAGAAAAATGCGCTCAACCAAAACAGAACAAACTACTGTTGGGTTTACATAAACTAAACATTTCACAGGCTCTATAATACCTGTATCCTAGCAATGATCTCCCTCTTACAGTACACACCCTGAACAGAAATAACATCATCTACATTACACAGAAAAATGCGCTTAACCAAAACTGAACAAACTACTGTTGGGTTTACATAAACTAAACATTTCACAGGCTCTATAATACCTGCATCCTAGCAATGATCTCCCTCTTACAGTACACACCCTGAACACAAATAACATCATCTACATTACACAGTAAAATGCAGTTAACCAAAACTGAACAAACTACTGTGGTGGTTGCAAATAAACTAAACATTTCATGGGACTTATTGTTGTCAAAATGGTCATTAATGCTATCCGTTAAGAAATAAACTGTGAATTAAACATTCCAATCACTAATGCTAATTGCTAGCATGAATCACTAATACTTCCAGCACACACTTCTCAGCCCAACATGTACATTCAAATTCACATTTTATGTGAGTCCAAACACATTGATAATCTTTCCTGCTTCAGTGTCCAGACCGTAGTCGGACGCACAGGGGACACTTTGTGTTCTGCTATAGAGCCGAGGTTGTTGCTAACTTTGGGGCTAACCCCCTTCACTTTAATCAGCAGATGGCAAACAAGACACAGGAACTTGACTTGGCTCTTGAGCAGTTGTAGCATTTATTTACTGACAAATATTCTAAACTGTACACACACTGCACTGCTATGTTCCCAGCTATACTACTAATTTCATACTCTCTGTTCCGGTTGCCAGCCTCACTTTCACACACAGGCCCTTTCTCTTGATCACACACTCGCTACGCACGCAATCTACGCACTGAGCCGAGCTACAATGTATGACACAATATCCACAACAGTTTACTGTATTTTGTCACCATAACAGTCCCATTATACTTACCTGTGCAAAACATATTTAAAACAGTCGTCAGTGTGTTATTTATATCATCGTGGCGTTAGCTCAGCTTGCAGTCACTGTGAACGGAGTCCTGAGTCCTGGCAGCCAGCATGTGCTTTTGATTTCGAGACCTGCTTTTTTCTGACTCATGGTCTTAAATCCACAGACCAGAGGTCAGCTCTCATGGGTTCAGTCCAACCAATACTATAGTAGCTGGAAATGGCAAACTGGCCCTATATCAGCTGATCAGCTGTCATCACTGATTGACCAGCATTTGTCCCGCCTTATTGTATTAATGAACTTGACCAATGACCTGTCAGGTCTGGGGAGGCCACAGTGGTGGCCAATGAGATTTCAGGGGTCGCTGTGGCTACCCCTACTTCCACTATGACCAGCTGCTGTCAGTATTAGCAATCTGGCGTTTGGTTTGTAAATGTTCACATTTCATTTTTTTCTGAGTGACTTCTTGTTCATGTTGGCAGTTTAAAGTTTCAACTTTCATTCTGGATTTTGGAAATATTTTAAGGTTTTATTTATTATAATAAGAAGATCTCATTGGATTTGTAGACAACAGGAAAAATATGGAAAATCATTGATTTGCCCTTTAAAAGGCTGCAAATTAAGCAGTGGGCAGCAGTGTTTGCTATCAATAAGAATAACAATCAGCTGCATGTGGACGGAAGAGTTCTAGAGAAGTCCTGTTCATATTTGCTTAGTTCAGTTTGACTGCCCTCTTAACACGGATGAGATCAAAACTAAACAGTCAATGCAATCAAACATGCAAGTAATTCTCAAGAAATTCCACAACACAAACAAGGAATAGACAAATGATGCTGTTACCAGTATTTTGTAATGAGGAGGAGTTTGGGTGGTCAGGCTATAAAAACCCTCCGTTCAGATTTTCTGTAGCAGGGTCCTCACAGCGGCACAGTATGTATACAGCTTCATTCTACTTTTATATCTTTATGTATTATTTCTGTACATAACAAACTACTGACAGTGGTCAAACGCTGCATTTAACTCAGAATTACAAGATGCATGAACATATGTGCAATGACGCTCTCATTTTCTGCAGGTTTACTTGGACAAAATGAAATTTTCAGGCGTTCTTTTTCTCGTTGCCATCTCCACGATGTTGGCAGGTATTTGTCTACTTCTCTTTTGTGTCTTAATGTGCATATCTGTACATACATGGAAAGTATAAATGTAATGGTTTGTTTGCGAATTTAAAAGTCAATGAACTGAATGACTGAAACTAAACGATAATTTGATTTACAGAAAATTAATCAGCAACTATTTTAATAGTTGATTAATCATTTAAGTCATTTTTTAAGCAAAAATGATCTGGTTGCAGCTTCTGAAATGTTAATAGTTACTAGTTTCCTTTGTCTCTTATGATGGTGAACTAAGTAGCATTGGATTTTGGACTTTTAGTTGGATGGAACAGGACATCACTACGCACTCTGAGAACTTATAATAGACTTTTTTTTCTATTTTCTGTCATCCTATAGACAAAACAATAAGTTAATTTACAAAACAAATTAAACATGAAAAATGAATTTTAGTTGCATGCCTTAAACTGAATTTAGGTGCATTTAAATGCCACTACGTCCCTGAAAATGACTTTGTAATTTGTTAGTTAAATTAAAGTGTAAAATGCATAACAAGTCTTCATGCTCCTTGTAATTATACAATATGGCATGAACATATGAAACACACTGAGATAAAATAATATGTAGACAGAGGAAGGAGGAAATAAAAGCAGGTAAATCTGTGGATACATAACATGTATGTCTGCAGGGAGCGAGCAACAGATTTCCCTTCAGCAATTATGGTAATAACGCAACTGATTATTGTATTTTCTAAAAATATTTATGGAGTAATGTCCTGGCAATATAGAACAAAGTGAAGAAGGGAGAAGGTGATAACATAATTGATATTACAAATTAATAGCACTAAGTACTGTATAATTATGAAAATTTTATGATTTAGATTGCAAAAGTACTATACAATGATGTGTCCAAGGAGAAACTCAAAGATGAATTTCATGAGCTCTATTGTAGAGTTTAGATATTGGGTCAATATGTTCTGAGGTGGTAAGAGACCAAATTGGGAGACAGTTGGACATTTTTGTAATTATAACGGCATGAAGATACGTATTAAAAACAAAGTGTAAGATATGGCCTGATCTGACTGTATAGATATATTTTCTTATTCAATTCATTTATTAGTCCCTGAATTTGCTCTTCAAATGTGTGGTGGGTGTTGAGATAAACACCAAGGTATTTAAAATTCTTAGTAAGGCTCTGGTTGGCCAGAACTATGGGACGAGACATAGACAAGGGAAATACATACATCAATTCTTCTTTTTTTTTACATTTACAGTTCAGTTCAGTTGTCACATCAGTGTTTGGATTGGAAAACTAAATATAATCAATTGGTTTTCACAGAAGCCTTTACTACTTTTGAATTACAACTGACTTAAGTTGGTCGGCTGTAGCCATTTTATTGTATCTTAATTTATCGACCTCCTGGTCCAGCAGGTCAGTTTTTATCTGAGTTTACTGACTTTCTGACTTGTATTATTAAGCTGGACAAAGTGTATTAGTTGCTGATTTAATGTGCACATCAATGATTCCACTAATTGTGTAGCCACTGAATTCCTTAATATTATTGAATCTTTTAATTTCAAGCAACATATTTCCAGTGCCACTCACATGGGTGGGGACCTCGCACTCTGGCCTGTCGGGATCAGATCATTTCACTTTTTAAAAATGAGGGATATTTCTTACAAGTGTGGTGTGCGCTTATTTTGAAAGTTTGATTGACATGTGTACTGTCAGGTGTGTAGAGACAATAAGTAACTGCAGCTGGACACAGAAAAATACTCATATATTTGAATGGAGAGTGTGAGCGAACCCACACCTTTTTGAACATTTACTGCTTCCACATAGTTTTAGATACAGACTACATTTGAACTTTCAATGAGTCATGAGACTTTTACCTACAAATCTTGAATTTACATGTTTTTTCTATCTTTTATTATTTTTGAGATATTAGAGTGTGAGTTTGAAAGTCTTTTCTTGCTCCTCCTGTGATTTTATAATGAGTGTGTATTGCGGAATGTTTCACAGCACTGAGGGAGTGACATCACCAGGAGCAGTTGGAGAGGAGGATTTTAGAGTACGCTTCTTGTGAAATCTCCTCATAAATCCCATGACTTTGGCCAAATCTTACATTAAAAATCATTTTATAGTTGGAAATTTCATGGGGAATCCATTGATACAGGTTTGAAAGTGGTCAGACTTATAGTTTAGATGTCAGAAGCCTCTGTTTGACACAAAGTTCATGCCCATAGATTGCCTCCCCATTGTTTTACATTGTAAGGGTGATGTGGCACTGCAACTTTCAGGGCTTGTAAAATCCAAACCGTTCGAGTTATTACAAAGTTTTAACAACTATTTTCAGCACAGTGTCATAAGTCACCTATTAAACTTTGAAGCCGATACGATTAACGCCCTAGGAGGACATAATGTTTGTTCGGGGGCCAAAGTTGGGGCAAAGTCTTATTTTGAAAGGCTAATTGCAGACTTCCTGTTGGATTTAGGTCAGGGGTGTCAGCATATGATTTGTAGGTATACGACACGAATAATTGAGTTTTGGTTTGATCTCTCCACGACATTCCTACGGGCCGTGCCGGCCATTTTAATTGCATAGGTGGTGCTAGAGAGCACATTTTGGAACTTAAGGGGTTATATTTTACATTTTATCAAATGTTTCACCAGACCTGCTGTGTGTGCCAAATTTGGTGAGTTTTTGAGCATATTTAGGAGGTCAATTTTAGTGTTTAAGAGGCATAATAATAAAGAAAGAAAGAAAGAAACAAATAAACAAACAAACAAACAAATATACGAAAAACATTAGGGTCCTCGCCCTAAGCCGCCTTTCGGCCCCTAATAAATTTCTGTCTTTCATATTTAAAAGCGTTTTCCAATTAGATTTTTTTCATTGTTGTTGAAAGCTCATTGGAACTCTGTTCTTTGTACAATTTCCTAATAAAATCTCTGTTTCTTGTCTTACAGTGAGTGATGCCATTAAGACCGTGGTATTCCCCACAAAGACATGTACCGATTATGTTGAGTTGAACCCTCTGAAATCTCTGAACTTGGCGGCATTCACTCTGTGCATGCGTGTCGCCACAGAGCTCAGTGGGCACCGTGAGGTCATTCTCTTTGCATATCGGACAACAAACGCTGATGAGCTGAATGTGTGGCGTGAACTGGACGGCAGGTAGACACTTTGTGCTCCACACTTAAGATTAAAGCTCTGACTGAATTCCAAATATTTGACACATTGACACAACACTTTAAAGGCCAACAAAACAGAATATTTTGGCTTTAAGATACTAAAGATCCAAGATGAGAGATATTTTGTCATTATATTCTCCTAAATTTCACCACTTTTATTAAACTGATGAAATCTGTAAGAAATATGTGTTAAATCCCTCCAGGATTTCAGTATTTTTGTGATTATAGCAGCCAAAAATGCTCAATTTTGCAGTGTTTTTTCTCAAAATTCTGATACAGTTTGCACTGTTTTATGTGTCTTTTTGTGTTAAAATTGCAGAAATTTGGAAAAATTGCAAGAAAGGAAAGTAACTTGATTTTATTTTTTACCAATGAGGAGTCATATGTAATCACTTCCTTAGATGAGAAGCATACTGCATATCACAGAAACAACTTTATTTCAGTGCTGATTTTTAAATTTAATTTCTGAACATGAGATCCTGAATAAAATACTGTACCTGACTTTCATTTATAAGCCTTTATTAAATTAACTTTCACCTCAACATTAGCAACAAATAAGATCAGTCAATAATGCCATTGAAATAAATCCATTAACATAAAAATATAGTTTAATTTAAAGGGCCCATTTCTATGTTTTAGGTAGATTAAGTCCATCTTTCCTGTCTGAACAACCTGTCAACTTTTTTTCTTCTGACCAATTGAATGCAAAACTCTTTGGGAACATTTGGGAATTGTTTTGCTTGGTCTATGGCATCAGTTTTGTTGGCAGGTGAGATTTGTCCATCTTCCACCAGAACTTGCAAGTTACCACCACACCAAATGCGACAAATCCTCCAAATCACAAGTGGTCTGTTCATTTGGAAATTTCATGCGGAAAAGTTGCAGTAATTTAGTAAAATTGCAAGATTTCTTGAATTTGCGTTAATTATTGTGATCACAAAAGCACAATTTCCTTGGGGGACTGACTCACATGTACCAAGCTCTTTTTTTTGCTGACATATTTTAATTTTGTAATGTTAGACCGCTGACAAATGAAATGTATATGTGTGTGTGTTTAGATTGGCCCTGTACCTGAGAACATCGGCAGGTTCAGAAGCTGTTCGCTTCCAAGTCCCTCAGCTTGGTGCGCTTGAGACCCACCTTTGTGTCACCTGGGATTCCGGTTCAGGTGCTACTGCCCTCTTCCTGGACGGGAGGAAAAGCCTGACTAAAATCTACAAGAAGGGTCACAGAGTGCAGTCTGGAGGCAGGGTTATCCTCGGACAAGATCTGGACAGTTATAGGGGTTCTTTTGATGCCAAACAGAGTTTTGTCGGGGAGATCAGTGATGTTAATATGTGGGACTCTGTCCTCCCAGACAGCACCATCCAAGACATGTCCTCTGGGAAGAGAGTACCAAGAGGAAATGTTTTTGACTGGGAAGCTACACGGCTTGAAATTCATGGGGGGGCAAAGGTCCTTAATCGTGAACTGTAGCTATAATGGTCACATATGACATGCTGGAATAATATAGGCAGCGTCATAATGTAAAGTAAGGCCATATCAAGCTCTGGAAGTCAATGTAGACACATTAAACCTGCATGAAATATAATCAGAAGATGATTTGTTGATCAAAATGAAAGTCTGTGCACTCGTGTCAGTGTCATTAATGATCATTTCTTACCACAAATATGGGGTCTCTCTGTAATTCTTTTTCAATCAAATAAAAACTTATGCATTCAATGGCTGTTATGGTGGAATATATTTCATGATAATGTCAAACTAAGACTGCATCAGTACTCACTTAACATATACAAAACCAGAGTAGTTATTCCATGTTTGCATGTATTGCATACACCAAATCATTTTTGGCTCAGATTTTTCTAATTGATGATATGACATTAAAGGACAGGTTCACAATCTTTCAAGGCTGTCTTAAAACAACAGTCAAATGCCCAAATGAACATTGAAAGAGGTTTTTCTTGAAAGTTGCTCCGTTTGCTCATCTGAGTCACTGGGGAAGAAGTCCTTCTGTCCTCTGACTGGGATCTTGTGACTCCTGATGGAATAAAAGAAAAACAAACAAAAAAAGACATCAGCACTTAGCTCCAGGCATGTGATATTTGGTGTTTTTATCACCAGACAAAGGCAAAGCATGTAAATATTGACTGAAGGGTCTGGACAATATAAATGTAAAACATAATTTGAATTGAGCTTCTTGGAGTTGATGTAGAGGTGGTCGTTGTTACAGTTTAAGTCTGTTCAGCAGACAGAGGACGTCCGGGAAAGGCTGCTACCCAAGGTGCTGCTAACATTTGCTCAGCTTGTTTCTCTGATAACTTAAGATCTAGATTTCTGATGAATAAAATCCTTCATCTGGTTAAAAGATATAGTTAAAAATGGCCAAGATCTAAAAGGTTTATCATAAAAATGTGGCTTAAAACTGAATAAAAGTCAATTTATGACAGTTTCTGGTTGACAACCACAACGCTGATGTGTTATTTTGTGGGTGTATATTCTTTGGTAGAGGAAAACACCATTGTAGAGGAAAACCACAACGCCAAAACATGCATCTTATGTGTGTATACTCTTTGGTAGAGGGGGTATGACACCATTGGCAGGCGACCAAAACGTTACCCTGATAAAATTACATGTTTCTCTGCGCATGAAAGAGGTTGGAAACATTTGGGATAATGTACGTACACAACTCAACAAAACATACAACATCGGTCTAGTCATTTTTAGCCAACAGTGTGAGTGATATAATATCTAAAATATTAACGTGAAGGACCCTGTGAATAATGGATTAGTAGATTCACGGTCCAGGTATCATCGGATAATTTGTAATTCATTTGTAATTCAAAAACCAAAAAACGTAAATCTGTTGTTTGTTTCAAAACAAAAAACAAAAAAACGTTTTTGGTGTCAGAATCAAATAACGAAAAACCAATCAAACCCGGCCCATTTTTGGTTTTTGACGATTTGTTTTATCGTTATTCCTTTTTGGATTGAATATCAAACAGGTCTGCGGACATGAAACCAAAAACGGAAGTCACATGTTTTTTTCCTTTTTTCATTCTAAACCAAAAACAAAAAAACAAAATCATGTGATCTATTCCTTTTTTGTTTCCCAATGAAAACCCACAAAACCAAATTCAAAAGACCGTGCAATTTTTGTTTAGAAATCAAGTATTTTTGTCAGTTTTGTACGATAGCGGAAGCGACTACATTAGCCTACTCATGATCCTCAGCGACCGTTACTATGGTGAAGATGCCAGTGACAGCCTTGCGTGTGTGTAAACGGGATGACGATGGGGGGCCTCATTTAAGCCCTACACTTTCACTTTCGTAATTTTCATCAAACTGGACTTTAGATTGTGCATTTTATTCAACCTCTGCTGCTACATAATGTAGTTATTTATTAATTATTTATGTTTAATTTATTCTTGTCACCTTCATATACTTCATACACTTTGTTTCTTTGTCCATAGCACACATTATTTTCTTTACAGTTCAATGTACAGTAAAGTACGTTGATCCCAATCATAACCATAATCTGCAGTACTACACAATGTTATACTGACTATATGTTAAGGCTGTCGCTGGCATCTTCACCATAGCAACGGTCGCTGAGGATCATGGGTAGGCTAATGTAGCCGCTTCCGCTATCGTACAAAACTGACAAAAATACTTGATTTCTCAGGGTCGAAGGTGAAATAATTAAAACGGATGGCCATAACCTCTCGGAAACGTGAAAGATATTAAAATCGACAGTGAGGAAAATACTCATATTTATCCTCTTCGGTCCGCCCACCGGACTGGTAAAATTAAAATAAGGAAATAAAAACGAGGAAAATATCTTGTGAGTAAATGTTGAGTGATGTAGCGGTTATAGTTAAAAATGAGAAAATGAGAAGAAAACAAATGAGAAAAACTGCTGCAGGCGCGAAACTACTTCCAACTGAAATACATTAGTTTGAAAGTCGTGCAGAGTGTCACAGAAAATATCGTTTCCATGTACACGAATACATATAAAAATAAATTAATAGATTAAATTTCATGACTTATTCACGAATGCCATGAGACAGACTGGCTTTTCGCTGTTGCTGAACATGAACACAAATGAGACGCTGCAGGTTTTCTCTGAGCTAATGTAGCCACTTCCGCTATCGTACAAAACTGACAAAAATACTTGATTTCTAAGCCAAAATTGCACGGTCTTTTGAATTTGGTTTTCTAGATTTTCATTGGGAAACTAAAAAGGAATAGATCACGTGATTTAGTTTTTCGTTTTTGGTTTCAAACGCAAAAATGAATTGGCTTGATGTCCGCAGACCTGCTCAATATTCAGTCCAAAAAGGAATAACGATAAAACGAATCGGCAAAAACCAAAAATGGGCCGGGTTTGAGTTGTTTTTTCGTTATTTGACTCTGACACCAAAAACGTTTTTTTGTTTTTTGTTTTGAAACAAATAACAGATTTACCGTTTTTGAATTACAAATGAATTACAAATTATCCGATGATACCTGGACCATCTACATGGTCAAGTAGTGTTTACAGATTTACAAGAAAGTTAAGTTTACATAATAGATAGACATAATGGATGTCAGTCTGTTTTTATGCTTTTTGTACTTGTCCTTCTTTTCCTTTGTTCATTGCTTGATAAATTCCATGTAGATCCTATTTTTCTTTTTACAAGCTTTTTCCAAACCATTTGATAACCATGGTTTTCCCCTCTTTTTAGGATTTTGTCTAGGCTATACTCTTTCAATGGACAATGTCAGTCATAAAGTTTCAAGAATGTATCTAAAAATGCATCATATGATTCATTAGTATCTACATAAACTTCTTGCCAATCATGATTTAAAAGTTCTGCTTTAAGAGCCATAACTGCCTCTGGTGATTTTATTTTAAGCAAGTTGTTAGTCTGCCTATTTGTTCTTAGTTTTAACTTATTGTTCATTTTTAATACTGTTAAAACAGGCAAATGATCATTTTCATCGTTCACTAGTAGTCCACTTTGTATCTTCCCTTACATTTATAAAAATATTGTCAATCAATGTTGCACTATTCTTTGTTATTCTCATCAGTGGTAATCTACACTGGGCTCTCTGTCGCCATCCCCTGTGTGTTTGAAAAACAATGGTGAGAAGAAGAAGGGGAACTAATGTAAAAAATTAAGAATTAATCGGTAAATGCTGTTTGGAGGATTGGAAATGTTCTGTTTTTAAGAGTGTTTTCTCAATGGGATATTTTGGTCACAATATATATTTAGACCATAAGTAATGCATCATCAGTTGACTGGTTTCTGAATGAATATAACATGTCTGGACAACCAGGACAGTGAGTCACATACAGCGGTAGAAAATAACACATAATAAGTACATTTACTCAACTACTGTACTTCTTCTTCTTTTTATTTTATTTGATAGGGACGACGCAATTTAACATAGTTCTGATACAGAGCATGAAACTGATGTACTGCACAGAGAGTTTACAGCTATTGCTAATTTCCAACTCTTATTACTTAAGTACAGTTTTGAGCTACTTGTACTTTCCTTGAGTATTTCCATGTGATGCTACTTTATACTTCCACTCCACTACATTTCAGAGGGATATATTGTACTTTCTACTCCACTACATTTCTTTGACAGCTTTAGTTACTTTGAGATAAAGATTTGACACAATGGATAATATAACAAGCTTTTAAAATACAACACATTGTGGTTTCCAACCTTTTTGGCTTTTGACATCTTACAAAAAGCAGTGTGTAGTCGGGGTCACATTTCACATGTCTATGAGTTGTTAACAGCTCCACCAAATAGTGATTTTTCCCTCTAAACTTCTCACATGCTTTCATTTCAATAAATGTTCAAATGATCCAATATTTCAGCAAGAATCAAAGATTAGAGAAAAAGTCCAAAAACTGAAAACAGATTTGTATATCAGAACTTTGTTGTTTTTTTTTTTTCTTTTCTCCCCCATTAATGTAAGGAATGTATTCAATTAATCTATAATAACGATTCTGGCACACGATCGCTGCCTACAGTCTACTATATGCCAGAATATTCCACAGTACTTCTCTGTGGGATTGATCACAGCTCCTTTACACAGAGCAGAAGTTGCAGCTTTTAGTAAAGATGCACATTATGCACATTTATGCATATTACCATACCATTGTCTTTGCACTACACTCACTCCATCTACTAACTCAAGTAAGTTTTTTTGCACTATGAGTTGCAAATTACATTGATTTTGCAAATATTGTAAAGAAAAAAAAACAAAAAAACTGTGTGTGTTTGTGTGTATGGTTATAGTTTTTCATTTATTTAACTACTTCTTTTAGTGCTAATGTTAACATACTTTGTTTGAATTTTAATGTTATAATTTTATATTTAATATTATTTGCTCATACATTTTCTGTGTGTGTAGTGAGGAGTATGCTACAGCTGCATTTCATTGTGCCATCCTGTATTGTATAATGACAATAAAATTGAACCTTGAAATGGTTTTTAGTTTGGGAATCAAACCTTCAACCCTGCCAGTGGTGGTGTCTTGCTCCTCAGTGAGTTTTGTACTTGAGTGTGTGTGTGTAACTGTGGTGTATTTGCTGATGTAGCTTTGACAGCAGGAGTAAAGCAAAAATATCATTACTCAAGTTATTGGAGTGTTATTGACTTATTTTCATGACAAGTTTTAGAAATCACGTGTCATGTTTTAACAGCTAAGAGAACCAGACAGTTCAAGTGCACTCTCTACACAGTGTGAGTGTGCTGATGTTTCTTCAAAGTGTCCCATCAAGTGAAACTTCCTGCACTGCTCACAGGTATGACATCTGGCCCCCTTTGTTGACAATTTTGCTGCCTTCTTAAATAAGCCGCAGCTTGTAAATCAGATGGCTTCCATCCTTCCCAGGAAGGCTCACACCTTTTATCAACAAACATTGAACTGACTTTGCATTCCTGTAAAGCCTATCTTATATGCTGACCTGGCTGGCATGGTTGGCATGGTCAAAGTGGTGTAAATATTGGCAATCTGAAGCTAATTCTCTTGTACTTGTTTTATTACCATGGGCCTGGCTTTAGAAATGACACTACTAATCAAGTTTTAGTTGATACTCTTCTTGACTTCCTAAACTGCAGAGGTCTTGGATTAATCCACAGGAATTTGGGAAGCTTGGTACCAAAACTGGACTCCATTAGAATCTGGGTCCAACAAACAATTCCAACAGTTTGATCTGTTTCTCTCTGTGCTGTGTTATATTTTATATTTTAAATTACACTCTGTGTGTGTGTGTGTTTGTGAACCACTTTGTAACTGTGTGTTTTAAAAAGCGCTACATAAATAAAGTTTTACTAACTTACTTACCTTGAATGTCTCTTATATGAATACAGAGCTGGGAAAGATTGCATCCACCTACTATGCTCCTCATAGGGGGAATAAGCTTCGGGACACCCTTAAGTTAGAACATGTTTTAACCCTAGAACATTTTAAGATTCTGTTGAATGATGTTTTATACAATGAATACTCCTGTTTTTCTTAATGTGTTTAATGTAGCTTTGACAGCAGAAGTGAAGCAAAAATATTGTAACTCAAGTTATTGGAGTGTTATTGACATATATTCATGAAAGGTTTTAGAAATCACATGTCATCTTTTAACAGCTAAGAGAACCAGACACTTCCTGCACTGCTCACAGGTATGACATCTGGCCCCCTTGACAATTTTGCTGCCTTCTTAAATAAGCTTTGTTGCTTGTAAACCAGATGGCCTCCATCCTTCCCAGGAAGGCTCACACCTTTTATCAACAAATGTTGAACTGACTTTGTATTCCTAAGCATATCTTATCTGCTGACCTGGCTGGCATGGTCATAATGGTATATATATTGGCAATCTAAAGCTAATTCCCTTGTATTTGTTTTATGACCAAGGGCCTGGCTTGATAAATGACACTACTAATCAAGTTTTAGTTGATACTCTTCTTGACTTCCTTAACTGCAGAAGTCTTGGATTAATCCACATGAATGTGAGAAGGTTGGTACCAAAACTGGACCCCATTAGAATTTGGGTCCAACAAACCAATCCAGATATTTTACTTCCAACAGAAACCTGTTGTCTGATAAAATTAAGAATGATGTCATTGCACTTGACGGTTACAATACATATAGGGTGGACTGAACTACAGGGCGGGAAGGAGTTGTTATTTTTATGAGAAACTCTTTTGCTGCGTCTGTGTTGCACTCTGTGTCTCTGCCAAAAGAATTTGAATTCCTAGCTTTAAATTCCTAGCTTTTAATAAAATGGTGCTAATCGGGGCCTATTGCCCCCCGTCTGTTCATCAAAGTACCTTAGATAAATTAGTAAATCTATTACCTGAGTATGAGGCTTCTGAAGTTTTGCCCATCTATGACCTTAACCTTGATTGTTTACATTCTTCTTCTGAGGGGCTAAAAAATCATTGTATTGAATTAAATTTATAATCCTAACAAACAAACCACATAAATTCACAGCCAGTGGTGTGTTTGCACCAGACTTAAGTGATCATTGTCCAGTTTTCTGCATTAGAGATTCCAGACGAAAAATATTCCATCACATATCATTATAAAGAAAGACCTTAAACATTTTGCTGAGCAGGCTTTCCCTCATGATAAAGCCATTTCACAGATGCTTTTAACTCCTTGGCAAATAAACATGCTCCCTTTAAGAAATACAGGGTAAGAAATAGATTGAATCCTTGGTTTACACCTGAAATCTCAGAGATGTTAAGATTAAGGGATGTAGCATGGGCAAAAGCACAAGGCTCAAGAGTCCTCTACAGATTTGCAGATCTTGTAGTAGTTGTAGTGGTAATCCAGGAACATTTTGGAAAACAATTTTGGATTTTGGAAATCTGTGATATTTTTAATATTCATTTTATTTCTTCTGGGCACCCGTTTGAAAATCAAAATCTATCTACACTTACCTCAGTTGAAGATGAGCACTGCATTTTAAACCCCCATCAGTCTGAACATAGCACATTGACAGCAGCATGCAAGGTGGTCAATAATGTAATCTGTTCTCTGGATAAGAAGGAGTGTTGTATTGCCCTGTTCATTGATTTGTCTAAAGCATTTACTGTTGACAAAGTTTTGTCTAACTTACAGGCAGATTTTTTGGCAATTCAAAAGGCCCTGAATAAACTTAAACTTTGACTAATGATATGTTGTTCACCAGATCCCAAATGAAAAATCCACTTTGTTTATTAGTACAATATCTCAAAGTAAACTAACATTGTTTGGCACCTGTTTGACACAAATGCATGTAACTGGTTTAGCAGTTATCTTACTGGCAGAACTCAAGCAATAGTTCAGTGTTCATTCTGAATATTGGAAATATTTCAAGGTTTTATTTATTATAAGAAGAAGAAAAGAAAATGTATCAGGCTTTTGATACATAGACATTATTTTTTAGCAGGATCAATTCAGTTTTGGTTTTGGTCTTCTCATTGGATTTGTTGACAACAGGAAAAATATAGAAAATCACCAGATTTGCCCTTTAAAAGGCTACAAATTAAGCAGTGGGCTCCGGCCTTTTGTGCCCTCTTATGTTTCCTATCAACAAGAATCGCAACCATCTGCCTGTGAACAGAAGGGTTATAGAGAAGCCCTGTTCATATTTGCTTTTAATCCAGTTTGTTTGCCCTCTTAACACTGATAAGATCAAATCTTGTCTAAATAGTGACATGCATTTTATATCAAGCAATTACATAAAACAAACAAGGAATAGTAAAGAGACCCTGTTGTCAGTATTTTGTGAAGGGGAGGAGTTTGGGAAGTCGGGCTATAAAAACCCTCCGTTCAGATTTTCTGTAGCAGGGTCCTCACAGCGGCACAGTATGTATACAGCTTCATTCTACTTTTATATCTTTATGTATTCTTTCCTACATATCAAAACTACTGACAGTGGTCAAATGCAGCATTTAACCCAGAATTACAAGACGCATGAACATATGTGCAATGACTTAAGTAAATTCTCTCATTTTCTGCAGGTTTACTTGGACAAAATGAAATTTTCAGGCGTTCTTTTTCTCGTTGCCATCTCCACGATGTTGGCAGGTATTTGTCTACTTTTCTTTTGTGTCTTAAGGTGCATATCTGTACATACATGAAAAGTATAAATGTAATGGTTTGTTTGCGAATTTAAAAGTCAATGAACTGAATGACTGAAACTAAACGATAATTTGATTTACAGAAAATTTTTAAATTTAACTATTTTAATAGTTGATGAACCGTTTAAGTCATTTTTCAAGCAAAAATGATCTGGTTGCAGCTTCTGAAATGTTAATAGTAACTAGTTTCCTTTGTCTCTTATGATGGTGAACTAAGTAGCATTGGATTTTGGACTTTTAGTTGGATGGAACAGGACATCACTACGCACTCTGAGAACTTATAATAGACTTTTTTTCTATTTTCTGTCATCCTATAGACAAAACAATAAGTTAATTTCCAAAACAAATTAAACATAAAAAATGAATTTTAGTTGCCTAAAACTGAATTTAGGTGCATTTAAATGCCACTATGTCCCTGAAAATGACTTTGTAATTTGTTAGTTAAATTAAAGTGTAAAATGCATAACAAGTCTTCATGCTCCTTGTAATTATACAATATGGCATGAACATATGAAACACACTGAGATAAAATAATATGTAGACAGAGGAAGGAGGAAATAAAAGCAGGTAAACATGTATGTCTGCAGGGAGCAATTATGATAATAACGCAACTGATTATTGTGTTTTTAAAAATATGTATGGAGTAATGTCCTGGCAATATAGAACAAAGTGAAGAAGGGAGAATGTGATAACATAGTTGATATTACAAATGAATACCATTAAGCACTGTTTAATTATGAAAATTTTATGATTTAGATTGCAAAAGTACTCATTTACAGTTAAATGATGTTCCTGGAACCAGTTTAATAAGGAAGTAAAATCAGAGGAGAGTTTAGTGTTTGTCACATCAGTGTTTGGATTGGAAAACTAAATATAATCAATTGGTTTTCACAGAAGCCTTTACTACTTTTGAATTACAACTGACTTAAGTTGGTCGGCTGTAGCCATTTTATTGTATTTTAATTTATCGACCTCCTGGTCCAGCAGGTCAGTTTTTACTGACTTTCTGACTTGTATTATTAAGCTGGACAAAGTGTTATTAGTTGGTGATGTAACGTGCACATCAATGATTCCACTAATTGTGTAGCCACTGAATTCCTTAATATTACTGAATCTTTTAATTTCAAGCAATATATTTCCGGTGCCACTCACATGGGTGGGGACCTCGCACTCTGGCCCGTCGGGATCAGATCATTTCTCTTTTTAAAAATGAGGGATATAAGTAAGTAACTGCAGCTGGACACAGAAAAATACTCATATATTTGAATGGAGAGTGTGAGCGAACCCACACCTTTTTGAACATTTACTGCTTCCACATAGTTTTAGATACAGACTACATTTGAACTTTCAATGAGTCATGAGACTTTTACCTACAAATCTTGAATTTACATGTTTTTTCTATCTTTTATTATTTTTGAGATATTAGAGTGTGAGTTTGAAAGTCTTTTCTTGCTCCTCCTGTGATTTTATAATGAGTGTGTATTGCGGAATGTTTCACAGCACTGAGGGAGTGACATCACCAGGAGCAGTTGGAGAGGAGGATTTTAGAGTACGCTTCTTGTGAAATCTCCTCATAAATCCCATGACTTTGGCCAAATCTTACATTAAAAATCATTTCTTAGTAGGAAATTTTGTGGGGAATCCATTGATACAGGTTTGAAAGTGGTCAGACTTATAGTTTAGATGTCAGAAGCCTCTGTTTGACACAAAGTTCATGCCCATAGATTGCCTCCCCATTGTTTTACATTGTAAGGTGTGATGTGGCACTGCAACTTTCAGGGCTTGTAAAATCCAAACCGTTCGAGTTATTACAAAGTTTTAACAACTATTTTCAGCACAGTGTCATAAGTCACCTGTTAAAGTTAGAAGCCAATACGATTAACGCCCTAGGAGGAGATAGCGTTTGTTCGGGGGCCAAAATTGGGGCAAAGTCTTATTTTGAAAGGCTAATTGCGGACTTCCTGTTGGATTTAGGTCAGGGGTGTCAGCATATGATTTGTAGGTCTTGATTAGACGAATAATTGAGTTTTGGTTTTGATCTCTCTACGACATTCCTACAGGCCGTGGCGGCCATTTTAATTGCATAGGTGGTGCTAGAGAGTGCATTTTGGAACTTAAGGGGTTATATTTTACATTTTATCAAATGTTTCACCAGACCTGCTGTGTGTGCCAAATTTGGTGAGTTTTTGAGCATATTTAGGAGGTCAAATTTAGGGTTTAAGAGGTGTAATAATAAAGAAAGAAACAAACAAACAAACAAACAAACACACGAAAAACAATAGCGTCCTCGCCCTAAGCTGCCTTTTGGACTCGGTCCCTAATAAATTTCTGTCTCTCATATATATAAGCGTTTTCCGATTAGATTTTTTTCATTGTTGTTGAAAGCTCATTGGAACTCTGTTCTTTGTACATTTTCCTAATAAAATCTCTGTTTCTTGTCTTTCAGTGAGTGATGCCATTAAGACCGTGGTATTCCCCACAGAGACAAATACCGATTATGTTGAGTTGAGCCCTCTGAAATCTCTGAACTTGGCGGCATTTACTCTGTGCATGCGTGTCGCCACAGAGCTCAGTGGGCACCGTGAGGTCACTCTCTTTGCATATCGGACTCCAGACGCTGATGAGCTGAATGTGTGGCGTGAACTGGACGGCAGGTAAACACTTTGTGCTCCACACTTAAGATTAAAGCTCTGACTGAATTCTAAATATCTGACACATTGACACAACACTTTAAAGGCCAACAAAACAGAATATTTTGGCTTTAAGATACTAAAGATCCAAGATGAGAGATATTTTGTCATTACATTCTCCTAAATTTCACCACTTTTACTAAACTGATGAAATCTGTAAGAAATATGTGTTAAATCCCTCCAGGATTTCAGTATTTTTGTGATTATAGCAGCCAAAAATGCTCAATTTTGCAGTGTTTTTTCTCAAAAATTCTGATACAGTTTGCACTGTTTTATGTGTTTTTGTGTTAAAATTGCAGAAATTTGGAAAAATTGCAAGCAAAGGAAAGTAACTTGATTTTATTTTTTTACCAATGAGGAGTCATATGTAATCACTTCCTTAGATGAGAAGCATACTGCATATCACAGAAACAACTTTATTTCAGTGCTAATTTTTAGATTTATTTTCTGAACATGAGATCCTGAATAAAATACTATACCTGACTTTCATTTATAAGCCTTTATTAAATTAACTTTCACCTCAACATTAGCAACAAATAAGATCAGTCAATAATGCCATTGAAATAAATCCATTAACATAAAAATATAGTTTAATTTAAAGGGCCCATTTCTATGTTTTAGGTAGATTAGGTCCAGCTTTCCTGTCTGAACAACCTGTCAACTTTTGTTCTTCTGACCAATTGAATGCAAAACTCTTTGGGAACATTTGGGAATTGTTTTGCTTGGTCTATGGCATCAGTTTTGTTGGCAGGTGAGATTTGTCCATCTTTCACCTGAACATGCAAGTTACCACCACACCAAATGCGACAAATCCTCCAAATCACAAGCGGTCTGTTCATTTGGAAATTTCATGCGGAAAAGTTCTAGTAATTTAGCAAAATTGCAAGCTCTCGCAAATGTTGCAGAGATTTCTTCAATTTGTGTTAATTATTGTGATCACAAAATCACAATTTCCTTTAGGGACTGACTCACATGTACCAAGCTCTTTTTTTTGCTGACATATTTTAATTTTGTAATGTTAGACCGCTGACAAATGAAATGTATATGTGTGTGTGTTTAGATTGGCCCTGTACCTGAGAACATCGGCAGGTTCAGAAGCTGTTCACTTCCAAGTCCCTCAGCTTGGTGCGCTTGAGACCCACCTTTGCATCACCTGGGATTCCAGTTCAGGTGCTGCTGCCCTCTTCCTGGATGGGAGGAAAAGCCTGACTAAAATCTACAAGAAGGGTCACAGAGTGCAGTCTGGAGGCAGGGTTATCCTCGGACAAGATCTGGACAGTTATGAGGGTTCTTTTGATGCCAAACAGAGTTTTGTCGGGGAGATCAGTGATGTTAATATGTGGGACTCTGTCCTCCCAGACAGCACCATCCAACGCATGTCCTCTGGGAAGAGAGTACCAAGAGGAAACGTTTTTGACTGGGAAGCTACACCGCTTAAAATTCATGGGGGGGCAAAGGTTCTTAATCGTGAACTGTAGCTATAATGGTCACATATGACATGCTGGAATAATATAGGCAGTGTCATAATGTAAAGTAAGGCCATATAAAGCTCTGGAAGTCAATGTAGACACATTAAACCTGTATGAAATATAATCAGAAGATGATTTGTCGATCAAAATGAAAGTCTGTGCACTCATGTCGGTGTCATTAATGATCATTTCTTACCACAAATATGGGGTCTCACTGTAATTCTTTTTCAATCAAATAAAAACTTATGCATTCAATGGCTGTTATGGTGGAATATATTTCATGATAATGTCAAACTAAGACTGCATCAGTACTCACCTAACATATACAAAACCAGAGTAGTTATTCCATGTTTGCATGTATTGCATATATCAAATCATTTTTGGCTCAGATTTTTCTAATTGATGATATGACATTAAAGGACAGGTTCACAATCTTTCAAGGCTGTCTTAAAACAACAGTCAAATGCCCAAATGAACATTGAAAGAGGTTTTTCTTAAAGTTGCTCCGTTTGCTCATCTGAGTCACTGGGGAAGAAGTCCTTCTGTGACTCCTGATGGAATAAAAGAAAAACAAACAAAAAAAAGACATCAGCACTTAGCTCCAGGCATGTGATGTTTGGTGTTTTTTTCACCAGACAAAGGCAAAGCATGTAAATATTGACTGAAGGGTCTGGACAATATATATGTAAAACATAATTCGAATTGAGCTTCTTAGAGTTGATGTAGAGGTGGTCGTTGTTACAGTTCAAGTCTGCCACAAACAGTTAAAAAGGAAAACTACTGTACTTTTCAAACTTATAATAGAGCTTGCAACAAGACAATCAGATGTTACATCCAGATTTATCAATTTTGAGGTATTTCAGTGATACAGAGGTCAGGATGGTTCTATTCTGAGCTTTATACCAACAGTAGTATTTCCAATCAGTTCTTTGAGACACAGGAAGCTAGTGTGAATAGCTAAGAACAGGACCAGTTGGTTAAACACACAATATGTTATTTCTGCCGCTAGGGGTCCCTCAATCAAAATGACCCAGTGATTAAAACAGGAAAAAATATTGAATAAAGCAGTTTCACGTAAAAAATCTGTGTTTCTCTGATGCTGTTCAGCAGACAGAGGACGTCCGGGAAAGGCTGCTACCCAAGGTGCTGCTAACATTTGCTCAGCTTGTTTCTCTGATAAAGATCTAGATGTCTGATGAATAAAATCCTTCATCTGGTTAAACGACATAGTTAAAAATGGCCAAGATCTAAAAAGTTTATCATAAAAATGTGGCTTAAAACTGAATAAAAGTCAATTTATGACATAACCACAATTTCTGTTGCCTGCTCTTCTGGGTAATCTTCAGTGGTGGAAGAAGTATTCAGAGCCTTTACTTCAGTAAAAGTAGAAAAACTGCAGCCTAGAACTGCTCCATTACAAGTAAAAGTCCTGAATTCAAAATGTTATTTAAGTAAAAGTACAGAAGTATTATCAGCAAAATGTACTGCAAGTATCAAAAGTAAAAGTACTCATTATGCCGACTGGCCTCTTTTAGAGTGTTAAATTATTACAGTATATTATATTGTTTGTTTTTAATCACTAACAAATAGATGTAAGAGCATTTTAATGTTGTAGTTCATCAATGTGGAGCCAAGGGTGAATGGCTGGGTAATGGCTGGTTTGGGGGTGATGGACAGAGGAGGAGCTGCCGGGGGTAAGCCACAGAAAACCGCGGGGCTTTGCTTTTCTGCAGCCGAGGTGCGAGGCAGAGGAGCAGGGAGAGTGCATGCCGTGGAGGGATGGGAAGGGTTGTAATTGAGCGATGAGTGAGCTGCTAAGACTCGGCAGTATAGCTCAGGATCCAATGATCTCCAGTACGTGCCCTAGTTGAACTGTTGCAGGCGTCTGGCAGCTAGAGAGGTGAAAAGCACAATGTATGAATAAAAGCCATTGCTGCCGAACTGCAAGGCCAGTTCAAGGATCAACGACAGGTAGTCGTCGAGCTCGGACCTTTGGTCAGGGAAAGCAGATCAGATGACGTCTCAATACAATGAGAATGAGAAAGTGAATTCAGCCACCGTATGGTCTTTGAAGCGAGCCAGAAGTGGTTGTTTAAGTTCCAAGGGACCGAATGGGGACATGAGGATTGGTTGAAGATGGGTGAATAAGTTAGGCGAGGTCGACGTAATTATTGGTGAGAATCTGCTGCCTGAGCGTAGGTGGTACAGGGGAGGGTCGGGCAGATGCAAGAGGGCACACTGGAGGTAAAGTGGTGGCCAGGATGGCACCACTGAAGGCTGCTGTTGTTGGTACCAGGATGGAAGCATCATAGGTGGCTGAAAAAGAAGGGATGGCAAAGATAGGTGCAAGAGAGGAGGAAGAGATGCTGGGATAGAGGGATGTATGTGCACGAGTAGTAAGTGAAGCTAGAGAAAAAATAGATGGAAGAGGTGGCTATGGGGCAGAGAGAGTCTGTGCTGAGGTGGAAGCAGCCTGGCCCTCAGAAAGGGCTGAAGTGGCTGAAGAAGGAGGTGCAGACACAGGGGGAGATACAGAGAAGCAGAATAACAACAATAATAACAAAAAGAATGATAGTAATGGAGATATGACTAGCAATACCAAATAGCAGCAATAGCTGGAGAAGGACACCAATGGGATCGCGCCACCATCCCTGAGGCAAAGGCTCACGGCCTGGATCTAGGGGTTTCCTGTGATATGAGAGAGCACAAAAAAAAACTCCAGGGAAGAAGCCAAGTTAGTAACATGCAGGAGAGAGGAGCTCAATGTATCATGGGAAGTCCCCCGGCAGTCTAGACCTATAGCAGCATAACTAGCGGCTGGTCCAAGGCAAGCCTGGTCAGCCCTGACCATGAGCTTTATCAAAAAGGAAAGTTTTAAGCCTTCTCTTAAACGTAGAGAGGGTGTCTGCCCCCCGGACTGAATCTGGAAGATGGTTCCACAGGAGAGGAGCCTGATAGCTGAAAGTTCCAGTGTTGTGTGATGAGGTGAAGTTCTAGTTGATCCGAGCAGAGACACGCTCAAAATCTGCAGTCAGTGGCTGCAGCATTGGCGGCACATTGTTGTAGAAACCTTCAGTATGTTCATGATATATATACATTGACATTCTTTAAGTAATTTGACATTTGAAGAAAATCTGGAAAATGTCAATCAATCTATAATGGGGAATGTATTCAATTAATCTCTAATAATGATTGTGGCACACCATAGCTGCATACAGTCTACAATATGCCAGAATATTCCACAGTTCCTCTCTGTGGGATTGATCACAGCTCCTTTACAAAGAGCAGAAGTTGCAGCTTTAAGTAGAAATGCACATCATGCACATTTATGCACATGTCTTTACCATACCATTGTCTTTGCACTTCACTCACTCCCACTATTCCCTCATTAAGTTTTTTTGCACCACGACTTGCATATTACATTGATTTTGTAGATGTGTGTATATAGTTATAGTTTTACCTTTTTTAAAATGTTTTCTTTTAGTGCTAAGTTTATACACTTTGTTCGAGTTTATTGCCAATTTTAACATTTTATTCTATTCTAATTTAAAATATTTTAGTATTTGTTCATCCATTTTCTGTGTGTGTAGCGAGGAGTGTAATCCTGTATTGTATAATGACAATAAAATTGAACCCAAAACCTCGAAATGGTCTTTAGTTTGGGAATCAAACCTCCAACCCTGCCAGTGGTGATGCCTTGCTCCTCAGTGAGTTTTGTACTCTGTGTACTGTGTGTTTGTGTAACTCTGGTGTATTTGCTGCTGTAGCTTTGACAGCAGGAGTAAAACAACAATAAAATTTCACACCTCAAGTTGCATGCATGTGAATATTATTGAAACATTTTCATGACAAGTTTTACAAATCACGTGTCATCTTTTAACATACAAGGGATCCAGACAGTTCAAGTGCACTCTCTACACAGTGTGAGTGTGCTGATGTTTCTTTAAAGTGTCCCATCAAATGTAACTTCCTGCACTGCTCACAGCTGGGAGGCTTTTCTCCAGTGTGAGTGCGCTGATGTCTCTTTAAATTTCCAAATAGAGTGAAACTCCTACCACACTGCTCACAGAGGTACAGTTTTTCTCCAGTGTGAGTGCGCTGATGTCTCTTTAAATGTCCAGATAGAGTGAAACTCCTACCACACTGGTCACAGAGGTATAGTTTTTCTCCAGTGTGAGTGCGCCAGTGTCTCTTTAAATCTTCAGGTTGAGTGAAACTCCTACCACACTGGTCACATCTGTAAGGCTTTTCTCCAGTGTGAGTGCGTCGATGTCTCTTTAAATTTCCAAGTTGAGTGAAACTCCTACCACACTGGTCACAGGTGTAAGGCTTTTCTCCAGTGTGAGTGCGCCAGTGCCTCTTTAAATCTTCAGGTTGAGTGAAACTCCTACCACACTGGTCACATCTGTAAGGCTTTTCTCCAGTGTGAGTGCGTCGATGTCTCTTTAAATTTCCAAGTTGAGTGAAACTCCTACCACACTGGTCACAGGTGTAAGGCTTTTCTCCAGTGTGAGTGAGCCGATGTCCCTTTAAATGTCCAAGTTGAGTGAAACTCCTACCACACTGGTCACAGGTGTAAGGCTTTTCTCCAGTGTGAGTGAGCCGATGTCCCTTTAAATGTCCAAGTTGAGTGAAACTCCTACCACACTGGTCACATCTGTAAGGCTTTTCTCCAGTGTGAGTGAGCCGATGTCCCTTTAAATGTCCAAGTTGAGTGAAACTCCTACCACACTGGTCACAGGTGTAAGGCTTTTCTCCAGTGTGAGTGCGCCAATGTCTCTTTAAATCTCCAGGATGAGTGAAACTCCTACAACACTGGTCACAGGTGAAAGGTTTTTCTCCAGTGTGGATACGTTGGTGATACTTCAAATATGCTGAGGAAGAGAAGCTCTTCTGACACTGGTCACAGCGATGTGTTTTCTCCACAGTGTCGGCTCGCTGATGTGGATCCATTTGTCCTCCTATGAAACTCTCCTCACCCTCATCATGAGGTCCAGCTAAGCTTTTGCTTGTTTGTTTCTATTATGCAAAAAGAAAGAAAGAGAAAGACACAAGGAGTGTAAGAAAGTATTAAATAGTGGAACTGATACAAGAAAAAGTTTCCTGAGACATGAAAAACATGAAACGAGGTGAAGAAGGCATTTCCTTTTCCAAGCCAACAGTTTTCTATTACTAAACACCTGTGAGTGCTGTATGGCTCTTACATCATGGCCACTTACCAAAAGAACAAAGAGACACTGTGTTTAAATCATTCTCTGTGTGTTCAAATGTGTTTGTTGTCAGTTTAACTCATGGTGAGATTAGCTTCACCTGTCAGTTAGCTGCTAACAGAGACTGAAGCATCAGAACTGTTGCTATGGTTACAGGCAATTTAGTCTTGAGCCTTCATTTAAAAGAGTGACCAGAACTAAATACATACACATTTTTAGAGACCTTTTCCAAATGAAATCAGTGTTGTATAATCTCACTGATACATGTAGCATGTTTCTTGTCCCACCAACATTTCTCAGGTGTGTTGTCTGGTTCTCACCTCTGCTGATGAGCTCATTTTACTGCTGTTTGTCTTTTCCTCTGCTTCATATTCCTCCATCTATCATCATAAAATAAAGACACAAAAACAGCCAAGTTAACAAAAGTACAACAATGCTGCTAGAAGTGATTGTCAACCCTAGCTAGACAGTTATAGACTAATAAACAAGAATCCAGTCAGACATGTGCAACACACAGGTGGCACACAGGCATCATACTTCACTTTATGATGAGCATTTTTGAAAATAACTGCTGTTTACAAATGAACTAACTGTAAGCATTATATTTCAGAAATAGCCATTAGTGGAAATGATAAAACCATTGAAGTATGACTATACAGTCAAAATAGTTAATTCCGCAGCGTCTTTCATAACACAGAGTCTTCACTTTTGCAGAGGAAGAAGTGCATCCACTTCACAACAGGACCAGTTACAATTTACAGAACAAACATACAAATCAGTTCATTTAAATAAATACCAAAATGCTTTACAGCATAACATTTATAACCAAACTTACAGTAAACTAACATTGTTTGGTACCTGTGTTTTCTATCTGTGATGTGATTTAAGTTTTCTTATTGATGTTCTAACTTGCAGATCATCAGCTACAATTATAAAACAGATGAACGCTTGTATGTTCTTACCGTTTCTGTCTTAATGGAGTTTAATAGAATCCTGCAGGTGATGGGCATCTTGACTGAGCTCTGAGTTGCAGGTTTGACAGATGTACTGATTGTTTCCATGGTAACAGCTGTCAAATCCAATCCAAAATAAAAAACAGATATACAAGCCCTATCCAAAAGCTTTTTGAATATAAACAGGCCAAACTATGAGGCATTATATGCACTAAATAGCTATATAACATCACAGTCGCCCTGATGAACTAATAAAAACTAATAAAAATGAGAGCAAAAAAAACAGAATTGTAAAAAAACAAAAAACACTGTTATTTGCAGCTGACAAACAGGATAATTAGGCTATGAGAATTAATCAGTTTGTGCTTCAAGACTTGCAATTTAAACACAAAAGAACATTTACTCAAGTATTGTAAGCCTACTTTATTCTGAGGAACTTTACTTGCGTAGTTTCATTTTATTCTACTTTATAGGCCTACATCTACTCAATGTCAGAGGGAAATTTTGTTCTTTTTTGTGCACTACATCGTGCATTAAACTATAGGCCTAGGCTAACGAAAGCTCAGGGTTTTATTTATTATTAAAAAAAAGAAGTAAAAGAAGATATATCAGGCTTTTGAAACATAGACAATATTTGTTAGCTGGATCAATTCATTTTTGGTTTTGGTCTTCTTATTGGATTTATAGACATTTTGCCCTTTAAAAGGCTGCAAATTAACCAATTTGCTCCGGTCTTTTGTGCCCTCTGATATTTACTTTCAACAAGAACCTCATTCATCTGGATGTGGATCGAAGATGTCCAGAGAAGAACTGTTCACCATAAGTGGACTTCATGTGTTTAGTTTTGTTTTTAGTTCAGTTTCTCTGCCCTTTAAACATTGATTAGATCAAATCTTGTCTAAACAGTCAGATTATGTCTCAATCCATTACATATCAGAAGCAAGGAACAGGAAAGAGATGCTGTGATCAGTATTTTGTTTTTTAACAATATATTTATTGGTATTCAAACATCATCATCAAATTGTACAGTGAACAGCAGTTACATAAAACATAGCAAACATTTTTCACCCTGTTCTCTCTCCCATCACCCATCCCTATCAACTGAATACAGACATTAAAAATAAATTAATAAATAAATTAATAATCATAACTAGAATATGTTTGCATTTTCTGAAGAAGATGGGTGTGACAGCTGGAAGCCGTTAGCTGCTGCAACTGCTCCAGCAGCAATTTTTTAACTCTTATAGCGCCACCTACAGGTGAAAATTGTATCAAATGCTGCAGACTTGTTCAGCATCCCCATCTGTACAACTCTGCTGAATTTGGTCACCATGGAATATTACATATAAGAGATATGGCAGTTAATAAGTAGTATGGTGGTGTTTTACTAATGGCCACAAGGTGGGGCTATTGGTGCCATGACTTAGTATGTCCTGCACATTCTCATGGAGAACTTGTGTACCAAGTTTCATTTTTATTAAAGGCAACAGAATTACAGAAATATCATGTTATAATGTTACTTTAGCACCCTCTCTGGATAGAATTGTATGAAATGTTACACACTTGTGCAATGTGGCTGTTTGTACAACATTTGTACAACATTTGGTTGCAATCTCTCACTCTATGTTGTTCAATGGATTATGTTTTTCAATTGTGAAAGCATTGGATCAGCTATAATTAAAATGACGACATAATGTTGACTAGTGCCTTGGTCCACAGACTTTCTGGGTAGTCAAACATGAACTTGACCATAGCCTACCTTTTTATGAACACCTGCTCTGTTATAAATCAATGACAGTTTGTCCAAACATCACCAAACAGTCTGTGTTGCCTTGAACCCCGGGATAACACCCCTACACTTGTGCAATGTGGCGGTGTGTACAACATAACCAAAACATCTGATATCAACTGAAATGCGTTGATTTGAAAACTTGGAAGCTGACATGTAAAATGAACTGGGAGCTGAAGTGCATTAGCTGAAGAAGCTGAGAGCTGCAAACACTGTTTAAAGGTAATCCACCAATCAGAATTATCTCTGTATATGTGGAGTCTGAAAATGCTGAGTCATTTTAAGGCAGAAGTAGTGATAAGGTGAGCAGTCACCATAGATATTCATTATAAACTCAGAAAAGGATTGAAAAAAGTATACAATTTAAACTGTGATAATTCAAAAACTGTAAGTCCTATTGCTCTACAGTATAGTTAAGATGTTCAAAAGAGCACAAATTTGTCAACATTTCAATGTGTAAAATGTGTGAAATTTAAAAAAAAAAACAATAAAAATGAAGCATTAACATTAATGTTGTTTCCTATGGTGCAGTCAGAGAAACATAAGTAAGAACTAATTTATAAAACTGTTGGTGTTTGGCTTAGTTTTTACCAGCAGTTACAGCTGTTGTTCAGTTAGGTGACATTTGTTATCTCCCTGCATTCTGGACACTGTGTTTGAATTAGTACTGTCAAATTAACATGTTAATTTTTTAATTAATTTGACATTTAATGTGTTAAAAACTAAAGATAGGCTAAATTTTGGTGAGGGAGAGGTCCCTTTGAACTCTCTCTCTCTCTCTCTGTCTTCCATGTGTGAATCAAAATCTTTCCTTGTTCTTTTTTTTTCAGGACTATTATAGACCTTGTTGAAATTCAACTGGCACTTGAACATGGAACACATTTATTGTTGTTAATTATCATTTATATTAGTGCATTTAAGAATAGCTGATGTCTAATTTTAATGGCCTTGATGGTTTTGAAATTCAACTGTCACTTTAAAGGCCTGGGTTTTGTTATTATTTCTGTTAGTGCATATAGGAAATATATCTTTCAAGCTGCCAGTCAGTGGCCTTGATTTTTTTTTTGGAAGTCTGTAGTTCACAGGAGAGAATCTGTGTTCAAAGTTAAAAAGATGCTATTAAACAATAGCATTTGAATTGGGCCACAGACTTTCTGGGTAGTCAAACATGAACTCGATCTTGGTGTACCTTTTTATGAACACTTGCTCTGTTATAAATCAATGACAGTTTGTCCAGGCATCACCAAACAGTCTGTGTTGCCTTGAACCCCGGGATCACACCCCCACACTTGTGCAATGTGGGATGTGTACAACATTACCAAAACAGCTGATATCAACCGAAATGCAAGATTCACATGATTTATTTATTTTGTGTTCATGTAATTTATTTAGCAGTGTTGGTGACACCGTGGTGACTCAACAGTAAGTTCACACACATGAATGAAAATTTAGTGTGTAAAGACACATCTACTGAAGTGATACTGAGACACAGACTTCTGAAACAGCCCCACATACTAGATACATTTCACGAGACCAGCGTTCTTCAAATAAATCTGGCAACAACTGGAAATGTGATATTAATTGGGGTATATGGTGGTCATTATGTTTTTACATTCTGTTCATGTAAAGACTGAATATAAACAGGCCAAACTATGTAGCACTATATGCACTAAATAGCTATATAATATCACAGTTGCCCTGACAAAACGAATAAAAATGAGAGAAAAAAAAAACAGAATTGGAATTAAAGCTGCAAACAGCATTTTTCGGGACTTCGCACTCTGGCCCATCGGGATCAGATCATTTTGCTTTTTAAAAATGGGGGGTATTTCTTACAATTATGGTGTGCTTTTATTTTGAAATTTTGATTGACATGTGTACTGTCAGATGTGTAGAGACAATAAGTAACTGCAGCTGGACAGAAAAATACTCATATATTTGAATGGAGAGTGTGAGCGAACCCACATCTTTTTGAACATTTACTGCTTCCACATAGTTTTAGATACAAACTTCATTTGAACTTTAAATGAGTCATGAGACTTTGACCTACAAATCTTGAATTTACATGTTTTTTCTATGTTTTATTGTTTTTGAGATATTAGAGTGTGAGTTTTAAAGTCTTTTCTTGCTCCTCCTGTGATTTTATAATGAGTGTGTACTGCGGAATGTTTCACAGCACTGAGGGAGTGACATCACCAGGAGCAGTTGAAGAGGAGGATTTTAGAGAACACTTCTTGTGAAATCTCCTCATAAACCCCATGACTTTGGCCAAATCTTACATTAAAAATCATATTTTAGTAGGAAATTTTATGGGGAATCCATTGATACAGGTTTGAAAGTGGTCAGACTTATAGTTAGTCAGACGTCAGAAGCCTCTGTTTGACACAAAGTTCATGCCTCCCCTTTGA
The DNA here is from genome assembly GCF_963924715.1 of Thunnus thynnus. Lineage (NCBI taxonomy): Eukaryota > Metazoa > Chordata > Actinopteri > Scombriformes > Scombridae > Thunnus > Thunnus thynnus. The sequence continues at coordinate 3,516,382 of NC_089533.1, read as the reverse complement.
TTTACATTGTAAGGGTGATGTGGCACTGCAACTTTCAGGGCTTATAAAATCCAGACTGTTCAAGTTATTGCAAAGTTTTTAACAACTTTTTTTCAGCACAGTGTCATAAGTCATCTATTAAAGTTTGAAGCCGATACCATTAACGCCCTCGGAGGAGATAGCGTTTGTTCAGGGGCCAAAATTTGGGGCCTCGTCTAAGGGCAAGGACCCTATTGTTTTTTACAGTAGTCCTCTGCCTTTTGGGCTCGGTCCCCAAAAAACTTATTTGCAGCTGATAAACAGGATAATTAGGCTGTGGGAATTCATCAGTTCATGCTTCAAGACATGCAAATTAAATACAAGAGAACATTTCCTCAAGTATTGCAAGCCTACTTTATTCTGAGGAACTTTACTTGAGTATTTTTAGGGCCTGAGCCCCAAAGGGGCGAAGACCCTCTTGTATCAGTTCTGTTTCTTTCTTTCTTTATTAATCCGCCACTTCAACCCTAAATTTGACCCCCTAAACATGCGCAAAAACTCACCAAATTTGGCAAGCACATCAGGTCTGGTGAAAAATTTGATTAAATGTAAAAATTATCCCCAAAGTGCCAAAATGTGCTCTATAGCGCCACCTATGTCACTAAAATGGCTGCCACAGCCCGTAGGAATGTTGTAGAGAGATTGAAACAAAACTCAATTATTCATCTCATCAAGACCTACAAATCATATGCTGATACCCCTGACCTAAATCCAACAGGAAGTCCACAATTCACCCATGAAAGTATGACTTTGTGCCAATTTTGGACATGGAATAAACTCTATCTCCTCCTAGGGCGTTAATGGTATCGGCTTCAAACTTTAATACATGACTTATCACACTGTGCTGAACAAAAGTTATTAAAAACTTTGTAATAACTCGAACGGTTTAGATTTCGTAAGCCCCGAAAGTTGGAGTGCCACATCACACCTTACAATGTAAACCAATGAGGAGGCAATCTGTGGGCATGGACTTTGTGCCAAACTGGGGCGTCTGACGTCTAAACTATAAGTCTGACCACTTTCAAACCTGTATCAATGGATTCGCAATGAAAATTCCTACTAAAATATGATTTTGAATGTAAGATTTGGCCATAGTCATGGGATTTATGAAGATATTTCCACTAGAAGACTCCCCTGAAATCCTTCTCTCCAGCTGAAAGGGAGAAGGAGGGAAGAAAGTGGGGGGATGGGTGTCATGGTTAAATGGAGCTCATTTTTGAAGGATACAGCAGAAAGGTCTATATACATACAGTACATTATATACAAACTTTGTATGAAGTTTGGTGTTATTATCATTTATTTTACAATAATTATGAGTCTTATACGTACAATTCAGTAGTGGGGATGACCTATGAGGGGAAGGGAAAAAATGGAGTGAGAGTGACAGTTTAGTGATAAAGTGCTGCAGAAAAATAAAAACGAAACTAAAATTTGTAGCTCTGTACTGCAGTTTTTCCTTTATTAGGGCCCAAGCACCTAGCGGTTCGCTCACACTCTCCATTCAAATATAGGAGCATTTTTCTGTGTCCAGCTGCAGTTACTTATTGTCTCTACACACCTGACAGCAGTGTTCAATGCTTACTTTTTTGTCAAGGAGTACATGTGTCATGTTATCATTTTTGGCGATTGCCGATATATGCACATATTTTTTCCCACTTGGCTGAGGAAACTATTACACATACAAGCATAGATTGTACTAAGTATGATCAAAAAAGACAATATATGAGGGAAGAACTCAGGAAGATCAGCATTAAGACTTTAATGAACCTGCCAAGTGGGTGGAGTAGCAGTTTTTTGGGTTTTTTTTGAGTTTATTAGACAGACAGGATTGATGTGTAGGATTTAATATTTGGTCCACAGTCCGAAGCGGAGGGTGGCGGTAATGT